>NC_053041.3:570207234-570521068 GCF_002575655.3 Aegilops tauschii subsp. strangulata
GAAGGTCGTGATGACCGGAGCGGCGCCTGTGACGGCTTGAGGTTTTCCAGGGCGGATGGAGCAGCGCTTGCACGACCGCGTCCACGGGAGAAGGGAAGGACTCTCGCTCTTCCCTGGCCACAAGGGCACTTGTTTACTTGGTTTCGAGCAGATCGATGTTCTGGGAGAGGATCATGACATTATTAGGAAAAAGCCTAGCAGTAGCGCGGGGTCCTGCACTACTTATACGGCGCTACATCTAACATTTATCAGTAGCGCGTGGTGCCCCACGCTACTGCTATACATGGCTAGCAGCAGCGATCATTAGTTCAACGCGCTACTGCTAATAGCTGCAACGCTTTTAGCTTGGGTGCGCTACTGGTAAGAGCACGCTGCTGCTAACTTTTTCCCCCTCGCTACTGTTAGTTTTATTAGTTTTGTTTTTTTTCTGCATATTTTTTTTGTATTTGAACAGGCTTTATATAATAATCTTTAGCATATCATACACATACAAATGTAATCATAGCATCAAATCATGTCATCATCATAATCATCATCCAACACAAAGTGGTCTCTCGTCATCATCTCAAAAATAGCGATACAAGTCTCGATTACTTGCAACTACATCGTCATCCATCTAAACAACGGTATACACGAGAAGAGCTATCACTATGAGTGAGAGCGGAACTATGCAGTACATGAGTTCGTATCCCTCTCTCGCATTAGCGTGAACCTAAACTAACTACTGGCTGTCGCTCGGAAACCGGAAACCGGTACACCTGGGTCTGACACTCCGGCCACTCATCGTATACTCCTGGCGTTGCACTTCTTTGTCATCGATGATCTATACACCTGCATCATCACATGAGTTGATGATATGCAACATACATAGTTGAGCAACAGAAAGAGGCAGACTTGGCAAAAATAAAAGCAATATATCATAAGCATAAATAACAAAGTTCATCGTACCCAAAATGCCCTAACCAGAGTGATCTCCCCTAGTTGAGGAGGACGGTTTAATTACATCACAAATAAAGTTTCGTCGTGCATAACTCGAAGTTTCGTCATTCAGAAAGTACGGACTAAACGGACACGTTGTTAATCACTCCAACATGTCGTTCCATCCATCCAAGTCAGGGAGACAGTCCCCGAGCTTAGGGAAAGGCTTCAGATCGATACGCTGAGCGGCTACGCGTGTTCGGACGTCTTCCCGCGACATTTGCCCTTCCTCGTAGAACACACCTGCTTTGTCGAGGACCTTCTTCACGATGACTTGGGCAAGTTCACACTGGATGTGATAGAACTCACCTTGAAGTCGATGATCCGGGATATCTCCTACGTTCTTTGCTCATTGCAGAATATGGGCATCGCCGGATGTAGGTGACATGCGAAGGTTATGATGATCCCGTTTGTACTCCGGCATGTGGTGTAGGACATAGAATCCATCACTAAGAGTATCACTCGGTTGCTGGATGCAGCAGAAGTCGGTCTTATGGCCGAAGGCGGGCCTGCCGTCCCTTTGCTTCTTGTCCTTGACCTCTCCACCCCGTTTGCCGTAGTAAACATAGCATTGTCGAGAACAGACTTGATGTGGGTGTAATCCTTTTTGTTCATGTTCTTCGACGAGTCCAAGTAAAGAGCGTGGGAGTATCGGGGGTAGAGGATGATGAGGAGGGCGCGCCCGCCGCTGCGCAAAATAAGTACACCTCAAATTAATTTGCCTCCATCGTGCAAATGAATGATTGAAATCGATGGAAGGATATCCGCATGGATGACTTACACCGGATGATAAGGCACGAGAATCGCCTCCTTGTCCTTATTGGCGACCATGAAATTGGCGATGTAGTCCCTCGTGTATTCACGGTGCTCTGCGAAGACTGCCAAGAAGGTCTCGTGCATAAAGTACGGGTCAGCGACACAGATATAAGGTATCTGCTCAATCCAGATGATGTAGTTCATGTACAAGGCATAAAGGCGGACAAACGTAAAATCCAGGTTCTTCAAGTGAAACATGTCGAAGATGTAATCGAATCGAAGGAAGAACTTGTCCGCGGTGCATGTGTGGACGTACGAACTTTGTCGCGGCACGTTAACCACGTAGAGTGGTTATCCTGGATTTTCCAAGGCGATGAGGCTTTTCTCTCTCGGCAGCACATCATCATGAAGTCTCCTTAGATCGCCGTGTGTGGCCTCTAACGCTGCCTTAGGTAGGATTGGTTCACCGGCGATACACCATTTTGCCGCACCGGGGATAGGTATACGATCTTGAACCCGAGGCTGCTTTGTTGCCTTTCCTCGGTCTCATCCTATGCTTCTTTGGTACTGGAAGCTCGTCTATAATACGTTCAGCCTCCGGAGGCGGCAATTCAGGCAACGACTCATGACGCTCAAACCCTAAGTACTCATAGGCGCCAGTATTGAAATACTGTTGAGTGTCATCGTCATCCTCATCCTCATCTATGGCGACATCATCAGCGACTAATGGAGCCTCTTCCTCATCCCGTCCGCTATCACCCAGCACGATAGCCGACGCTAATTGGGTAGGTGGGTTGTTGATGTTCATACCTTGCTGAGGCTGCGTGCTCGTGGGTGTGCTCCCGGCTGCCTCCAGATGAAGAAGACTCTTTGGCCACAACAGGACCCACCCATTGCAACCACCAAGCCGCCGCGGGGTCTCGTCGTCATCCCCCCTAGTACCGGAGGAGCCAAATTCTTGTGGTGCGGATTGACACTGACCACGGAAACCTTGAAGACGTCAGGGGATCGGCCGGCTGTGGAACAATGGTTCCTTCGGTTTCATTATCGTCACCTTCCCCACGTCCACCTTCTGGTCGCCGATGGTGTACAATATGGTGCATGGTGTTACGTCGGCCTGCAAAGACATGTCTGCGACGTGAGACATCCGAAAGGCAATGGAAACGGGAGATTATACATTTATTGAAGAGGGCCGGTGTGACAGATACCGTGAGGGCGTCGAGCTCAGCCAAAGACGAAGCACCGCCGAGCACGTCCGAGACGGAGGACGGGCTGCTATGAGCAGGTGCGGGAGCCGGTGCAGGAGCAGGTGTGGGAGCCGGTGCGGGAGCCGGTGCAGGTGCAGGTGCTGGTGCAAAGCTAGTCGAGCTGCTCCCCAAGAAGTCGGCAAGGGGAAAGTCCGCTGCATTTTTTTCTAGATTTTGCCTGCTCCAATTGAAAACGGCCGGAACCAAGACACCAGACAAATCTGCAACCGCCTGTTTTGCGGCAGCTACCGCTGTTGCGACTGTCTCAGATGATTTCTTCTCAACCGCAATCTCAACCTTCTTGTTGATGTTTTCTTCAGTTAATCTCCATCTTTCCTTTCTCTCCTCCGTGGTCTCACGGTAGTACTTCTTCCACGTGGCGCCATCTCCAACACCGTGCACGCGTCCATACGACGGCCGAGTGTTCACCGGGAGTCCTTTCAATATGTTCAACGCCCGGTTGAATGGAGTGTCCCACTTGGGCATCGCCAACGCCTCAGACGGCGAGTCGCTTTCGGCCGCAATCCTGTGATGCTCTCTCTGTAAAAGGAATAAAGATCCTTTACAAATATGACTAAACGTGCAGTCGAATTGATCAGAAACTAAAATTACCAGCAGTCTCATGAACTTCGTCATGACCGGGTCCGTCTCGAAAACCTTCTTGACTGGGTCCCAATGGTGCCGGGCCCTGAGGACGTCACGCTCCTGCGGGACGGTGAAGTCCGCCAAGGTGTCTGGGATGCCCAAACTTTCACGTTCCGCGTCCTCCTTGGCCCATATGGACCTCTTTCCACCGTAACCATGGCTTCCGAGGTGGTGGGACCCCATGTTCCTCTCTTGAAGCCCCTTCATGTACTTCGACTTCTTTTTTGCAGCTTCGGCCTCGCAAGCCGCCTTAAATATTTGAAACTGCTCTTCCGTGATTATCGGATTATCCTTCACAATCTCGGATTAGGGTTCCTTTTTCTTGACGATCTGATGTTTCACCCTTGCTTTCCAGGCGGCCAATGCATCGCTAAACATGGTCATGGCATGTTTGTTTATTTTCTTCATTGCCGGGTCTTTATCTGGATTTTTATATTCCTTTTCATCCCGGCCTGGGAACAAGAATATCTGGTGCAACTTCTTTAGGAGGGAGGGCCTCATATTATCTATCTTCTGTAGTTTCTCATCGTTGATGGTGGCGGTTGTCCGTACGATGCAGCCTATTTGATTGCAGTATTTCACGCGCGCTTCCGCGGGCGCTTTTGGCTAAAAAATGTCGTCGTCCACCTCCATGACCAAAAGTCTCGTAGTCATGAGCTGGTTTGGGCGTCGTTGCCTCTTTGCTTTCGGTTCCGCTAGTCTCGGCGCCGGTCTCATTCTCAGCGCCGGTCTCGATGCCAGTCTCAGTCTCAGCGCCGGTCTCGATATCGGCATTAGTCTCCGATGTGACAGGTAGGCCCAGCAACATCAACCATTGATCGTCGCCAAAGCTCAAAAATTCGTCTGCCGCAAGATGGACGTTGTCGCAATCACGCGAACACTGTCCTTCATCGTTGCTAGCCATGTTTCCTACGATTAAGTCTAGTCAATAAATTCTAGACCTAATAAAATGAATAATGACAAAAAAGGCCTATGTTTTGCAGGAACGTTGACTCCTTCCCGGTGCGGCAAATCCCGGGCAGTCGATATGTCCTAGTTTGTAGCACAAGTCATGCCGAAATTCATGGAAAATTTCGGCATGACCATTGCTAAAAAGTGGACAAATCAAGAACCTGAAATTTGCCGGAACGGAAATGAATCAACATTCCGGCAAAACATAGGCCACTCGGCTTCATTCCCTGGAAACAACAAAAGGCCACTTGGGCACAATCGAACCACTTCAATGAAAAGATATAACATGACCACTTCAATGAAAAGATATAATCAACAATAAAATTCTAGGAAGGGATCATATTTAAAATACAACTTGCCTAAATTCTTTTCCTAGAAAAATAGTGGTCTTTTCAAAAATGAAAAACCTTTGCAAAATGACCTCACCAAACACTTCTCTAACCCTTCTCTGCCTAGGACAAAACCCAAGTAAATTGCAAAGGAACTCCATTTCTCTAACCCTTATGACTTAATGCTCTAAAATATATTATTGCCCTAACCTAGCGAACCTAGTTAACCTAGCTTGTTAACCTAACAAACCTAATTAACCTAGCTATTTAACCTAGTTAGTTAACCTAGCTAGTTAACCCAGTTTACCTAGATAATTAACCTAATTAAACTAGTTAACCTAGCTAGTTCTCTGTCAAAGTCCTAAATAATTGTTTTCTTAACCAAGATAATTAACCTAATTAAACTAGTTAACCTAGCTAGTTCTGTGTCAAAGCCCTAACTAAATTTTTGCACTAACCTAGATAATTAACCTAACTAAACTAATTAACCTAGCTAGTTCTCTGTCAAAGCCCTAACTAAATTTTTGCACTAACCTAGATAATTAACCTAATTAAACTAGTTAACCTAGCTAGTTAGTACTCTGTCCAATGTTTGTGCTATGCATGAGAGAGAGAGGAGGGGTGCTTACAGAGGATGGCTCCGGTGGTGGCGAGGGAGGCAGTGGTGGCGACGGAGGCAGTAGCGGCTCCGGTGACGGCGAGGCAGTGGCGTTGGGGGTGGCTCCGGTGGCGTTGGGGCGGCTCCGGTGGCATTGGGGGCGGCTCCGGTGGCGTCGACGGCGCGCGGCTCTGGTGGCTCCGGGGGCGTCGACGGTGGCGAAGTGGGGCGACGGCGAATTAGGGAGACGGCGGGGAAGTGGGGCGAGGGATTTGGGGGAGAAGTGGTGGCCGGGGGGAGGGAAACCGCTGGTTAAGTCAAACATAGCGGTAGCGCGTTACTGAAAACGTGCTATAGCTAAGTTAGCAATAGCGCGTTTCACTAAAAGCGCTACTGCTAGGCCTTTCACATTTTTTCCCTTTTTCATTTATTTTTCTTTACATTTTATTTTTCCTTTTTTCCTTTTTCTATTTCTTTCATTTTCATTTACTTTTCTATTTGTTTTTCATTTTATTTTATTTTCGTTAGCAGTAGCGCCCTTCTCCGCAAACGCGCTGCTACAACAATTTTAGCGGTAGCGCGCTTTTTATAAGACCGCTACTACTATGTGTAGCCTATCGGCTTAGTAGTGGGAATTTTACTAGTAGCGCTTTTAGCGTGATACGCGCTACTGCTACATTATATCTGTAGCGCGGTTATCCTGCACGCGCTACTGCTATTTAGCACTAGCCCCGTTTTTTAACAAGCGCTACTGCTAAAGTTCTGTGTATAAGGTTTTCCCTAGTGGTGTGACATGGTAAGGAGATGAGTTGCTAGCAGACAGCAAGGTAAGGGCGTCTTCGGTAATTGGGAGGCATCGTGTGGCGGCTCTGTGGGGTTTCCTAACCCCACCCATAGTATGGTGATCTTTTTTTGAAACTATCACGTTTTTTAGAGCAAATTCGGAAACTATAGCACCTAATGCAAAAAAATCAAAAGTATGACCCCATCGGCCTCTTGTTGTCCAAAGAGGATGTTTTTGGTCGGAAGTTGGCCGAAAAGGACTCTTGGTCACTTATAGGCCGAAGAGATCCGTAGCTGGGTCGAAAAGAACTCTTTGCTCAACAGTAGGCCGTAGAGTACTCTTTGATCAGTAGTAGGCCGAAGAGTCCCTGGGGGCCACCTTTTCGCGTGAATGGCAGGCCGAAGCTGCATGGGTGTGCTCTTCAGCTTATGCTAGGCTGAAATGGTTTTTTTTTTACTTATGAATGTTGTGCAACCATTGCCCGCCAAGTCTTTGTCGCCACCTGTTTTCCGCCGACCCTTTCCCGCCATATGTTCCCGCCACCCGTTTTCCATCAACCCTTTCCCGCCATATGTTCCCACCACCTGTTTCCTGCCAACCCTTTCTTGCCATATGTTCCCGCCATAAGTTCCTGCCAACCCTTTCCCTCCATACCGCAGTTGTTCTTTCCCACCATTTTCTCCTCTCTACCTATAAAACCTCCTTCACACGGAGGTGGATAAGCAGTCCAGTTAGTGTAGTAGAGATGTATGATTATCCTTTTGATCGTAGCTTTCACCCTGGGATGAGAAAATGTCTTCTGAGGCTAGCCACCGATTTCAGGATGGACAGTAGGATAGTTCCATGGGACGAACTCATCGGTAGTGACACCATACTGAATGAGTTGGCTCACGCATTACGTAGGTCTGGGTGTCCTGAAAGGACCTATGAGGAGATGCGTAAAGAACTTCTTAGGTTGCATGAAAGCTCGAAGAGGGTAGTTCAGATGAAGAGTGAATCTTTCATAAGGATTGCAGCAGAGCATACATATTTATGGACTGCCGACAGCGAAGATGAAGACGATATCTTCATGCCGAGCACCAAGGCCAAGAGTACCGCACCGTCGAAGGGCAAGAGTACCGCATCGTCGAAGGGCAAGAGTGATGCATCGACGGACGGCAAAGTACCGCATCGTCGAAGGGAAAGAGTGCTACATCGACGGAGCACTACTAGGGAAAAGCCTAGCAGTAGCGCGGGTTTTAGGCCTACTAGTAGCGCGGGTGCGAGCGCTACTAGTAAGGCGCTATAGCTAAAGGTTAGCAGTAGTGTGGGTCGACCCGCGCTACTGCTATATCCACTTAGTAGCAGCGCTTCCTGTAATGGGCGCCACTGGTAATTACTAGTAGCGCCTCTCGCGGCCCGCGGTACTACTACTATTCCGCATTATATTTCTTTTTTATTTCATATTGTATTCATACACCTTTATACAAGTTTTCATACAGCAGCAATTTAGAGATTATTTTTACATCATAATGAGTTATTACATCACTGGGTGAAAGAATCGCGGATTAGTTTCAAGTGGATGGACATCCACTTGAAACTAGTCTGCGGTTCTTTCACCCAATGATATAATAAATATCATCATCATCATCGTCATATTATTACCAACTTATCATCATAATACATCATTGTCATATAACACCTCCTCATGATCATCATCTTCATCAATGAGACATCATATAGCAAGTTGGTCACTAGTCATAATCACAACTCCTCCTCCTCATCATCAACTCTAACACATTGTACCACATAATAACACATTGTACTTAGGACCTACTTCTCTCGTATAGGACCTACTACCTTCTCTTAGGTAAAATAGCATAAAACAAGATAGGCCCTGCCTCTCCATTATGGAGAATGGAGATTATCCTGTCTCGAATTCTTGCCCTTCGCACAGTGTTGCTTCCAAGAACCTCCCTATGACTGACCGTACATTTTTTTCCATTCTTTGATTGTCATGTCTTCACTGGTTTTAGAAATCCGATATGGACAGGTGTGATTCGTATGACCTGGCTGTATGTTCAAAACATCAAGGCGACCATTCTGAAACATTAGATGAGGCACACAATCCATCGGGATTTTCTGTTGAAAAACATAGTAATAACTTCGTAGTTAGCAATGTAGTTCAGTTTTAGAAGAATTTATGCAAAAGATGCACGGATGTCGTAATAGTAAAAAATCTTACCATGGCATCTCCATGGATGTTACCGTAGTTCAACATGTGCACTAGTGGCACGTATTGACCATAATGTGGAGGAGTTTGATAATAGATATTGTATTTCTTAAGATCAGTACAAAATGCGATCAAATGATTTTTCTCCTGATAAGTTAATTCTGAGCCATCGGTGTAGTAGGTTCTGTCTACCATCTTCCCCACATTCTTTGAAGAATGAAAATAAGCTGTCAATGGAAATAAGCGGTCAACTATTTTGAAATAAACAATATAAATTACTTAATAACTATGTTTGAGAAACTCACATAGCGGTAGAATTGGAAGGGTATCAACAAGGACCCAAATGTCCAAATTGTCTTCGGCGATGTCAGGATCACCAAGATCCATGGTGACAAGCATACCCCGATAAAAACCATACATCTTGCAAAGTGCTACCCAATTCGTGCAACCAAAATGGGTTACGCTCTCAGAATTGTACAGATTTATTTCAAAATCCATGCCATGATGGGTCCTTAGGTGAATTTTATTTGTTTCCATACTTTCATGATCTTCAAAATCCAGCCTCTCCAAGACATAGTGTCTTGCATGGCATGGGATAAGCTAGTCGAATTGTAAAAGACGGAAATTACACGTTGAAGTAGTTGAAGTCGTGCTTAATTACGAAAAAAAAACTTGTCGTCGTTGCGTACCGTTTCAACATCGAAGGTCTCCTGGAGCTTAATGCTGAAGCGCCGACCTTCGTCCAGGTGAGGCATGTCGCACAGACCCTGGTCGTCGTTGCACCAGTGGCACTCCCCCGGAAGACTTTCGTCGTCCGATGAAGACATTTCCTAGGTTAATATAATTCAAAGATTAAACTTGTACAATTAAAAATATGTACTACAAAAACTAAATTAGATCATTATTATTCTTCACGGGTTGCCTATCGGTCTGCCCAGTCTTTTCTTGAAAACTCTCAGCCCACGTGGTGTATATATTCGACCGTCGGTGATGGTCGCTCCTCCCTTCGTCCCCGAGTGTATTACACCAAAATGTCTAGCAGAAGGAGAAGAAGGAAAAACGACCCCCATGACAACAGTCGGGATTCTTCTTCTCTCATATATTGTGCAGACTTTCTCCCTCACTCATTTGTTGACTGTCATGTATGGAGCCTCGATAGACTTAAAGTCAACCCGAAATGTCGTTTAACTATCTTTCTAGAAAATCCAGGCCACTCGATATTTCCTACATATTCTATCACAAGTCATGCCAAAAATCACGGAAAAAACCTGCATGACCTTTGCTAAAAAAGGACATATCGAGCGCCTGGATTTTGCCGGAACGAAAATTAATCAACACTCCGACAAAATATAGGCCACTCGGAGGTGTAACCTGCAAACATGGCCGATAACTTGGGGAAGCACATATCCTATTTCGGCAACACAAGATATACATGTTTATATCTACATCATATGAGCATTCAAACTTGATGGTCATTGCATCTCAATGGTTGAAAATATGAACAAAAACATTTCAAAATATCTTATAGGACTCATATTGACATGGATATTTGGCTGGTCTCACCTCGAGGTCGGAGGGGGTCGGTGACGGGGACGACGTCGGGGATGATGGAGGGGCTCCTGGGTTTCTGCAAAAACAAAAACCCTATAAGCTATCAACTAATCAAATGCATACGCAAAATAGGAGTAGTTCTCCAATTTGAGAATTCAAGAAGCAAAACCAAATCGTAAAATAAATAAGTATTCAAATTAGCATGCATTCTATAAGCAAAACTAAATCATCTCTTGCGTTCGTACATCGTCGAATATTATCACTAATACATCTCGAATAGTATTATACATATAACATCACTAATACATCGAAAACCCTAGTGAATGACGGGTATCGGCGCGGGCGGTGGACACCCAAAGAGAAGGAACCATCACAGGATCATAGCTCCAGTGAGATCCCTGAAGAACCTGCCAGGTATTAGAGAACCTGTCCTTCAACGCAACCATGTAGCGACGAACGTGCTCGTCCTCCTCGCTGACACGGTGACGTACCACCTCCGCTGGTTCCTCAAGCCTCTGCACCATCACTGGCCCACGCGACCGCCACCAAAGAAGGTTCGGGTCAACGACAGGCTGGCTCCTCACCAAGCTGCGGCCCCCGGTATGTAGCACCTCCCAGTACCAACCCGGCGAAGCCTAGTCCCGGACATGGCCTCTCTGATCAAGCAGTTGTCCTCCGCTGAGTCGACGACGAGGATGCGGGATAGGCATCGTCGACGTCGATGCGGGAATAATTGCTTTAACTAACACTACTAGGGAAAAGCCTATACACAGAATCTTACCAGCAGTGCGCTTTAAAATAAGGCGCTGCTGCTAAGTAGCAGTAGCGCGCGCGCACAAAACTCACTGCTGAAACGAATGTATCAGTAGCACGCCCGCTCAAAGACGCGTTGCTGCTATAATTGCCACGACGCCGCCGCGAGGCTAGTTCTAGCAGCAGCGTGTTAACATAAAGAGCGCTACTGCTACGTATCATAGCAGTAGCGCATTTACACAATAACCGCTACTGCTAAGTTTACTACAAAAATTTAGTCCCACCTCACTCCATAAAGAGAGTTTGTAGTACCTTAAATATGTTACTTCTACAACTTTCATAAGCACTTGGTCTTCATTAAACTCTATGTGTAGGATCTGTGGCCGCAATAGGAATCCTCACCGGTCCTTAAACCAACCGGTGAGGATTCCTATTGACAAATCAGATTGTACACAAAAAGACCATTGATGATCAATGTAATTTTTATGGCTATTTTTACAGACACATAGCAGTAGCGCGTTCTTTGTGAAAGGCGCTACTGATAGGTCGTTTAGCAGTAGCGCCTTTTGCTATAGCGCGCTACTGCAAAGCCATTCCATCTCCCACCCCCACTCTCTCTATCCAATCCAGATCACACTCACTCGATCTCCCCCTCAACCCCCCGCGCCGGTCCTCCATCGTCGCCCCTTCTCCGATCTGTGCCACCGTCACCTCCTCCTCCTCGCTGGACTCGGTACAGGCCTCCTCCTCCGTCCTCCCTCCACTTGCCGCTGGCCGGCCCCTCCGCGTTCCGCCTTCCTCCTCCGTCCTCCCTCCACTCGCCGCCGGCCGGCCCCTCCTCGCTCCGCCTTCCTCCTCCGTCCTACTCTCTTCTCCCTCCTCGAGTCGCCCCTCCTTCTCCCTCCTCCCTGCTACATTTTGATTTAGTAGGCTAGTTCATATGCAACATTTTGATTTAGTAGGCTAGTTGATTTAGCACATTTTGATTTAGTTGACTTAGTAGGCTAGTTGATTTAGTTAATTTATTAGGCTAGTTGATTTAATTGATTTAGAACATTTTGATGTAGTTGATTTAGTATGCTAGTGGATTTAGTACGCTAGTTGATTTAGTTGATTTAGTATGCACTATTTTATTGTTATTTTTTCTGTACATGGATATGTAGATGCTTTTGTTGTTTTTAATAAGTTATTTTTTGGCAAAATGTAGGTGCCAATTTAGTTAAATTTGCCACTTGTTTTTTAATCAATTATCTTAGGCAATAGGGGCCAAATTAGATGAAATGTCTTGGTAGGTGGTACCCTTATTTGGTAGATATTTGTGAAAAGTTTTTTCGGCAATAGGTGCCACCGAAATTCTTTGGTCGGTGGTACCTTGTCATCTAACATGTTACTACATCTTAGGATTATAATTGTCCATAAAATTGCTTCTCGTGGAAGAACCGAAAATATCACATGCTACTGTTTTTCTTTCCTGTGAGGTGAATCGTTAATCCTTTGCTCATATTGCTTTAGGAAAATGGCGCCACCACCACCATCACTGTGTCGACTGTGCAAGTCAAGGTGCGCCAGCAGCCTTGCAAATGGCAAGCTGTTCGGCATCTACTTCCAGCCGAGTTTTCGTCATGCGACGGTAAGAAATTAGATGAAATGTAACAACTATTTTATTTTTAGTGTTGGCATTACTGCATTGTGTCATTTTGCTTTTTTTACACAGATCGTCTCATGCAATGTGAGGTTGAAATTCAACAAGCTGACAGGAGACACTGTGACATTTGAGGCTCCTAGGGGGCCGTACACTATGGAGGGCGAGAAAGGACGCAGTATGTCGCAGATTGGAGGAGATGGATGGGCCCGTTTCCTCGCACGCATGCGACTTACTGGTGGTGAGTTGATCAGCTTCTCCTTCAGAGCAGAAAGACCCAAGATGGCTGTCATTTATCTCAACCTGGTGGAAGATGATGAAGATGACGAAGATGATGAAGATAATGAGGACCCACTCGATGAAGATGATGAGAACCCACTTCATGAATCCATCGTAGCTCAAAGAATGAGGCTGAGCGAGGAGGAGGTGTGCAACCTATGGGACATAATTCCGCCACGTGATGACTTTGTCGGGGTGCCATTCGTGACCCGCCTGACAAGTACGATGGTCGATCGGCATTAAATGGTATGTTATACATACTGGCTGTAGTAATTTGATGATATATATATATGCTTTATTATTATACTTACAAATGCAAATTATCCGATGATATGCTTAGTGAATCCGATGATATGCTTTGTCGAATCTAGCCGATGATATGCTTTAGTGTAGAGTCTGATGACATGCTTATTAGTGTAGAATCCAAGGAACTATTAATAGTGTAGATACTCCATATATACTTATTAGTAGAATTCAAGATTAATTAGTACAAATGCGTAGTACTGTGCGTTTTGATATTGTAGAAATCTAGACTTAATAGAAATATATTTGCAAGAGTATGTGCGAGGCTATTTATTAATTGATATGTTTTTTATTCAAAAATTGTCAAAGAACCTATCTGTGAGTTGTGGTATCGAGCCTGATGAAGAAGGCTCAGCTGGACTACGCCTTATCGCAAGGGGCTCCGTTACCACCTGTACTTATCGCATGGACACAGACGGTCGCACACACTTAAATTTGGTTGGGTGGAAGAGATTCCTCATTGGCAAGAATCTTCGTGTTGGACAGGCCATCCTAATTACTATCAGGAACACCCACCGCCCAGGCTTGAGGATGATGATCGTCGTCGATATCATCTAGAACTACATATGTGTGTGTGGCTATATCATCTAAAACTACATATGATGATCGTTGTCGATATCATGTAGAACTACATATGATGATCGTCGTCAATATCATCTAGAACTACATATGATGATCGTCGTCGATATCACCTAGTACTGCTTGAGGATACATGTTGAGTATATATGAAATCGTTATCTAGGACTCCCTCCGTTCCAAATTACTCGTGGTGGTTTTAGTTCAAATTTGAACTAAAACCACGACGAGTAATTTGGAACCGAGGGAGTACTACCTAGTACCTATAATGCTTTATGAAATTGATATCTATTAGTACCTAGTATCTGCAAATTGCAGTTTATTGAAGCTGAAACAGGGTAGGAAGCGGGGGGGGGGGGGGGGGGGGGGAATGATGAAAGGTATAGCAGCAGCACGGGGCCAGGAAACTGCTACAGCTAATTAATAGTAGTGCATTCCGGAAACGCGCTGCGGGTATAGTCAATAATAGTAGCACGGGTACAGACCGCGCTACTACTAACAGTTAGTTGTAGCGCCTTATTGGGAGCGCGGCTGCCCGCGCTGCTGATAGCCTCAAAACCCGCGCTACTACTAGGGTTTTCCCTAGTAGTGTAAAAAAATAACAACAAATGTGACATGTTAAAAATATGACATGTCCACTTCAAAACGAATCAACCTAGAATATTGTTAAATACACCTAAAAATAAACTAGTTCTATTAATTTTCTTACTAAAAATAAACTAGTTCTATTAATTCAACTAGTTCAACTAAGCACTTACTATAAATAAATATAAAGTAGTTCTTACTAAAAATAAACTAGTTCAACTAGTTCTATTAATTTTCTTACTAATTCTATTGAACACTTACTACAAACAGTAAAAAAACTACATTATACAATAGTAAAAAAACTACAGGAAAAAAAGAAAAAAATAGAGATGGAGGGAGGAGGGGGTGGGAGGAGGGAGGAGAGAGGAGGAGGGGAAGGAGGCCGGTGGGATCGGAGGAGGGAGGAGGAGGGAAGGAGGAGGTGAGGGAGGAGGGAGGAGAGAGGAGGAGGAGGGGGCGGCCGGAGGAGGAAGCGGGAGGGGGCGGTGGGAGGAGGGCTGCCGGCGGAGGAGGGAGGAGGGACGAGGGGGCGGCCGGAGGAGGAGGGAGGAGGAGGGACGGAGGGAGTACCTCGATGGAGGAGCAGCGCGGCGGCGGTGGCGGACGACGGGTATTGGCGCGGGCGAGAGTGACTGAGAGGGATAGTGAGTGAGAGGGTCGGCCGCGTGGGGAGGATAAGGTAATGTTACTAGTAGCGCGGGTCCGTGAAAAGCGCTACTGCTACGGAGCATAGCAGTAGCACTGGGTACGGATACGCCTACTGCTAAGTGGGGCTAGCCATCTGTGCCCAGTTCAAACATAGCAGCAGCGCGTTTTGCTAGTACGCGCGACTGCTAAAATCTCTACTCCTAATGGAGCAGTTGGTAGTCTCCGTTCCGGTTTTTTTTTCATCCCACCTCCCACCGTCGTTGGTTTTTTTCGTAGGTTTTTTGTCCTACCGTACTACCATCTCTTCACACTGGTTTTCTCCCGTCAAAAAAAAAAAAAAAACTTCGACCAGCGACCTCCCTTTTCTCCCCTCGCACCAATCGCTCCTGTCCCCGAGCCCCTCGCACACGCTAGGGTTCCTCCACCCCCTATCTTCTGCGACCACCACGCCGCTGCCGCTCCCATCTTCTGCGACCACCACGCCGTCGACGCCGTCCTGAAGCACGCTGCTCCTATCCCTTGCCTAGCCGCCCTGGATCTCGCGATGGAGGTGGCCGCCGTCGTGGCCATGGAGGGCTCGCCAGCCGCCTCCGGAGTCCCACATCCCCAAGATCGACTTTTCTAATTTAAAATCAAGTAACTGCAGCATTTTCCTTGCGATTCTTGCTTTCTGCTCTAAGTTGTGAAGGTTGTAGTTTGAAATTGGAAAGTTCTTGGGAATGCTCTGTTTTTGCATTTGCACGGATCAAATCCTTTTCGAAACTTGGTGATTCTATTTACTTCGAGGAGAAAGGAGAGACACCGGCACTCAGCATTATTCAGTACATACCAAGCACTTTCAACTGGAAAACAGCTGGGGTTACTGTTACCCAACAAGTTGAGCCCCTAGGCTCCTCGGATATGAACTTTCGAGTTTCACTCTCTGTTTCTGGAAAGGTAATTCTTTGCGAGTTTTTTGGCATGAAATTCATATTAGAGCATGCGAAGTTAGCCTCGTTATTTTTGTGCAGACAAATGGTCAGTCCGCTGCATTGAAGGAGTTCTCCGTGAGTTCAATCCTAGCTATGTGGCCCTTGTGGAGGAGTACCCAGGAAGGAGGTGGAATCGGCTGTTGACTAAGCCTCTGCCTAAGCGTCCATCCGTTTGAGGGTGACCACAATTGGTAAGATGTAGGACAATTAGGCCACAAATTGATCTGATATCAAATGGTGTAGATTAGTAGATACAACATATAGACATGGTCCACTGGGATGGTCATAGTTTAACCATCTTTCTTTAATGTTACATACTGCAGTCTTCTATTTTTGAGTATAATTTTCCTTGATTTTCTTCAAAAGTGTTGATCTATTATGATTATTTTCATCATATCATGCCTTTTTCATTGCGAAATATGAAAATGCGTCATCGCTGACTATGTACTTTCATTCTTTTTACTATCTTAGGAACTGAGAAGATTAAAAGAGGGTTTTTGTTTCATCTTCCCCGATGATGCTCTCTGGCCAACAGATGCACATACCTCACCCCATTAATACCCTGCAGATGCTATGTTAAAAAACCCTTTTGTAATGCCATCGTCATTAAGCCCGCACGCCTGCTCGCATCCACATCTCGGAACCGACCTCCATTCTGGTAGCACCCCCCTGTTTTCAACCACCTAAGGATTCCTATACCGAGCTTATGTTTTGTTAGATTGTCCCTTGGATTTAAAAGTGCTCGATGTTTTACTTCATAAGCCTCTTGCTGGTTAAATTGACTTGATCACTTCAGATGTCTCTTGCTGGAGCTCCCTTTTTCCAGCTACCCCTAATTTTCCTATGCTTAACTTATGTTTTTTAATTTGTCAGATGGCACTCCGGATCGAAAGATGCTCGGCGTTTTGCTTCATAGGTTCATGTTGTTGGCATTGACTTTATTGATTCACATGTCTCTTGCTACTCGAATATGTACAGAAGCTCTCCTCGGTTAATATTTTTTTCACTTCATGAACATTTGCACCTTTTACTTGTATATCATAGGAATTTCTTTCTCTGGAGCTTTTCCAGTTCAGAGAACTTAACTTCACAATTGACATCAGAAGAGAAACAGATAACAATTACAAAGAAATAAAATTTAGAAAATCTATGGGTGAAACTAAGCAAGGGATATATTAGCCATGGGGAGCTTTCCAGATGTTAAATCAATTTTATTTTGTCCATCCAGGTTTATTGCCCGTAAGAAAGTTGATGTCAATATCCATGCATCCTTCCTCCCCTAGAAATCAATTTTCTAGAATGTAGAATGGTGTGATGTGTGCCTTGAGTTATCTTTTTATTGCATTGCAGTTGTAGTAAATTTTGTAGTTTTGGTCTTTGCGTGGAAGTAGTGTAATTAGAAGCACACATCATATGGTATCATGGTCGTTGCCTGTACAATGGAATGTGCAGCTATTTTGTGACGTGGTGTAAGTGTTCTAACCTACACACCAGCCCGGACTCTTGCAGCATGTTCGTTTGCAACCTCTATACGTGTGATTTTGCTCGACCCTGCGTGTTGTACCACAAATTTTGTAGGAAACAATTTACAAGGAAAAATACATGTACTACATGCGATTGCAAATAACGTACTAAACCATAAGTGCCAGGTATGCATTGGATGTATCAAGTATAAACTGTCTTTGTTGGGGCTGAATCTCTCAACCCCTCTTCTTCGTCTCGGTGTTGCTTCTCACAACACACACACACACACACACACACAAATGGAGACACAAGTATTTGGTGCCGAACTGCCTCACACAGCCGCCGGCCTTTTCTTTCTTTCTCTATTCTCTTCTTGAAAGCAAACATGCATACATATCTTAAATACACACACGCACGCACTAACCTGGCCATACACTCGGCCACTAACAGCACGACTCCATGCACTAAGTCAGGCCACCAGCCCAACTAACTCCACGCATGCACCGTAACAAACCACTGCTTACTTGCCCGATCTCTGTGCAGCCCGTCGGCTCAAGAAACGCATGCAGCACCGCTTCACGCGGCACAGGCCTCACGCCATGCATGATCTTTCTTGGTTGAAACCAGCGGCTCGTACGCATCTCACGTACTTCTGCACACACTACACATACTCTAGCTACATGCAGAAAGAAAGGAAACTAAAATGCAGATACAATCAAGATTAAACCTAACATTCTTCTCCTTAATCTTGATTCTTCACTCGTGACGTAGCATTCAGAGAAGAGCCGGCTCGTCCACGCCGAGCAGTGCCTTCTCCTCATTGTCCTTCTTCTTCTCCGGACACTCCCAAGCAAAATGCCCAAAGGCATCACAGTTATAGCATTACCTCGCTCTTGTTTCTGCACCCTCCACCACGGCCACCACGGCCACGTCCTCGCGATGAGTCATGCCCTCTCGCCATGAGGAGCTGCTCTTCTTCACGTGCCGTCCCCCCCCCCCCCCCCCCCCCCCCCCCCTTGACGAGCTCCTCGTGCGCCTTGAGTGAACCAATGGCCTCCTCCATGGCCATCTTGTTGGTGTCGCCGAACAATGCAATCGATGACGCAACGTGGATGAACTTGTTGGAGACGGCTCGGAGCAGCTTCTTCACGACGTACTTCTCCTCCATCGCATCACCAAGCTCACGGATGCGCCCCACGAGCGTCGTGAACCTCGCCGCGAAATCATCCACGGACTCCGCATCACCCATCTTGATGCCATCAAATTCCGAGCGCAAGGATTGAACCCTCGCCTCTCGGACGCGCTCGACACCGACATGCATGGAGCGTAGCGCCGCCCGCACATCGGCTGCGGTCTCCTTCTCCGCAACTCGCAGCAGCGTCGAGTTGTCGATGGACTGGGAGATGATGGTCATGGCCATCTCCTCCTTGCCCTTGTTGACCTCCGATGAGGCCTCGCGTTCAACGGTACCCCACGCGCCGTTGGCGCGCAAGAGGTACTTCATCCTCATCGCCCACGCCGCGTAGTTCGTCCTCGTGAGCAGCGGGAATGGGAGCTTCCCCGCCACCGTCGTGGCAGCCGCCATCGCTGCTGAGTCGCTGAGCACCAACGCTCCACTCGCTGAAGACTCACGCGGCATCGTCTTCGTCATCACCTGACGCTGATACCAAATGTTGGGGCTGAATCTCTCAACCCCTCTTCTTCCTCTCGGTGTTGCTTCTCACAACACACACACACACAAATGGAGACACAAGTATTTGGTGCCAAACTGCCTCACACAGCCGCCGCCTTTTCTTTCTTTCTCTATTCTCTTCTTGAAAGCAAACATGCATACATCGAACATATAAACCCTCAAGAAGTCATAGGCAGGATAAAGATGGCCACGTTGCCTTTAATTCGCCATAAACAGTATTCGTGCCACCGCCTGTAAATTCTATGCCCCGCCAGGGGCATTTTAGTCTTTTCACCTTTGGGTATAAAAAGCAGCCTGCCCGTGGAGAAGCCCTAGCCGCCGCCTCCCGTCCCACTCGCCTCCCCTTCCTCGTCGCCCCTCCTCCTTCTCCTTCCCCCTCCTCGTCGCCCCTCCTCCTTCTCCTCCCATCGTTGCCCCTCCTCCTCCTCCCACCGCCGTCCCCTCGTCCTCCGCCCCTCCCCCCTCCCACCCCCTCGCATCTCGTCTGCCCCGGGTGCGGAGGCGAGCTGCTGCACCCACTCCCCTCCTCCAACTCCCCCACCCCTCCTCCAATGGTGCTCCCTCCCCGGCTCGAGCCCTAGGGCCGCCGCCTCTGGTGGCCATCGAAGTCAGGCACCAGCTGCAGCTCCAGCTCCACCTCGGCCCCTCCTCCCCACCCATGGTGAGCAACGGCCCCCCTCTCTGTTCTTATTTTTTTCATGTATAGATTTAGGAATTGATGGATCTGTGGATGGATGGATAGATCGATGGATGTGTGCTTCAGAATCTGGCAAAGCACCTCTTGTTGTATACATATGTAAATAGTAATTCTTGTTACTCACCGATATGAGGTATAGGTTGTGGGAATCCAGAAGTAGAATAAATAGTCAATCTTGATCATATGGAGTGATGATTTACATTCTTTTCGTGATGAGCTAAAACACAACGTAGGTGTTATTTAGCTTGCTGCTGTAGGACAGAGGAACAAAACATGGGTCGTTGAGCTCACTGCTTAAGATTGTTGTTCTCATTCGTAGATGAAGAGTTAATGTGTCCAGGTTTTGGTGCATTGACCAGCGAAATTGGGGAAGCTACTGGTCCTTTTAAACTGCACAAATGCATTATGCATTTAGTTCAGGTTGTCATGTTTACGATCATATACGGCAGCCTTTTATTTTAAATATAAAACTCCTTTTATGTACAAGCTTATTTGATCACTGGAAAGCTAAATGATGTTTGCTCATCTCTATATCATGACAGTCCTTGTTAAGATGCAACAATGCCTTGTGCGTGTGTAGGTTGCATTGTTTATGTATAGGGGCGCATATCAGGATGAGCTTCCCGAGTCCTTCTTTCCCCTCCGCTCATGATCTCTTTCTCTCTCTCCCCTACCCATCTATGCAAGAATTGTGTAGCCTAAATGCCTCTATATGTTGTATGTATTCTTAGATGTGCTTTGATCTATTGTGAATCTTGTGATCACAGAACTTTCTGAATCCGACGCTGTCAATCGGGCCGCAGAGCGGAAGTGTGGTGGAGATGAGATGGGGACAGACGATCCTGCAGCGATGTTGTTTCTTTGTTCTCCTGCTCAAGGTTTTCTCTTTCCTACGTAATGTCATGATGGTTCAGTTTTTCATCTCTACATTGGGATTACACAAAACTATTGATGTTTTCCCTCCTCCAATAGCGCTCCTTCCCCGACTCGAGCCTTAGGGCCGCCGCCGCCTGGCACCACCTACGGCCGCGGTCGCTGTTGGCAGCACCTTTGCCCGTCTCCGCCTACGTGCCGCCGCCTCTGGTGGCCATCGAAGCCAGGCACCAGCTGCAGCTGCAGCTCCACCTCGGCCCCTCCTCCCCACCCACGGTGATCACCCCCCCCCCCCCCCCCTCTCTGTTCTTATTTTTTTCATGTATTGATTTAGGAATTGATGGATCTGTGGATGGATGGATAGATCGATGGATGTGTGCTTCAGAATCTGGCAAAGCACCTCTTGTTGTATACATATGCAAATAGTAATTCTTGTTACTCACCCATATGAGGTATAGGTTGTGGGAATCCAGACCTGAAGTTGGGGATTGATGATGTGAAATGGCGGCGTCACGAGCCAGAAGGTCACCACTTAAACCATAAGCAGCCCAGCACCCAGCGCCCAACAGCAATCCAACATATATGCACATAACAAGTATGAGCGGACACACGCATGAGCAAGCATGGGAATAGAAATGGATAGCCATGCTGAGATGGTTCTTGGGCGTACCTGTGGTGCGGGGAGCACCGGTCAGCCCAGCGGACCTTTGACATAAGCACAACACTGGATCAGACACACGCACAGTCGTTGGCGTGTGTGCTCGATCGGCAGCCCGCGGCTGGATACAAGCAACCGGCGCGCCTTGGTCCCTTGGCCTATCCATCAGCATTATATCTCCTTCATCAATTATTTTTCTCATATTCTTTATGATGAAGGCTAGGAACTATGCTAAAATATACATATGTCTTAGTTGTTGCTTTTCTTAATGCAGATATGGAAGATCTAAAAGCCTCTGTGAAAGATTTTTGGTTCTGCAGAAGCCAATGATCTGGCACACTGAGACCTTAATTTCTGGAGTGAACGACTGCAGGAATCAAAATACAATGTTGATGAGGTTCTTTCTTTACAGAAGTAGATTACAATATTAATGAAATTAGCTCCTGGCCATTGCATCTTTGCATACTTATTGGAAGTTGATTTGCTTATTAATCGTAGCATAGAACTTTTCAGCTATGATGTGTGAGAAAATTATTTCCATTTCTCATCTATCATGGATATGTTGATATATTGCTCTACTAAAAGGCATTGTTGGCTTAAGATGACTTGAGAATTGTACACTTTGGTATGTATAAAGTTAGTTACTGAGTTTAGTAGCAGTTATGAAAGTTAGAGCACATACATGCTTGATTTTACTTCCTTTAATACGGGCATTCTATAATTACTAAGAACTGATTTGTTGAAGTGTGCCTCCCTATTTTGTCCAGATAACTACTTTTGGTTAGGCGGGGGAAATAAAAAGGGTAACCATAGATATATGGTCTAGCATCACGAGGTTCAGGTTCCTGCTGTTGGTCAACCGTTGCTTCGGTCGAGGTGGGTTATGCTTGATTAAGTTCTTCTTTGTATTTTTGTTCATGGCCTACACTGGTGTTATCATCTATTCTATTTCAAACATTTCAATGGCTTAGTTTCATGTCCCAGTACCACTTGAAGTACAACTAAGTACCTTCTGACAGGAGGATAATGTATGTATTTACCTATGGTTATTGTTTCCTATAAGAAACATGATCATCTCACCTTGGTTTCCCCTGTATCTGACTTGGGACAGTTTTATGTGAGATTTGTTTTGCATTTTCTGTGTGTGTGGATGCTTAAGCTTAAGCTTTTGTTATTTGGTTCAGTTAGAGATTAAAGAAGACTGAAATTGAGTCGATGGTGTATATACTTGATATATATATAAATGGTCAAAATAAGGAAGTGCTTTTATGAAAGTCAAATATGCAGTTGTCTTCCTGTTTGAATCTTCATTGGCGATTCCAAGTTTGCTGCTTCCTAAAAAGTGGAGATTTGTAGTACGGACAGAACTTCAACCTATTCAGTATAGATCTTAAATTGACCAGGTAATAGTATACTATTTTTTATTTACGGCCTTAGAATTGTATTGCCACAACAACAAAAAAACAGATTTGAAATCGCAAAGAAAGCAGGTTCTTATGCTCGTAACAATCCAGGAGACGATTCTGTAGCTTAATTTCTGCTTAGTCTTTTCCATCCTTAGCTAACGGTATTAATTTGGTGATAATTTAAGATTTTGGGTAGTAGAGAGATCATGTAGGCCATTTTGGTCCTTTATACATACAAGAGTTACATACATTCGAGCGCCAATAATTCAACTGTCGGTTATCAATCGGCTGTGTGTATCTTGTTTCAATCGGCAATGGTGCATATACATTTCAGTGAGCACACATATATGCTTGATTTTACTTCAGTTAATAGAGGGCATTCTATAATTACTAAGAACTGTTTTGTGAAGGTGTGCCTCCCTATTTTGTCCAGATAACCACTTCTGTCAACATATTGTGACCAAATTATGATGCATGGTCTCTTTCCAGCTATGGAAAATGGTGTACTGCATACTGCATACACTGATGATAGGATAGATGGTTTGTGACGTACAACCTCTATACCAAAATATAGGATCTTTGGACACGCACTTTGTGGTAGAATGTGTCGAACATAGGTCTGTTTGCTAGAATATGTGTTGTGTCGATGTTGCAACTAGCATACACAATGACTTTGCTATATATTTTCATAATGCTATGTTCTGCCAGTTAAATGACTTCTTATTGTTTTGAATCTACTACAAAAGTGTTTAAAGATTTACTTTGTCCCAGCGCCTACTTTGGATCAAAAGAAAGTAAAAAAGCTAGAAGATACTCCCAATGGAACAATTTATCCTATATCGAGTGGTCATTGTGTTGTGTATCAGATAACTTCTCATATTAGTAGTTCCCACTAAGAATTCTTAGTTTTCATTCTTTTCTTTTAAGAAGAAAAATATGAGTATTGGTGTATCCAGAAAGGATCTGGAGGTCAGCTTGTTAGTAATCCCAATATGTGTGCCAAATTATGTTGCTGTGGGTCTCAAGGAATGAATGACAGCAAGCTGATGGTTCTGCTCGATGGATCTGTGTACTTTCCGATATATGAGAACAAGGGCAGCAATAGGATGCTCATCGGCAACATCCTGTGAAACTGACTGCTGCATGCTAACTATCCATATGCATAATCCTATATTTGTGTAGATAGTTCCTATCACCTGAAGTATCAAAATCTTGTTAAGCGTTGGCCCGATGTTTTATATATTTTCAGCACCAAGGGCGATGTAGAAATGCAAGAACAGAAGCTTTGCGAGGTAATTCAGTCAGCTATATGCATGTATGTTTTCTGCTATAGCGAGATCATTTATTTTATTTAGAAAATAGAACATGAAGTGTGATTACAAGAATCTACTACTGTTAGCATGAACAGGCTTTGTAATGTACCTACTGAACAATAGCATAATTGAATCCTTCCTAAGCAGTGTCTGTCAATCGAGACTTCACATGCCTGGTTTTAATTTACGAAGAGTAGTGTGTGGTGCTCCAATATTCAACTGTGTTCTTGAAGTAGGAATTATGTTTTTTTATAGTTAAAGTGCTTGTCTATTGGTCTGGTGTATATAAGTGAAAGAAAACAAAAACAGATGGGGGAAGGGAGATTCTTGCTTTTCTTTTCCTTTTGTTTCTATTTGATAATTACTCCCTACTCTGATGCTTCAATGTTTTTTTTAATCTCCCGTGTTATATTTTCTTGGTGCTACTTGGGCTTTCTGAGGTCCTTTTTGTTTTCATTAAGAACAAAATAGAGTTACTTCATTTTAGAGTTGAATGTTAGACACAGAGCTATGAGTCAATGTACTGGTTCGACAAGCTGTATTGTCATATTCACCTGTGCTTTGGAAATTAAAAAGAATTACTTTGTTTTATGTTTGAATGTCAAGCAAAAATAGAATGGGGGAAGGGAGCTCGCAATACAGATTCTAATTGTTACTTGGTGTTCTGATCCTTGTGTCTGCTCTTGTAATAATCTTGTGTGGGTGCCTTCACATGTAATCTATTGCCTCTCTGACATGTTTTGCTACAAAATTATGTCTCGACCATATGTATTTACATTACCGCTGTTAGCTTCTGATATTTAAATTATGATAGGACAATGCCTCTTTAGCTGTAACTGTGATACTCCTGATGTGCAAGTAAACACTACTAGGATAACTAAAAAAATCATGAAATGCGAGCAATTCTCGATTTAAATAGTGTGACCTTACATAATAGGAGCTAATCATTGTGTCGTGTTCAAAATGGGTACTAGAAAAGATAATTGAATAGCAAGTCCTGTAGAGTTACTACCATAAAGTTTATTTCTAACTGCATGATCTGAACTGCACATTCTGAAAGTATATTAGACTCCTGCCCTTGGGAAATTAGACTGCCATAGCAATACTTCTGTAAAGAAATGTCGTGCTAACTTGATGGTTCAGTTTAAAGCTGTAGGCAGAGGCTTGCGGCAGGGAGGAAATCATTATGCCAGTTGAAAACCAAGCCGTTTATTTTGTGGGTGTATGATCTGGACTGTGCTTCTCTGAAAGTATGCTCTTGGGAGATTTAGCTATTGTGGTTTTGCTTGGTAAACAGATGACATGCTAAAATGTTGGTTGTTAGAGCCTCCCTGTTCTTCTAAAAAAATGTTTGGTTGTTAGTACAGAAGTGGTGACACTATTTGGTCCTCTGGTATTGATTCATGATTTGTGCTTAATACATGATGTTGGTATCTGATCACTTTATTGCTCATGCCTCACTTGATGTTGCATGGTGTATAGGCAAAGTGCCAATGGAGTGGCACATATCGTACTTCGCTACTACCTACATGCGATTCCATTTGATTTCACTTTGATTTTGTTTTTCTGCTAATCGTTTCTAGGTGGTTGTTGATGAATCATATAAGGATGGTGCAGAACTCACAAGAGGGAAAAGACCGAACTGCGGTAACCAAATCAAATAGCTGATAAGGTACAAATTTCTGAAGATATATGGTTTGCCCTAAAAAAGCATATACATCATAGTACAAAGGGGAATTGCATCTCTATTTTATGTTATGTTTTCTGCTTGCTATCTTGTTCATGGACTCTCTGTAAGTGTGCCTTTCTATTAGCAACCTTAGTGCCAATAACTCAACAGTCAGCTATCAACCAGAATAGTAGGGCATTGAGCTTGTTTAAACTGTAGAGTACACATGCATATACTGTTACTCAGACATCAAGAAAACAGGAGATAAACATGTATGACGATCTACCATGTTATTACTCGGGTGTTGATTAGGAAGTAAACATAGGTTTAGCAGAGAAGAGGTTTTAGTGATTTATCAGTTCAGGCTATGGAAGTAAACATGAGGCATTGAAGCTAATTTGAATTAGGCATGATGAACCAAACTTTTTTGTAATTGCCATTAGTGGGTCAACAGGTTAGGCATTTTCATGAGACAATATTGATTTTAATGACGGCTAATAATTACACCGCTGCCTTTGTTTCAAAAGTAAAACTTTGCTATCTTTGACCTTGCATCTAGGAAAAAAACATCAGCTCAAAACTGAAATACTCCGGATTTACTTGCTATCTTTTAGACGTAATAATGTGTTGTTTGTGAAGGTTCACTTGGAAGTGGTTGAGGTAGCCTGACCTGGTGAGACCTGGTGACCCGATGTGTACATCGGAGGAAGTAGATCTTGTGAGTGCGGGAGTGGATCTTGCAATTGAAGTCGTGTCTCCGATGCAGAGGAGCAGCGGCGATGCGGTGGAAACTACAGGGTGAGTGAGAGATTGGAGAAGGAGGGGATGGTCATGAAGTGAGTAAGTGGATTAACATCGTCTGGTCAAGTAACCTGGGCCAGCCCATTATTGTGAATCTGTCATTTGTCTTCTTGTAAGCCCACAACACGGTTTAAATATGTATTGGGAGTTTGGGACAACTAAATCAGATAAATGAAAGAAATTATAACGCTTATAATGGTTTATAAAATGAAGTAACAAAGTGCATATCCAAGTATAGTAAATTTTAGAATGTGGTTGTTTGTTGTTATTCATTGTTAGGCTTGGCATTTGAATCTTTGTTAGATCTGAAGTGCCTTTGATAGCATGGAATATTTGTACAACGCACTGTGGAGGCATGGTCTTTCTCAGGATGACTAACAAGGATGATCGGCAAGTGTTTGTTTGCCAAAGTTATGGCGGTTTGAAAAAAGTCGTTGGTGCATTACCATGGATCTCAAGATGGCTATGTGTTTATATTTTGCATAATCACTCTGAAGGCTATGCTTTATATTTTCTCTGAAATTTGCTCTTGAAGAATCATGTATCTATGTTAGATCCGGTGAGAAAAGGCGGCTTCCAACCAGAGGATGCGGGAGTGTTGACCACATTTGGTTTTCGACCTGCGTGTCTAAATATTCTCACAATACTTGGCTCCCTCTCGCCCCCCTTGCGCCATTTGGCGCAACGAGTCATCTAGTATCTTAAATACACACACGCACACACTAACCTGGCCATCACACTCGGCCACTAACAGCACGACTCCATGCACTAAGTCAGGCCACCAGCCCAACTAACTCCACGCATGCACCGTAACAAACCACTGCTTACTTGCCCGATCTCTGTGCAGCCCGTTGGCTCAAGAAACGCATGCAGCACCGCTTCACGCGGCACAGGCCTCACGCCATGCATGATTCTTGGTTGAAACCAGCGGCTCGTACGCATCTCACGTACTTCTGCACACACTACACATACTCTAGCTACATGCAGAAAGAAAGGAAACTAAAATGCAGATACAATCAAGATTAAACCTAACAGTCTTTCCTGAGTTTTAATTAATATGCATGTATTCTTTAGCAGACAAACATTGTGGCCATGTGCTTTAGAATTATTTTTCTTGACATGCCATGTACTTCGGAAATAAACTAATCATGTATATCCTAAAGACACAACTCTATTTCCCTTTCTGCTTTCCACTATTGATGGTTAAACATTTAGATGTTTAATCGTGAGATATAATGATGCAAGGATTTTACATACTTGGGTTTTGAATTTAATTTTTATTAGCTTCAACAGGTGCGCTATTCTGAACACTGAAGCCCTCTTATTAGCTTCTGTGATCAGAGAATTTAGGTTAGATAGTTTGTTAAGCATGTTTCCTATTCTCTAGGATTTTATGAAATATTTCTTAGTTTGAGTTAGTATGGGAAAACATATATGTTCTTTTCAGATGGGAGAGATGTTTACATGTTCAGCCTTCAAAATGTTAGCTGCACCTACAGGTCCAGAGAGTATTAGTATCTCTGCTCAATGACTTTCGATTGTGCTTCTATTGGAAAATAAGGATAGTTCTGGCATGTCTGACCAGCATCTGATGTTCCAGTATGTTTACTGAGAGCAGTCGACGGAGGATCCAGTGAGAGATCTAGAGCTCTTCTGAAGGAGGGAGATGTGGAAAAGAGTGGTAAAGTTGGACTACGTTTGTTCCCTTTAAAAACAAGCTTGGATTGTCTGTCTTTAATTTATCTAATTTCTATAATATATATGATTTTTAAGGGTTTACTTCTGTGTACCGTGTACGACATTGGGATAATAACTGTCAGTTAGTAATGCTGCCATGAGACTACTGGACGAAGAATATTTATATAACTGTACTATTTGTTTCAAGTCAATGCACAAGCTCAGATTTTTCCTCTTTGTTTTCTTTGATATTTAAGATAGGAAACAATAGTGTTTGTGCCACAACCATTCCAACTGAAAAGTACAAGGTCTGTTTTCATGAGCAAACGTTTGATCATGAATAATAGAAATGGTCCGCCGAAGGGGATAGTATAATTGATGGAAACGGTCATTCGTCCTGATGTACTATTTTTTTTATTTAATCATTTTGGACATGTCTCCGTGCATCGAATTTCACCTACAAACTCCCGCAGCAACGCGCGGGGTGTCATCTAGTAGTATCAGTAGCGCAGTTTATTTACACGCGCTACTACTAAGTAGCAGTAGAGCACGATTTTGTCCAGCGCTACTGCTAAGATGCTGTGTATAAGGTTTTCCCTAGTAGTGGAGGATGACGATGATGCCTTCATGTAGTATGTAAGCTGTATATTTTAAGTTCAGCCATACAGTTTAATTCAGATGTACTTGTATCTTAATTATCGGTTGTAGTCTCTTTGGAAATGTAACTCGAATAACAATGTGGATTAATAGTAATATGTCTCTCGCATACATAAAACAATATATGTCTCCTGACCAGATAGAAGCAAGTGCGAATAGTTTCGAACTAACATAGATAATGACTCATACATAGATAATCATATCATTGCGGTGGACGACGACAAATCTGGGCCTTCCGCAGGCGAGGACAGGAAGGCGATAAGCGCTGAGGCGGTGGACGAGGCTCACGATAACTACGACCATAGATAACCTCGTCTACCATAGTCTGTGTCTCCTGCATCGGTTGTACGGTATTCTCCTCCTTTACCACAGGTTGCACAAGGGCATATGGGTGGATTCTTCGGTCTCCACAACGTCTTAACAGGGTCAACCAATGCTGGCTCCTAGCTATGTGCATCAACTCCCACTTGACATTTTTACAGGATTTGGTCCATAATGCATGAATACTGACGGAACATACTTGAGGATCCTGCCCGAAACTAGTTGTCAACCAGAACTTCAACTGTCTAATGTCCAGTCTGTCTGGGTCTGCTAGTGTCATGATGCCATTTTCAAACTCGCTAAGATCAATCCCCAACTCATTATATCGGACATTATTAGGGCCGTAGTAAACAGTCTAATTTACTGATTCAGACATTTTTCACCTGTCAGACATTGTCATCTTCTCATTAATCTCAACGAACAAAATTATTAACCGCTACACTAATTATCCGCTAAAATGCCACCATAGACAAATTAACACTATAAGCACACAATATGACTTATCTACACTAACTAAATTGTATAACTCATAGAAAATTTGTGACAACATGGTTATACCTTCGACGCGTGTGTCCCCGGCTTCTTGCTCCTCTTTTCAACTCAGAGGCACCGACCACCACCTCGCGGAGTACTTGCGCCACCGGACAACACCGCCGCCGCCCCCACGATGACCGGAGGTTCAACTCCCGAAACCACCCAAGCCGTACCTCCTCCTCACCACCTCCTCCTCCACAACTGCTGCTCATCCAAACCGCACCTCCTCCACCCCACCATGGCTCCTCCTACCCACCATGGCTCCTCCTCCCCAAACACACAAAAAACTATCCCATAGCAAAAAAACGACCGTAGGCCGTCGGAGATTGCTACGATCTACCTATTCTGCGGCTTGGATGTGAAAATGGGTGGAAAATGGAGGAGATCGGCGCGGGGTCGCGAGGTGTACAAAGAAGAACGAGCGAGAGAGGAAGAACAGGCGAACAAAGGAAGGAGACGAGCGTCGGTGGCCTTATCCAGACCTCTTCGGTCACGGGTTGGCCAAAGAGCTCTACGGTCGCTGGCAGACCGAAAAGGCCCACCTCGGTTGCTAGTAGGCCGAAGCTACTATTTTCGACCGCGCACCCACCGACGCGCACTCTTCGGCCTAGATAAGGCCGTCTTCGGTTAGAGAGTTTTTTCGCCCCTGGCCGAGATGGCCGAATTTCGGCCATTTTCAAAAAATTAGGCCGGAATTTGACCAAAATTTGACTAAAGTTTGACTATAATTTGACCAAAATTTGCCAAGTTTGATCAATTTCGGCGAAAGATAGATTTCGCCCCAAGCCGAGATGGCCGAAATTCGGCCGAAATCCGTTTTTCTCGGCCGAAATTCAAAACACAGCCGCCTGCTACTGCTAGGGTGCGCCGCCCCCAATCCCCTATGGTCATGGGCAAACAGTCGGCCCCTGCTTCCTCACCACGTCTCCCACGCAGGGTCTGTTGAAATAAGCCACGGCGTGTGGTCAGGCTCGTCGGGCGCGACGGATGCGCGCGGCACGGGCGGAATGCACTGATGCTGTCGGGCTCGTCGGGCTTGTCGGGCGCGTCGGTGGCGCGCGGGACGGACGGGACGTGCGGGACGCAGCAGCGTGGCGTGTGTGTATGTGTGTGTATGGGCAGTGTATGGCCCGTGTGCGTGCGTTTGATTCACTATCGTAGAGTGGTTAGTTGCAGCGGGCGCTGCCTATGCATGGTGGTGACCAGGTATTACGGATGAGTAGGTGCTCACGTTGGGAGAAGACCGGATCACCAGGAGCATGGGCGTGCGTGGGTGTTGTAGCTACAAAGCCGGCCGGGGCGTGTGTTAGTGCATGCGTAGGAATAGGCCATGCAGTTAGTGGCTGGCGTGCGTGAGTGTGTGCCTGGTGTGAGTCCGGCTATATAAGCCACGTATTGGTGTTGTGTTTGAGTTCGTACTCTGGAATAGAAAAACGGGGCTGTGTGTGCAGCCGGGTGAAACTCCAGTGTATCCGTCTCCTTCTACCTCTAGTCTTGAGTGAGAGAGAGAGCTGCAACAACAATTGGTATTCAGAGCCACAAGGTTCAAGGGGCGGCCGTGGCGCGCGGTGGCGTCCGCGGCGAGCGCGGTGTGCACGGCCCACATGGAGGCATCGGCTGCGGCGCGCGGCGAGCGCGTGGCGACGGCAACGCGCGGCGAGTCCATGGCTGTGCGGTGTGATGTCGTGCGCGCGAAGGGCACGGCGGTCGTGGAGACAAGGAGGTTGCGAAGGACCTGCGTGGTAACGCAGAGGTCGCGACGGCTCGGCACGACAACCGTGGAGGCGCGTGGCACAGATACGCGGCGTGGCGGCGCACGGGACTGCGGGCTGCTGCAGCGGCAGCGAGCGGCGGCTTGTGCCGGAGACGCAGCGGAGGCGTACATGGCGACGAGGCGACGACGACGAGTCAGGACCCTGTCGGCAGGCCGTGCGGTGAGGCCGTGGCTTAGGGGGTGTGTGTTGAAATAAGCCACGGCGTGTGTGGTCGGGCTCCTCGGGCGCGACGGATGCGTGCGGGATGGGCGGAACGCACTGGTGCCGTCGGGCTCGTCGGGCTCGTCGGTGGCGCACGGGACGGGCGGGACGTGCGGGACGCAGCAGCGTAGCGTGTGTATGTGTGTGTATGGGCAGTGTATGGCCCGTGTGCGTGTGTGCGTGCGTTTGATTCACTATCGTAGAGTGGTTAGTTGCAGCGGGCGCTGGCTATGCGTGGTCGTGACCAGGTATTACGGATGAGTAGGTGCTCACGTTGGGAGAAGACCGGATCACCAGGAGCATGGGCGTGCGTGGGTGTTGTAGCTACAAAGCCGGCTGGGGCGTGTGTTAGTGCATGCGTAGGAAGAGGCCATGCAGTTAGTGGCTGGCGTGCGTGAGTGTGTGCCTGGTGTGAGTCCGGCTATATAAGCCACGTATTGGTGCTGTGTTTGAGTTCTTACTCTGGAATAAAAAATGGGGCTGTGTGTGCAGCCGGGTGAAACTCCAGTGTATCCGTCTCCTTTTATCTCTAGTCTTGAGTGAGAGAGAGAGCGCTGCAACAACAAGGTCATGGCCCATGGACACTACCGACGCGAGGACAAATCTCTCCATTGTGCTGCCGTCCCTTGAATGTCTCTTGGATCCTGCAAGTTCTTTTATCTTTGTTCTTTCCTTTTCAGAGCAAAAGTTCAGTTGGTTGGCCTAATAGTTAGTAAGACGGTAGCACTCTTAATTGTGAGGACAAAATAGTGTACGACCATCAAGTTAACGAATACAGTACAATTTTGATACATATACTTGCATGCAGGTTCCTCGGCAACGCAGTGATATGGGTGAATTTCTTTGTTCTTGAACGTCATGATCTTATATGGCAACGCCAACGCCTGGTGCAAGCAAATCACATCGACTGGTGTTTTCTTCGCCCGTTAAGCTCTAATTTTCTGTCAACAATTACAGCTGCACTGCCTTGCCAGCGTACTCTGAATAATACAGATATTCTCGACTGCCGCCGTATGCCATTTAGGAGCTGGGTGCCAAATAATTTGCTAATATTCTTTTTCACATTTGCATATAGGTTGTGTACAGCTACAAACATTGCTGGAGATCTGCTAATTGTAATTTGGAATTATGAGATATTTTTAGATACTTTGCTCACTACTGTTATTGCTAAGACCACTCTTTTTTCTTTGCTTTTCCCAATCATGGTGCTACTTGATTGGTACTTAAAAAAGAGGAGCGACCATGATAGTTTGCGTTGAACTGAATTATAAGGTAAATGTTTTGTTGTGCCGAAACAAACATATCAGAACTTTTTTAATTATTGCAATTGTATTTCAAAGACTACAGCACATCTAGCCATACGTATTCTATTTTTGCTACTACGAAAATACTCATAAGCTCGTTCGACCCACTGGCAGGGGTCACCGATACAAGTTGGACTCAGAGCCCATGGTGTGTCTGACACAAACTTTTCGTTTTCCCTTATTGTATTAGCCAGACGATGTGAAAACCGATGTTTGCTCCGTAGTGAACCACATGCATTGTGCAAAAGCGAGCGGGAGTATTCACGAAACAGACTCTCGCCGCCCGTTATAGATAAAACACAAACCACAATGCACCACCGAACGATAGAAGGTAAGGAGGAAGCCCTCTTATAAAGCAGATCCTGGGATAACCAGGTAACATAAACGCACGCGACAACGAAACTGAAAATGAACACAGAAGGCATGAATACACTGACACGGCACACACACCCTAAGACACCTAAGTTCTACGACAACACCCTTAGGAGAGAAAACCGCGCTTGGCGTTGTCTCTGCTGAGTCTAAGACAAACAAAGGTCTTCATCAGGACCTCTGGCGGGGTCACGTTCCAGTCATTCGGGCCCAACCAGGATCACTTCAGGGCCCCCTCGTATCGCTCCCTCCAGGGCGATCTGGGGGCCAACCCTAGCGCCCCGGCCGCGGCGCCCTCGCCGCTCTCCTCCACCTCACCGTCCCAGAGACGCGCGTCGGCTAAGCCCGGGCACCGCCGGCGATGGGAACAACAGGGATCTAGGCTGCAACCCCGCGGTCTGGAGGTACCGGCGGCGCGAGATCGCCCTTCGGTCTTCGTCTTTCCCGGCGGTTCGGCGCTGCTCCCTTGGCTTCATGGGGAGGGCTCATCAGGAGGGGATGCGGCCATGGTGGACTGGTCGGTGGCGCCTCTGGTCAGATCTGATCTGGCCGGTGCTGCCGGCGGTGGTGGCCATCTCCTCCATCGGAGGTGGTCGGCCTGAGGCTGGATGGTCAGATCTCGAGATCCGCCATCTAGTTCTTGCTGCGAGTCGGAAAGACATAGTTGCTGGTGAAAACCGAGCCGATGGCAGGCGATGGCGACGTTTTTGCGCCGTTACCTTGATGAAGGCATCATCGTGTAACTACTGTCGATCCAATCGCGTTGTTTCGAGGGAAACCCTAGGATCTGGTCTTCCAGATCAGATGATGGCGGTACTGCGGTGTCGTTTTGTCCCTTGGGAGCATCGTTTGTGGAGCAGAGCTGGAAGACAGAGGCAGGAGGTGGAGCGGCTTCGTCTTGCATGGAGCTTTCGGTGGAGATGTCAAGTCCTGCCTGACTGACTGGTGCTACGCTATTTCATGCCTGGTCAGCAGGTACTACGCACGGCTGATCTTCCAGAATCTCCGCGTCTGGACGAATGAGCGCGGGGCGGTGGCGCCATTGGGCGCCGTGGTGGCGTCGACAGATGGACGGACTGGCAAGTATGATGCGGATCTCTCTCCTGAAGATGGGTCAGTGGTTCGATGATGATGGCGGCGTCTAAAACATGTGCATGTGGTGTACCCTTTAGGTCTGTTTCACTGGTTGTTGGTTCTGATGCGTTATGTGGATGGATCGGCGACGACACCGGTTTTAGATATGGAGAGTGAGAGCACGCCACATTATCGAATTTTGTAGGTGTGAGTGGTTGCTTCGGGTGGCTTGATGTATGTTCTTGCTAGACCTATATCGAATAATAAATAAAGTTGGCCGTATGCGTCGATTGATGTAGAGGCCGGGGGTCTTAACCTCCTTTTCCGAAAATGAAAATAAAAATCCAGGAACTCTGGCTTGGAATGGACGAACACACAAGAAGGACGAACGGACACAGAGGAGAAGCGCTCAGCTTTTCCTAAACTCATACATACTAGATAGGAAGTGTGGCTTGCCGCACCCCACCCTCCCAGCCATAGCCAGCCCGGTAAGGCATGTTTTATACTCCATAAGTTAACAAAAAAATCCAGAGTATCAAAGTCTATTACATATCAGTAGTGCGTATTCATAAGAAATGCAACATGATATACCAAAAGGATAAAGGTTCAATACATTATAACAAAATAAGTCACAACTAATCATTCATCTATTATCGAGATGGTGAGTCACAGAAATAAGAACTTAATGACCAGAGCTTATATGTGCACACAAGTCACGTAGATTATGCATGAAGCGAGTTTACATCACCGATACAACTCATTCATCCAAATACTGACTAATGTAATCTATTTTTATATAGCATACTGGGCAAAGTGTACACAATACATCTTGGATAGAGAATACATATAAGTCATCCTTATATGATGTACCAGCACTACTAGGAAAAGGCCTGCTAGTGGCGCACCTGTTTTGCCTACTAATGGCGCACTACAGGTGCGCCACTAGCACCACGCCATTAGATTTCATTACTAATGGCGCACCACAGGTGCACCATTAGTATACCAGATATCATGTGGTGCGCCATTAGTATACCATTCGGTGCTCCACTGGTATTCCCTCCAGATGCGCCACTAATGACCTTATAGGTGCGCCACTAGTAATAAAAGGTGCGCCACTAATAAGGGCTTAAATGCGCCACTAGTAATGTATTTGGAAAACAAAAAAAATCTAAATTTACAGAAAACAACCTATAAGGAAAAATAATTTAAAAACAAAAAATAAAATAGAACCATAATTTTTATTATAGTAAGAATATTACAATGTCTTTACAAGTTTCCAATAAAAGGAAAATTGCAAGGAAATAAAAGAAAATCCTAAAACTAATCTTCTAGTAATCTTTTCTTCTTTTTCTTCACTTTATCCCTGCAAAATGTATCAAAATAAACAGAAAGACAAACAAACTATTTATAACATGTCAATACTGTCATTGTTTATGCAGAACTAGATATGAGCATATATTTCCAGAATTACATGGTGTGAATATTGTATGAGTAAGATAATAATGGAAATGAATTTTGATAGGAGCCCTAGTGGCTATAGGTAGGCTTGAAGAATTCTCATCGGTTCAAAGCATTGAAAACACCAAATCATTGTACTTATTTTTCTCCCGCAACCATCCTGTTTATGGCTCAAGTAAATCTTTCATGTACAACAACCATGATTGGGAAGACTAAGATCCTGATTGAGACATTGCATATGGCATCCTCTCATCCTAACGAATTTGGGACTCCATTTGTGTGTGAAAAAATGTTACTGTACTGACATTGGTGGTATAGGCATAAAATGCTGATGTGATGACGTCCGATCAGGCTCCATTTCATGATCCAAATTCCTTCAAATCAAACCGGAGCTCATTTTGTAACAAGGAAAATGTCAATAATTACGACTCAGCGAGACGACTTAGAGACCCCATTTGAGAACCTATTCAACATCACCAACTCAGGTAAGTAACTTAAATATATCACCAACTCGAGCCTACGTAAAGATTTCGTCCACGTAGGCCAAATGGCAGGTCCTAAAGAGTTGAAGAGACAAAGGGAAAGGGAGAGGTATGCACTAAACTGGGCTCATAAGAAAGCTACATCTACTATTCTTAATGCAGAACACACCCCATCTAGGACACCCGCGGCAATATCACCTGGTTTGTCCATTATATTCTATTCTTTATATATGATTGAGCAATCAGAAGTATAATCAAATATATGATTAGGTGATTTCTTTTGCCGGATTTTCACACCGCCGAGAGGCCCACTGCGCAATCTGCCATCATCCAACTACGATACACACCAGGTGCTGAAGGTGATGTTCGTTCTAACCTTAGAATATCTTCATTTGTGTGTGAATAAATGTCACTGTAGAAACATTGGTGATGTAGGCATACCTGTTGATGTGATGACAGCAGATCAGACTCCATTTTGTAAAAAAGAAAAGGTGTGCATAATGAAGCCTCTGGCAGCAGATTCTTCGCAATGTTTTGGGTTGCAATCGCCACTTGAATCCTTAAACTGCAGCTTGGGTAACAGAGCATGCCAGGTGAGCAACTAAGCACCACAAATAAAAAGGCAAAGACAGGGAAGCCAGTAAAAGAGTAAATAAAACATTAGAAGAAATTATGCAAACTTTGAGATCACAATAACCATAGGAGCGTCCTTTCCATGTAAAGACCAGGTATTCTTTTTTCCTTTCTGTTCTGAGACAAGGATAAGCACACGAGATGTATAAAAAAGAAAGCATCCTATTCTTTCTGAGCACCCCAAGCACAAAACTATGTGCCTCATCAGAAGAGCTGAAATTAATGAGAAAATATTTTGATTTTCTAAGCTAATCATCTCATGAGAGTTGAGGTAGTTACCAAAAATCTTCATGGTACAACCGTACAGCTTGATCTCCAAAAGTTCAAAGCATGGTTGACAACGCCGGTAATTTTGGTTGATGAGTACTATCATTAGCCCCTGCATTCCTCAAGCTTCTGCTGCAGCCTCACGTTGTGCTTTAACTACGGAGTAGTGGCAAGATATGTTAAAACACAACAAATTAATTGTTCCTAATCATATATTTTAGCAGTCTTCACCAAATTTGTTGAAACATGAACGAAATGTTTTAGCAGTACCAATGATACATGTCAAATTAATTGTTCTTGTCATGACAATGTAAAAGTAGTACTTGCATGCCAATGAAGACTTGCTAGTGTCAGATTCTATGAGGTTCAGGACATGTGTAATTGTGCCAAGTTCACTTGTAATGCCATTATTCATGATCTAAACTTTATCCTCAACGAAATAAAATAACAGTTGATCCATGCGAATGATACTTAATTTTGAAGCTACTGTTAATTTATAAACTGAATATAAAGTGAGTTTATAAATTCAGAAACAAAAAATTCAGTTAGGCTACTGTTAACTGAATTTTGCAGTGTATACTTAACAAAGGCTTCATTTGAATGTACAGTCAAATTAAAAAAAATGTGTTCATGGGGAATGTATTCTTGAGGCAGCAAGCAAGCAAACAATGCAACGATGTTTATCTCATTATAAGCACTAGGGTGTGACAGCAATGGCAGCAAGTTGAATTCTGTCAAGCATGTGAGTGGATTCAGACCAGCAGCAAACCAAGCAATTTGTTTCAGACTTTAAACAGGCAGAGTATTTGTAGAGTTGAATCACATGAGAAAAACAGTGACCACCATAGGCTGCCTAAGAATGCTAGCTAATCTGGACGGCCATGAGTAAGAGCAGCAACAAGCAAGCAAATAGGAAGCAAGTAAGCACATGAGGTAACCCAAGCCAGCCTAGGATTTCAAAACGAGAGGAGTGGAGGAGAAAATCGACCTTGAGCTGCTGCTGCTCCTCTCCATGGACGGGCACATCGCGTGAGTGGACTTCTCCTGCAGCACATCACGAACAGGGCAGACAGAGAGGCGTGAGGAACCCACATCCACATCCGCGGCTGCCGGACCAAATCAAACAGAGAAGGGGGAGCACCTTGACCTCGAGTTGCTGGACGACGGCGACATGGAGGTCGGGATACAGGTCGTAGAAGCCCTCGACGGCGGCGACCTTGGGAGCTAGGTGCGCCCCACCTGCTCCTGCTCCTCCTCCTCGAGTAGGAGGAGGCCAGCGGCTGCAGCGTGAGGAGAAGGGAGCCCTGCCCCCGGATCCGGCGCCCTCGTCTCCGGCGCTTGGCCCGCCCGCGCCATGCCCGACCTCCAGAAAAATGGACAGGGGGCAGAACCCTAGCCGCGGGTGAGACTGGAGGCCGCGAGCGCCGGATGCGTGGAAGGCGCTGGGGGAGGGGAGGAAAGGGGCGTGCTACGCGCTGCCGAGTCTCGCGGGAAATGGCCGGCGTTCGTGGCGGCGGCGACGAGGAGTCAGTGGCCGGGGCTTCCCGATCTAGATCGAAGTCGAGGGAGGTGGGTGGGTGTGTCAGGAGGAAGGGGAGGGGAGAGAACGTGACTAGAGGGAGGGGATAAGGGGTGATAGCAATGGCGCACTGGTTGGGGGTGCGCCATACGTATAGATAGCAATGACGCATCTCTTATTGGTGTGCCATTACTAGTTAAAACTAGTAATGGCGCACTATCCCCGGTGCGCCATTAGTACTTTTGAAAAAAAATAAAAAAAATTTACTAGTGGCGCACCGTGGATGTGGTGCGCCATTAGTATTTGGACACTAATGGCGCACCAACACATGGTGCGCCATTAGTATATAGTAGTGGCGTACCACATGTGTGGTGCGCCATTAGTATCCATATTATCTATAGCCCTTTTCCTAGTAGTGCAGGCAAAATAAATTAGTCGAGCTTACATCACCGATAGAACGCATTCGTCCAAATACCCACTGTAAGCTATTTTTACATAGCATATTGGGGAAGGGAGTGCACATCGCATTTTGGATATATATTTTACATCCTGTACTGGGCAAAATAAATTAGTTAGTGCAACTTGAATATATATTTGTATAGCCAGCACAATCTCCCTCAACTTGATCACATGCTTCAAAAGGACCTTAGTTAGATCAGTACAAAAGTTGGTAAGTACACTACACATAGTATGAAGTACCGCTTCATTGGAGAGAGAGAGGGAGAGAGAGATTGGAAAACTCACGGTGGTGCAACGAGGAGTCGACGGAGCAGTAGACTCTCTTTAATAAGTGATTCTAGATGAAAACAGTTTATCAGTTCCTATGAGCATCAAGTTTAAACCTAAATGCTCCCAGGAATCCTAAGAAACAACACATACATGCTAGCATGACATATAAGTTTTGTATCAAAGAGGCAAGGTATCAAGCATTTAGAATCAAAGAGATCAAAGTGCAAAGCACAGAATCTTGTTTATGAGATGTGCTCATCCAAAAAAAGTATAACCATGAAAACCAAACATAAGAACAGTTAAAGCAGATCAAATGGAAAGAAGTCAAAATACAACTACTTCAATAGTGCAGTAACCTATCCATCAAAAAATCCCAAGCCATGCTTTCTGGATGTATAAACAAAAAGATGCAGAGTAATTTGATGATGCCAAAGTAAGATTATTAGATAAATATCACCATAATTATCACGAACCATGGAAGAAAGTTAGGGAGCACACCACTGTATCATCTAGTATGAGCTGGAAGACATCATATATCAAATCTGAAGGAGAAGCACTCTAGACAACATCCACTGATTATCATAATCAGTAACATCATGAATGAAGACGAACATTTTTTACCATAAATGCAGAAGTACATTGAGTTATAATAGATTGGTTTATTCATATGCATCACATGACAATAACAGGACAAAAGAAGCATTCACCCAGAATAAATCAAATCAGAAAGCAACAATCATCATGTTAATACTACAGAAAGCACCAAAGCATCACTAAAAATAAATCAAAGCAGAAAGTAACATTCAGTTATGTAATACTATAGTAAGGATCACTAAAAAGAGAAAATGGAAATACATAAATATATACATGCATATTAACCTATTATAAACCAAGCTGATGCTAGCAAGCTATCCGTTAGTTTACATCAATCAAGAAAACAGATCAATATTACCAGTTTGAGAGAACAATAGCTTTATCACCAATGCATTGTGTAATGCTTCTACCATACCAATGACCATACCCAATGACTAATACACAACTACCCAAGCAATGCTATGCGCATCACTCGCCTCACATGAAATAGTTGAGCTTGTGTAAAGCAGGAAGATTTCATATATAAATCCGGGGCATCTGATAACATATAAGCGATGGAAAGAAATTAGTGCAATTCAAAACAATAAATCAGGGATGGGGTTCAGAGCCCAAATATACCTCGGGATGGTGCACAGATTGTGAAATCGCTGTTGTCGACACCCTGTTGAACATCCGCTCATAGACACTGCCGGTATCTTATTGACTCCATTGTTGTCCAGGAGGAAGGAGGCAGACATAGCAACGCCGCAAGCTCAGTAAAGTGGAGAAGGGCGCTGGCTAGCAGTTGCTTCACCTTGGCTCAGTGTCCTTGTCTGCCTCGACGTCAGCAACCGTAATGACTAAACTCGAGAGTACTGAAATGAATACCAATTAGAAAAGATGGACTATATTGAGAAACATGCTAGTAACCCAAGAAGGGTTGATCGCGGGTTCCAGTTGCTTCACCTTGCCTTGTCGGTGTTGCGCCGAGGCCTCAGTGCTTCTGGAGGCGTCACCGGTGGTGTCGAGGCTGAGGGCGAGGAAGAATGGTTGGTCACGGTTCCAGTTGCATCTGCAAAAAACCCAAGAACTAAACATCAACCACATGATGTGCAGTGAAGACTATACGTGGTTCAATGAGTTTGTATCAGGAAACATGTCAGCCGAGATGAGCACTCACCACTAGGGAAAACCCTAGTAGCAGCGCGGGTTTTGAGGCTATCAGCAACGCGGGCAGCTGCGCTATTAATACGGCGCTACAACTAACTGTTAGTAGTAGCATGATCTGTACCCGCGCTACAATTATTGACTTTATCAGGAGCGCTTTTCCGGAACGCTCTACTATTAATTAGCTGTAGCATTATAGGTACTAGGTAGTACTCCCTCCGTTCCAAATTACTCGTCGTGGTTTTAGTTCAAATTTGAACTAAAACCACGACGAGTAATTTGGAACGGAGGGAGTACTAGATATTAATTTCATATATAGTCAACATGCATCCTCAAGCAGTATTAGGTGATATCGACGACGATCATCATATGTACTTCTAGATGATATCGACGACGATTATCATATGTAGTTCTAGATGATATAGCCACACACATATGTAGTTCTAGATGATATCGACGACGATCATCATCCTCCAGCCTGGGCAGTGGGTGTTCCTGATAGTAATTAGGATGGCCTGTCCAACGCGAAGATTCTTGCCAACGAGGAATCTCTTCCACCCAACCGAGTTTAAGTGTGTGCGACCGTCTGTGTCCATGCGGTAAGTACAGGTGGTGACGGAGCCCCTTGCGGTAAGGCGTAGTCCAGCTGAGCCTTTTTCATCAGGCTCGATACCACAACTCACAGATAGGCTCTTTGGCAATTTCTGAATAACAAAAACATATCAATTAATAAATAGCCTCGCACATACTCTTGCAAATATATTTCTATTAAGTATAGATTTCTACACTATCAAAAGCCACAGTACTACACATTTGTACTAAGCATGAATTCGACTAATATATATGGATTATCTACACTATTAATAATTCCTTGGATTCTACACTAATAAGCATGTGATCGGACTCTACACTAAAGCATATCATCGACTAGATTCCACACAGCATATCATTAGACTCTACACTAAGCATATCATCGGATAATTTGCATTTGTAAGTATAACATACCATATCATGCCGATCGACCATGGTACTTGTCAGGCGGGTCACGAATGGCACCCCGAAAAAATCATCACGTGGCGGAATTATGTCCCATAGGTTGCACACCTCCTCCTCGCTCAGCCTCATTCTTTGAGCTACGACGGCTTCATGAAGTGGGTCCTCATCATCTTCATCGAGTGGGTCCTCATTATCTTCATCATCTTCGTCATCTTCATCATCTTCCACCAGGTTGATATAAATGACAGCCAGCTTGGGTCTTTCTGCTCTCAAGGAGAAGCTGGTCAACTCACCACCAGTAAGACGCATGCGGGTGAGGAAACGGGCCCATCCATCTCCTCCAATCTGCGACATATTGCGTCCTTTCTCGACCTCCATAGTGTACGACCCCCAGGAGCCTCAAATGTCACAGTGTCTCCTGTCAGCTTGTTGAATTTCAACCTCACATTGCATGGGAAGATGTGTGTAAAAAAAGCAAAATGACACAATGCAGTAATGCCAACACTAAAAATAAAATAGTTTTTACATTTCATATAGTTTCTTACCGCCGCATGAAGAAAACTCGGCTGGAAGTAGATGCCGAACAGCTTGCCAGTTGCAAGGCTGCTGGCGCACCTTGACTTGCACAGTCGACATGGTGGTGGTGGTGGTGGCACCATTTTCCTAAAGCAATATGAGCAAAGGAAACGATCCACTTCAACGGAAATAAAAACAGTGGCATGTGATATTTTTGGTTCTTCTTCAGTTATATTTTCATAGCTTACTAACACCTTCTAGAATAGAACCAACAGCTAGTAGGCAAATGCCAAATCTTGCCTAATAAGATTTGGTTCTTCTTCCGCGAGAAGCAATTTGATTCTTCTTCTGCGAGAAGCAATTTGATGGACAATTATAATCCTAAGATCTAGTAACATATAAGATGACAAGGTACCACCTACCAAAGCATTTCAGTGGCACCTATTGCCGAAAAAACTTTTCACAAATATCTACCAAATCAGGGTACCACCTACCAAGACATTTCATCTAACTTCGCCCCTACTGCCTAAGATAATTGATTGAAAAAACAAGTGGCAAATTTAACTAAATTGGCACCTACATTTTGGCAAAAAATAACTTATTACAGAAAAACAAAAGCATCTAGCTATCCATGTACAGAAAAAATAACAATAAAATGGTGCATTTCTTTCCAAGCATCTAGCTAGGTGGTGCCAAATCTTCAGAGCTATCAACTAGCGTACTAAATCAACTAAATCAAATGTTCTATAAATCAACTAAATCAACTAGCCTACTAAATCAACTAAGTCAACTAGCCTACCAAATAAACTAAATCAAAATGTTCTAACTCAACTAAATCAACTAGCCTACTAAATCAACTAAATCAAAATGTTGCATATGAACTAGCCTACTAAATCAAAATGTAGCAGGGAGGAGGGGTTGTGGATGAAGGAGGGATGAGGGACAAGGAGGGGCGACTGGAGGAGGGAGGAGAGAGTAGGACGGAGGACGAAGGCGGAGCGAGGAGGGGCCGGCCGGCGGCGAGTAGAGGGAGGACGGAGGAGGAGTGCGGTACCGAGTCCAGCGAGGAGGAGGAGGTTACGGCGGCGCAGAGGGAGAAGGGGTAGGCTACGGCGGCCGGCGGGGGAGGACCGGCACGGGGGGGAGGGGTTGAGGGGGAGATTGAGTGAGTGTGAGTGGATCGGAGAGAGGAGAGTGAGGGGTGGAAGATAGAATGGCTTAGCAGTAGCGTGCTATAGGGAAAGGCGCTACTGCTAAACGACTTAGCAGTAGCGCCTTTCACTCAGAACAGGCGCTACTGCTATGTGTCAACATGTAAGAATAAACATCAAAAATACATTGATCATTAATGATCTTTTTATGTATAATCTGATTTGTCAATATGAGTCGTCGCCGGTTTAGGAACGGTGAAGACTCATATTGCGGCCACAAATTCTACACATAGAGTTCAATGAAGACCAAGTGCTTGTGATAGTTTGAGAAGTAACATATTTAAGGTGGTAGAAACCCTCTTCGCGGAGCAAGGTAGGACTAAATTTTTGTAGTAAACTTAGCAGTAGCGGGTGTTATGGTAATGTGCTACTGCTATGATCTGTAGCAGTAGCGCTCTTCGTATTAACGCACTGCTGCTAGAACTAGCTTCGCGTCGGGGTCGTGGCAATTATAGCAGTAGCGCGGCTTACAGGAGGCGTGCTACGGCTACTTTTATTTCAGCAGCGAGTTCTTCTAGAGCGCGCTACTGCTATATAGCAGCACGGGTTAACTTTCGGTCTGTCGAGGCTCCCTTGAACAACTCTTATTTCTTGTGTTGTATATGGTGGGCACTACCTCACTGATATTTTGACTGTCTGTGATGGTCGCTTGCCCTTCTTCCCCGAGTGCATTACCAAGGTCTAGCTCAAGGAGAAGAGGGGGAAGCCACCCCCTACAACAATAGTCATGATTCTTCTTTCAAGAACATTAATCTATCACACGGAAACCCCATCATACTGAAATTCAACCCTAAGCATCGACATTACATATATCGAAAGTCATGCCCAAATGTTCAGGCACTCGACATGCCCTGCTCTTTAGTAAAACTCATGCCGAAATCCAAAGAGAATTTCGTCATGACCTTCACTAAAAATAGGATATATTGAGTGCCCGAAATTTTCCAGAATAGAAATTAATCAACATTCCGGGAAAACATAAGAAACTCGTATGTTCCCTCAAAAACATTCTAATGCTCACTTCAGAGCAACAAATTGACAAGCTAAAGGATGCAATCATGTACAAAATTAACATGGAATTGCAGTAGGTGGAAAATAGAGCACAATTTATAAAAGGTTCAAGTTCAAGTTCATAGGTATCAAGGGTAACTTAAACATGATATTTTGCATAATACTAAGTTCTGTTGCACATCTAGGGACTTTGCAAATTTATGTGTCAACATATTAATATTACTAAACCTACTTTGACAGAACAAATGGCCTAAATAATTTAATTAATTTTAGCATGTTACATATCCTGATGGATAATAAAAACTGATCAAATACAATGTAGGGCATGCATCCATACGAGCAATAGTTCATTTCCTATGAATTTTAGAAAACGCTACAGAGCCCATACTAAAATCATCAAACCCTAAGCCACATCCCTATTGAATGCTGCTGCTGCAGCAGTGCGCACGGGCAGCGCCACCTTCAACGCCGATAGCAACGGTGGTAGCATGCAACGGCAGGAGGAAGGAGGGAGTAGACTATACTACTGGGCTACGACGGGCCGCAACGGTAGGATGGGGACGGGCAGCGTGCGGTGGGACGGAAATGGCAGCGTTGTGTGTGTGGTGAACGGAGGGATTGGGATCGACGAATATGGTAATACAGAACTTAGAAGTAGCGCGGGGTACATGGGCCCCGCTACTACTAAGTCCATTAGTTATAGTGCGGGCCTAACACCTACTATGTGGGGCCCACCACCTGACCATGTCTATCCATAGTAGTAGCGTGGGATTGAGCACCCACGCTACTGCTATCTACTTAGTGGTAGTACGGCTTTTACACCCCCGCGTAATACTATGGTATGTCTCCAGAGGCACGGTGGGGACAACTTAGTAGTAATGTGGGGTTCCTGTACCCGCGCTAGTACTACTTTGTATCTGCAGCGCAGGATTTTAGCATGCGCTGCTACTAAATAGCAGTAGCGCGACACATTTAACCTGCGTCACTATTAAGTGGTTGCCTATAGGGGTGACAATGATCTCGATCATACATAAGAAGGTATGAGGGAGCAAAACAAACAAATAAGATGGAGCAGATAGAAACAATGCTTGAACAAGCAATGCATTAAGCAAGCACTAAGCTAACAAATGTGAATACTAAGAACTCCGTGCTGGGATGGATCATGTGGATCACAAAACGTCCTGGGCCCAATCATGTCCCGCAGAAATAAAAGCCCAAACAAACAGGGCCTAAGAAAGTCACGGCCGAACTTGCTGATCTGACCCCATGGCTCAATCATGTCCCAGTCTGACCTTCACTGGACTCGAAGCGGGGGGGGGGGGGGGGGGGGGGGGGTCCTATTCAGCGCCAGGAAACTGATATGGCGCACACTAGCGACCTAAATGGGCCTCGGCACACTACTCCGCCTCCACTCATTCGTACGTACACCGTTTTGTCGTTCGCTACAACTTTTCTTCCATTTGATTTTTTTTCTCCTCCATGCTCTCTCATTGTATTTAAAAAAAATAAAAATAAAAGTTTTTGAATTGCAAAAATCCGGAAAGCTCTTGAACTTGAAAAAAAGTTTATCAATTTTGAAAACAGTTCATTTGTTTTTAAAAAAATCATCTATTTTTTTAAAAAAATTATTATTTCAAAAAATTTCATCATTTTTTAAAAAGTTCATGGATTTTGAAAAAAATTCATTGAATTTGAAAATAGATCATCGATTTTCAAAAAGGTTCATCAAATCTGAAAAAAGTTCATCATATATGAAAAAATGTTCATTGTTTTGAAAAATTATTAAGTTTAGAAAAAAAATATTAGAAAATATTTCTCTGAATTTTAAATAAAAAGTTCATTGAATTTGAAAAAAAAACTTCATCAAACTGGAAAAAGCTCATGCACTTGATAGAAAAAGAAAAATAATAAAGAAAAAGGAAAAAAATTAAAGAAAAAAAAGACAGAAAAAAAATCAAAAAAAGATCCAGAAAAAAACAAGAATAAAAAAAAGGCTGACGATAGTATATAAGAAAGAAAGTAAGTATAGTGTCATAATGTTTGAAGTGGCTGGTTGGTTAGCGCGAGTTATAGTTAACCTCGAGGTTTCGAGTATGAAGCTTCAGTCGCTCATTTTTTGCGTTTTTACCAGAGAGAAAAAAAGCTGAAGTGGGCTGGCCTAGCACAAAGGGTGAATGTGCGCCAGTTTGCAGAAAATACAATAAAGTGGGCATTTCCTATTCGTCTTCTTCAGCGCCCGTTCTGCATTTTGGTAACTGGCGATGTAGGCGCTCTTACCTGGGCTGGCCCACATATAATTTTATTTCTTTATACTCGCAAAACACCCAAAAAAGGTGCAGGCCACTGGCTTGGGACTCGCAACCTCAGCGAACAAAAGAAAGAGCCCTAACCACTAGGCTGTCCCACCAATTGTGAAAGACTTGCTTTGGTTTTGCCTTATTTATTTCTTTAGTCCTCAGTTTTTTCCTTGTCGCTTTTATTTTTTTAGTTTTTCTTTCTCTTTTTTTATTTTTTAAATGCACGGACTCTTTTCTAATTCAGAACTTTTTATTTAAAATAAATGAACCTTTTTTCTAAAATCCATCCACTTTTATTAAATTCGTTATCTTTTTTGTAAATTCATGAACATATTTTCAAAATTGATGAAAATTTTCAGATTTGTGAACATTAAAAAAAGATGAACTCTTTCCAAATTTGATGAAATTTTTAAAATTGATTTAACTTTCCTTTCAAAATCAATGAACTTTTTTTTAAAATTTTGGGGAACTCTTTTTCTTTGATGATTTTTTTATAAATTTGATGAAACTTTTTTAAATTCAATGAATTTTTTATTAATTCAATGAACATTTCTTCAAATTGATTAACTGTTTTCAACTTTGCATGTTTTTCAATATTGATGAACTTTTTTTCAAAATCGATGATCTTTTTAAAATCAATGAACTTTTTCCAAATGGTGAACTTTTTTCAATTTTGTGAACTTTTGCTAAAAATTGATGATTTTTTTGTAAATTCGATGAACTTTATTTTAAATCGGTGAAATTTTTTCAGATTTCTAAACTTGTTGCAAACTTAAAAAAAATCATGAACAACTGTGAATTCATGAGTTCTTGTACAAAAATTTATTTTTTGTATTTTTATGTTTATGTATTTTATTAAAAATTCAGACGTTGACCGGTGAACTCGCCAACTGTCGACCAATCAACCATTTACTGAGCGTCCGAATTTCCTTTTTTTCAGGGCAGTGAGCGAGCGAAGATATGTTTTTTTTGGACAAAGACCTGTAACTTTATTCATACTCATAACAATTACGGATACACTGATTTGGACCTAAGATCCAAGAAAATACAAAGTAACTTCTAAGACTAAGAATTAAAATGAAATCTCTTGAAAACACCTTGGTCACGATATCAGTTTCGGCTTGAAGAATTACTCCAAAGTTGGTAAACAGGCTGCAATTGGACTGGAGCAACGAATGTTGTCACTCTATCACCCGCACGAACATTTATAAATAATGATTTTTGAGAGATGGATTGTTGGGCTGGCCCATGGGAGCAGCGGCGTGGGCGCCAACTTCCCGAGCTGACGCCATAAGCGTCAATTAGGAGCACCATAAAACGGGCTCCACAAGCGCCAAATAGGAAATGCCACTCAAAGCAGTCTGCATATGCACACACATAAAATTCAGCTCAGCGTCAGCTGCAAATGAAATCACTGCACTTAATCCTTCGTCTCCAAATCTCCTCTCTCGATTCTTCTCTAGTGGATTCATAATTTTCCGAAAGAGAGCCATGGATGGCTACGAACTGCTGGTTTGTTGGGCTATTGTGCTAACTCATACTAATAAATTGGGTGGATTTTATTGATTCTCCCCTCTCTCTTTCATCCCTCCAGAGCAGAGCAACGGTAGTTTCCATTCGTTCTGTTGGTCGAGGAGCAGAGCAATCGGGGCCCTATATGCCGTCGTTACTTTGGTCTGCATCCCTCAACAGTCAAAAGTTGTAGGTTCTTTTCTCCTTTGTTGTTCTGTTCTGCTCTGTTCATAAGTCAATTTGCTGCTCTTTCCTGAATTTGTGCACCCGGCTGGCATATTAATTTACTATTCTCCTCTGTTCATAAGACATAGGCACAATTGTATAAGATATAGATTAATAGTTCAAAGTAATAAAGATTTCTTTTGGCATGATTTATTTCTTTTATATTTTGCAATGGTTAATGGAAAATATTTAGTGTTCATCTATAAATATATTTGTAAGCCTAGATTATACTCCCTCTGTTTCAAATATAAGGTGCATTAGTTGTTTCAAAAGTCAAACGTGTGCATGTTTGACCAAGTTTCTAGAAAACAGATCAATATCTAGAACCTACAATACAAAATTCTATCATTTGATCTATCATGAAAAACATTTGCATGTCTTATGTTTTAGTTATTGCAGATATTGATATTTTATTCTATAATCTTTGTCAAATATATAAAAGTTTGACATTCCAAAAAACGGATGTACCTTCTATTCTGAAACAGGGGGATACCAAATTTCAGCGATTTGAGGCTTTTTCGAGCTTTCGAGCCAATTACATGACGTTTATGGGCTGATGTTGATCTGGCAGATTTTAATTGGATTAAGGTGGAGGGAAGCGCCCCACCCTGGTGAAAATCAGGGGGGCGGTGGAGATTATTTAAGGAAAGGCCTGTAACCTCTTGTAGCAGGCCCGTACATGTAGCATTTTTGCTGAAAAACGAGGCCCGTGACTATGTAAATCCCGTAGAACTACCATACCAGCTGTGAGGCACCGACGAAATTAGCTTAGACACTCCATCCGTTTTGAAAAAAGGAAAATAATAGTTCCATTTTGATTATGTTTTTCGAGCTAACTGATGTCCTTATTATTTCTATACAAACTCTTGTGTTCATCTAGGAAAGCAGAGGATTGGCGTCTTGGCGATCTAGAACAATAGTTTGTTCCGCACAAAAGGTCTGAAACAGTACCCGTGGGACACCTCATAGGGAAAACAAAAGCTTAAGAGCGAAGGTGTGATAGGTAGTCAGTACAGCCACATCCATCCATGTACTGTTTATATATACCGTCTAACAGCCCATATGCGCCTATGTATGCGCAGATCAGGAAGGTCTGAACGATCATTTGTTTGTCGAAGAAAAGTCCGAAAAATCTAGTCAATACCAGAAAACATAGGGAAAACAAAAACATAAGAGCACAAGGTAATAAGAAGGTAAACTCTTGATGAAAATATGAATGAAATTGCATCTGATGTCTTTTGATCACATACCGATCAAATTATGCATCACACATTAATATTTCAGTTTTGTACAATAATACCGCATCGGAAAATCTGACCCCTTATTACAAAATTGACATCCAGCCATCCAGCGTTCACTACTGCTGGAAAATAACGAGCAGGTGCATGCTCCATGGCACTCACATCGATGGATCGGACCCACGATATGTTTGATATGATATATTCACGCATGTATGGATGTATATGTAGGAGTTGAGCGATGGGAGGGGAGATTAATTTACAGCTCCCATGTGTCAAACTTGCCGGAGACGAAGTCATAGTGGCCGCCGACCAGCTTGAGGGTTCCATTGCCCACAGGCCACAGCCTCCTTGACGAAGGGGCACGTTGACTGCCTCCTGTGGAAACGTAACGAACGGTTCAGAAATATTTCATCTCTTGGTCAGCGAGTTAATCCATTCATTCACATGCAAAGTACGAAATGGTAGATGGGCAATGGTGTAAACGTGCGAACCTTTTCCAAGACGCCGCACTGGTCCTCGAAAGGCCTCTGGGAGCACTTGGCCTTGACCTTCTTCCTCGCCGGGAAGCCGATCCTGACCCAGTCCTCGACGAAGTGGCTGATAGACACCAACCAAGCAGCTCCGGTCAGAAACAAATGGAAGAAAAGTTCATTCAGATTCAACCCGTGTTTTCCTTATCTACAAACTTACAAGGTGTCGTCGGCACCATCCTTGAGGTTGAGGAGGGCCTTGATCCCGCTGCAGCGGCTGTGGCCGATCACCACGATGACCTCGACCTTGAGGGCGCAGACGGCGTACTCGATGGCCGACCCAACATCGTTGTCCTTGTTCTTGCAGTAGCACGGGACCATGGCGGCAATGTTGCGGACGGTGAAGGCCCAGCGTCACCAATGGGCATACGCGCGAGTCAGCAAAAGCGAACACCAATTTTTTCTAATTGACAACATTTCACAGTTTTGTTTGTGATAAGCAGATACGCTATTATATTCAGGCTTTGACTGCTTTGGCCAGCCGGGTGGAACAGATGAATAAGCACAAAAAAAAAAAGAATAAGCACAATCTGCCGATAGCATGATATGTGGAGTGCACGTTTCTGAGACAGCATTGCAACAAAGCCTACCACTCTTGACATTCTGTCCTGGGCCCCTTTTTATCCAGACCGGTGGGAGAAAACCGGAAATAAATAAATTTTGCTTTTGCAAAAAGGAACCGAAAACACAGAAAGGCAAGCAAAGCAAGTGGCGGCAAGGTTTTTCCGTGGCTCGCCCACACCAAAATACCAATTCAAAAGTTGATGATGACCCTTGACAGTATAGACCCAACTAACGACTTGATGATCTATCGGCCATGACTTTTTGCGAGTTATCTAGAATCTAGAATTGATGACAGGCCCACAGTCTGCAAGTTGCTCCTCGGATTGATAGCAGTATAGCACTTCCATGGTAGGGCCTTCATAATTATGCACGGAGAGCGGCAGGGCCACAGCCATGGATAGCTTTTATGCCCTGTTCACGGTCCTTGTGTGTCGAGTCTAACGCGGCCGGTGCCAAGATGATGAAGCTTCCAAGATGGCCGTCATTATCAAAAGATGTTTATGTTCAAATGTGATAGTGCGGAGTGATGACTATTTTCTACTCTCTCCGTCGCCTAATATAAAAGCACTTTCTAGTGTCAAAAAGCTCTTATATTATGGAACAGAGGGAGTAATTAAGAAAATAATAGGAGATGGCTGAGGGGACCTGAAATTCAACACAGCTAGGTTGTTCCGTGCATTTTTTTTATCAAGGGAACCTCAATAACCTATCATGGCATTATCAAGCACGCCAATCTGGAACCTCAGAGAAGGAGAAAATACTTATTCTTGTACTACTTGCAAGATTTGTAACATCAAGTTATCCAACTACTGCTACTCTTTATAACAGGAAAAGCAGGAAAGAGAAGAACTATATTCTTTCTTATACCCATCGTGTCCACAAGGCCACAAAGAGAAAAGGACCGTGACATCTCAATAAGCCAAATCATATATCACGACAACACACGTGGGCGAACTATATTCTTTCTTTACCACAGCATGCATGATCCAATTTCTTGGAGGTGCATGAAAGATGGGGGTCAGTCAGGAAGGGAATCCACAATTATATGTCGTAGGAGGATTAACTGTCCCTCTTGGTTGTTGGTTTAACAGCACATATCCTAGTACAAGTGGCCGGCAATGGCCCATTCAATTTGGACAAAGCAGCCTTTTCCATTTCTACAAAGTACTAAACGGGCTAAATTAACACACAAACAAAGCACTAAACATTGAGCACCCAGACTACACAAACACAACACTAATAATAAACAGGTACTTACAGAATAAACTCATAACACTAAAACTATAATTTCTCCTTCTAATTCTGATGGAAACTACAAGACTCTGCTACGTATTTTTATTGATTTTTAAATAATAATACAAAGTCCAAAAGATAGCAAACAACAAGCAAAAATAAATAAAGAATACAAACAAGAAAATTGCAACAACACTGCTCAGTAGAGGCTAACATATACAGATATATACAGTTGGGCTGATCATCTGAAAGACTGCACCCCCTGAGGCAGAGTCACGAAGGACTTCCTATTGGCCCTATGTGTCAGAAGCTTGAGTTCTTCCTTTAAGCGCCGCCTGCAAAGCATAAAGGCTAGGGGGTACGTTGTTGAAGACAAACTCATTCCTGGCGTTTCATATAGCGCAAGCCAGATGAATAAATATATACATAGCGAATGGTAGATTTAGATGATCTCTGAGCTTAGCAACCTGTGCTTGAATATCAGAATAATAACGCTCTAGCTTGGGAAGATATAGGTCCAGCACATATGAGTAAACCTGCAATGGTAAAAGAAGGTGATCTCTGGTTTCCAAAGTGAAGTCATTACACATGGGAGACATGTAATCCTCAACAAGGACTATTTTTTCTTTGTAAAAGTTCTCTGGAATTGAGCTGGGTCATCAAGAGGAGCTAAAAGAATTTTATTATGGTTGAGTTGGTTACAAGCTTTCCAAAGCCACTGGATAGCAGGAATTGTCTGATGGGATTTCTTCTTCTTCTTCTTCTTCTTCAATGTTGCAACATGCAGCACACTAATCTTCCTCTTCATCATCGGACGAAATTTTTGAAGGGGCCTAACACTGGGTCAATTCCTGTACACAAGTGTCTTGCATGGCTGTTGTAGCACCCCGGTACCAACACTATTCAGATCTAGCCATCTCCTGTAGACTTCACACAGAACCAATCACAAGGACACTAAAGCGTCTCATAAGGAACACGTCGAAACATGGCTGTCAGGTGAATCAGTTGATATCACAACACAAATAATGAAATAATCTAAAATTACAACAACAACAACAACAACATACATTTGTATACAGCAATTAATACAGCAAGGGTGTTTCGACCAAGATCCAACTCATACAATGGAACCGAATAAACCTTAGATAGGTAAGAATACAAATTGCCTTCAAAAGGATAAAACAAAATCAAGTGGCAGCCATCCTTGCCCAACCGGCTGTTTGTGGGAGAACGAGCTAACTTCGTCAATCACCATACCGGTAAGTGTTTGTTATAGCAAGTGAGTACATGGTGTCCTCCAAAAGTATTATTACACTGGGTGACTGACACACTAACAAAGCAATATGTATGAAAATGGATAAGTGGTGAAGCAGTTGCAAGCACCTATGCAACACGCTTCAACAACCGTCTAGCGGAGATAAGGAATAGAGCACACAAGAACCTCCTATGCTAATCGTGGTGCAATGCCACCCCACAGGTTGCGCTCAAATTGAGAGACTACCATATTGCAAACATAACAGAGTCTTGCATTCCTCTTCGCACTATCCACCTAGAAGATTCCCCAAGGCTTATAGTTGGCAAGTTTTACTACTTACTTGTTGAACTTGCACAAGCTCTATTACTAACAATATTACAGGTGGGCAAGTTTTTATATATTATCAGTTGAAGTTGTTCTATGAACTGAGATCAATCACCAAGTCGGCCATAATCGCGGGCTCGTCTTCTCGAAAGGAGTTAACCATGCAGAGGTTCACCAACACACATGTTATAGGCTCCATACATACATGCATCAAAACTAGGCTACAACCCTTTACACGCATGTATGAAGGGCAACATCGGTAGATCCAAATGACACAACAACGCTTGCTGGACGACACCAGCTGCTGTGACCCATGACATGTTGAGCAAGGCAGTCTCAAACGAACGATCTTTCATCGCTAATACGTACATCTTATTCTAGGAAGCCACCTGACGACTTGGCATCTAATCCAAAGTTCGGTCGCAGCTCTGTGTTGGCCTCAACCGTGAGTGGGACATGGTCAAGACCGATGCCCAGAACTGAGGTCATCCGCCTGCCAAGCCACAATTTGTGAACGACCAAGGGTTGTATCCCCAAACCAAGGTTAACCACCTAGTTGATCAGAATGGAAGAAGCAAATATAGTACCAACACTGTGGCCCTTAGACAGTCTGCAACTTGGGAATTGGCCGAGCAGCCCCATAAATCACCCACATATGGTTAGTGTTCTTAGTGCTGGTTCAAGACAACAAGAACTTGGGTCCTAGTGCGACCTAAGTGGAACAAAACACTTAGGCGCAAGCCAGCAGGCCTCCCACCTTCAGCCTTTCCTGACGTACTACCACATTCAAGCTGTATATCTCAACGTTGAGTAAAGAGTGTAACAGAACAATGTGAATATACCCCAAGAATAGCATAAGCAAAAAACATGTCTCAGCAACAACCCTAAGCATGCATACCATGAAACCAAGTAGGCCGAGCGAGCAACAAGAAAAGCAGGAACAGTTTATGCTAGGAAATGGAAGGTACAAGTAGTACCATGGAAATGGAGATAATATGTAAGATATTTGGATAGGTATCAATGACGCGAGACAACATCGTGAAACTATTGCAAATAAACCTATATCAAGCATCCAGTGTAATTATCATCCTTGCATGTTATCCATGGTTGGTAGAAGGAGCATGCATTTGCGTATCTCGCATCATCTCTGAGCCTTATCCACGACGAAGGAAACGACATTGGGGCACAAGAAATAGATGCAATCTCATAGCTATGGCAAAAGATCTAGCATGTTCATGATATGCAATGCATCGCATGGAAGGGAGAGACAAAGCAAAAGATCCAGCATGTTCATCATATGCAATCCAGCATGTCTAACCAAGTTTCTAACCAAAATATCGATATGTAATACAAAATATCTTCATTTTGATCTATCATTCTGACCAAGTTTTGAAATGTTGGTGTTTTATTCTATAATCTTTGTCAAACATATCAAAGTTTGACTTTCACAAAAACCGACGCACCTTATATTTTGGAACGAATGGAGTACCAAATATCACCAATTTCGGGCTTTTTTGAGCTTTCGAGCCGGGGTCTGGGTGAAAACAACGCCAATTCTAGACTGACCACCGAGCTTTCGGGTCGGGTTGTTAATGGCTAGGTTTATTCTCAGTATATAATTAACAAAGTAGGAGTAAAGCTATTTCCATCGACTAGTGCGAAACCTAGGTAAATCATGTTCTGAGACTACCGGTGACATAAGGTGACGTCCCATGACTAGGTAAATCCCATAGAACTACCGTACCAGTTGTGAGGCACCAACGAAATTAGACGATACGCGCCATTCCTTTTGAAAAAAGGGAAATTTTAGTCCCAACACATCGTCGCAAATCACCGACTGTCATTTTCCAATGTCGATGTCATTGGTCAAGCAAAGATCTCAAATCTTTCATTCCGTTTATAGTGGTCTTAGCAATTTCGATTTTTTTCTAAGAAAACTAATGTCCTTATTAGTTCTACAAACTCTTGTGTTCTTAGGGTAGTGCGGCCTAGAACGATTGTTTGTTCCTCACAAGAAAGTCTGAAACAACTAGCTAGTGCCACACACCATAGGGAAAACAAAACCTTAAGAGCGAATGTCTGAATGGTAGTCAGTACATCCATATCCATACATTTACTGTTTATACAGTCTAACAGGCCATATGGGAGGGATATGCTGAAGGAAATATGCCCTAGAGTCAATAATAAAGTTGTTCTTTATATTTCTTGATATCATGATAAATGTTTATTATTCATGCTAGAATTGTATTAACCGGAGACTTAGTACATGTGTGAATACATAGACAAACAGAGTGTCACTTGTATGCCTATACTTGACTAGCTCGTGAATCAAAGATGGTTAAGTTTCCTAGCCATAGACATGAGTTGTCATTTGATTAACGGGATCACATCATTAGAGAATGATGTGATTGACTTGACCCATTCCGTTAGATTAGCATTCGATCGTTTAGTATATTGCTATTTCTTTCTTCATGACTTATACCTGTTCATATGACTATGAGATTATGCAACTCCCGAATACCGGAGGAACACTTTGTGTGCTACCAAACGTCACAATGTAACTGGGTGATTATAAAGGTGCTCTACAGGTGTCTCCGAAGGTACTTGTTGGGTTGGCATAGATCAAGATTAGGATTTGTCACTCCGATTGTCGGAGAGGTATCTCTGGGCCCTCTCGGTAATGCACATCACTATAAGCCTTGCAAGCAATGCAGCTAATGAGTTAGTTGCGGGATGATGTATTACGAAACGAGTAAAGAGAATTGTCGGTAACGAGATTGAACTAGGTATTGAGATACCGACGATCGAATCTCGGGCAAGTAACATACCGATGACAAAGGGAACAACGTATGTTGTTATGCGGTTTGACCGATAAAGATCTTCGTAGAATATGTAGGAGCCAATATGAGCATAGGTTCCGCTATTGGTTATTGACCGGAGACGTGTCTCGGTCATGTCTACATAGTTCTCGAACCCGTAGGGTCCGCACACTTAAAGTTCTGTGATGATCGGTATTATGAGTTTTTGTGTTTTGATACATGACGAGGAGTCTCTGAATGGTCGAGACATAAAGATCGATATATTGGAATCCTATATTTGGACATCAAAATGGTTCCGGGTGAAATCGGGATTTTACCGGAGTACTGGGAGGTTACCGGAACCCCCCGGTAATTGTATGGGCCTTAATGGGCCATAGTGGAGAGAGAGAGGAGGCCAGGGCAGGCCGCGCGCCCCCTCCCCCTCTGGTCCGAATTGGACTAGGAGGGGGGCGCCCCCCCTTTCCTTCCTCCCTCTCTCCCCTTCCTTCTCTCCTAGTCCAACTAGGGAAAGGGGGAATCCTACTCCCGGTGGGAGTAGGACTCCTCCAGGGCGCGCCATAGGGGCCGACCCTCTCCCCCTCCTCCACTCCTTTATATACGTGGCCAGGGGGCATCCCATAGACACACAAGTTGATCATTGATCTTTTAGCCGTGTGCGGTGCCCCCCTCCATCATAATCCACCTCGGTCATATCGTAGCGGTGCTTAGGCGAAGCCCTACGTCGGTAGCAACATCATCACCGTCATCACGCCATCGTGCTGACGGAACTCTCCCGTGAAGCTCTGCTGGATCGGAGTTCGTGGGACATCACCGAGTTGAACGTGTGCTGAACTCGGAGGTGCCGTGCGTTCGATACTTGGATCGGTCGGATCGTGAAGACGTACGACTACATCAACCGCTTTCTCATAACGCTTCCGCTTACGGTCTACGAGGGTACGTGGACAACAGTCTCCCCTCTCATTGCTATGCATCACCATGATCTTGCGTGTGCGTAGGAATTATTTTTTAAATTACTATGTTCCCCAACAGTGGCATCCGAGCCAGGTTTATGCGTAGATGTTATATGCACGAGTAGAACACAAGTGAGTTGTGGGCGATACAAGTCATACTTCTTACCAGCATGTCATACTTTGATTCGGCGGTATTGTTGGATGAAGCGGCCCGGACCGATTTACGCGTATGCTTACGCGAGACTGGTTCTACCGACGTGCTTCGCACAAAGGTGGCTGGCGGGTGTGAGTTTCTCCAACTTTAGTTGAATCGAGTGTAGCTACGCCCGGTCCTTGTGAAGGTTAAAACAACACTAACTTGACGAAATATCGTTGTGGTTTTCATGCGTAGGTAAGAACGGTTCTTGCTCAGCCCGTAGCAGCCACGTAAAATTTGCAACAACAAAGTAGAGGACGTCTAACTTGTTTTTGCAGGGCATGTTGTGATGTGATATGGTCAAGACATGATGCTAAATTTTATTGTACGAGATGATCATGTTTTTTAACCGAGTTATCGGCAACTGGCAGGAGCCATATGGTTGTAGCTTTATTGTATGAAATGCAATCTCCATGTAATTGCTTTACTTTATCACTAAGCGGTAGCGATAGTCGTAGAAGCAATAGTTGGCGAGACGACAATGATGCTATGATGGAGATCAAGGTGTCGCGCCGGTGACAATGGTGATCATGACGGTGCTTTGGAGATGGAGATCAAAGGCACAAGATGATGATGGCCATATCATATCACTTATATTGATTGCATATGATGTTTATCTTTTATGCATCTTATTCTGCTTTGATTGACGGTAGCATTATAAGATGATCTCTCACTAAATTTCAAGGTACAAGTGTTCTCCCTGAGTATGCACCGTTGCCAAAGTTCGTCGTGCCGAGACACCACGTGATGATCGGGTGTGATAAGCTCTACGTTCATATACAACGGGTGCAAGCCAGTTTTGCACACGTAGAATACTCGGGTTAAACTTGACGAGCCTATCATATGCAGATATGGCCTCGGAACACTGAGACCGAAAGGTCGAACGTGAATCATATAGTAGATATGATCAACATAGTGATGTTCACCATTGAAAACTACTCCATCTCACGTGATGATCGGACATGGTTTAGTTGATATGGATCACGTGATCACTTAGATGATTAGAGGGATGTCTATCTAAGTGGGAGTTCTTAAGTTTGATTAATTGAACTTTAATTTATCATGAACTTAGTCCTGGTAGTATTAGCATATCTATGTTGTAGATCAATAGCCCGCGTTTAGCTCCCCTGTTTTATTTTTGATATGTTCCTAGAGAAAACTAAGTTGAAAGATGTTAGTAGCAATGATGCAGATTGGATCCGTGATATGAGGATTATCCTCATTACTGCACAGAAGAATTATGTCCTTGATGCACCGCTAGGTGACAGACCGATTGCAGGAGCAAATGCAGACGTTATGAACGTTTGGGAAGCTCGATATGATGACTACTTGATAGTTTAGTGCACCATGCTTTACGGCTTAGAATCGGGGCTTCAAAGACGTTTTTGAAACTCCACGGAGCATATGAGATGTTCCAAGAGTTGAAATTAGTATTTCAGACTCATGCCCATGTCGAAAGGTATGAGACCTTTGACAAGTACTTTGCCTACAAGATGGAGGAGAATAGCTCAGCTAGTGAGCATGTGCTCAGAATGTCTGAGTACTACAATCACTTGAATCAAGTGGGAGTTAATCTTCCAGATAAGATAGTGATTGACATAGTTCTCTAGTCACTATCACCAAGTTACTAGAACTTCGTGATGAACTATAATATGCAAGGAATAACGGAAATGATTCCCAAGCTCTTCGTGATGCTGAAATCGACGAAGGTAGAAATCAAGAAAAGCATCAAGTGTTGATGGTTGACAAGACCACTAGTTTCAAGAAAAAGGGTAAAGGGAAGAAGAAGGGGAACTTCAAGAAGAACGGCAAACAAGTTGCTGCTCAGGAGAAGAAACCCAAGTCTGGACCTAAGCCTGAGACTGAGTGCTTCTACTGCAAAGGGACTGGCCACTGGAAGCGGAACTGCCCCAAGTATTAGTTGAAGAGGTAGGTTTAGGGTTTTGCGTGGGTGGTTAACATCGAGCCTCACGTCTCTTTATATAGATGATCATAATACAATTACATACGTATACAAATACGTGTACATGTACAATATGCTAGACCCTATTTTACATGCCCCCTCAATCTGAACTACATACAAGATTCAAATTGGTTCTAAAGCGGTCTAGCATCTGTCGAGTAGCGGGTTTAGTAAATACATCCGCTAGCTGATCATCAGTTGAGATAAACCTGACTTCCAGTTTACCAACAGCTACTCGTTCCCTCATGAAATGGAAATCAATCTCAATGTGTTTGGTCCGAGCATGAACCACTGGATTCGCTGTCAGGTAAGTTGCCCCTAAGTTATCACACCACAATATGGGTGTGCGCTGCCGTGTGACTCCAAGTTCTGTGAGAACTGTGTCTATCCAAATGGCTTCAGCCGCGCCATTGGCCAATGCCTTATAATCTGCCTTGGTGCTAGACCTCGAGACCGTAGGCTGCTTCTTGGAACTCCAAGGTATAAGATTGGGTCCAACAAATATAGCAAAGCCACCAGTAGAACGCCTGTCATCAACACAGCCTCCCCAGTCTGCATCGGTGAATATACTGACTCCAGTAAATCTGGACTTACGAATCCGTAGTCCCGTGTCTAGCGTACCTTTGACATACCTCAGAATACGCTTAACTGCTTCCCAATGAACCTCCATAGGCTGAGACAGGAACTGGCACACTTTGTTCACGGCAAAGGAGATATCTGGAAGAGTGATTGTCAGATACTGAAGTGCGCTCCAACTACACTGCGAAACCTGAAAGAGTCGTCAGTACTCAGCAATGCACCACTGTGACGCGAAAGGCTCTCGGATGTAGCAAGTGGAGTGGAAGTGGACTTGCAGTTCTCCATGTTGACGCGATGAAGGAGATCAAGTGCATACTTCTTCTGCGTCAATGTCATGCCCCCTGAATGAAAGGACGCTTCCAAACCAAGGAAGTACTCCAACCGGCCCAAGTCTTTGATTGGAAAACTCGCAAAAAAGGACTGCAGAAGGCGATCCACCGCAGTAGGTGTAGAACCAGCAATCACAATATCATCAACATACACCAGCATGTATATCTGAATAGCACCATGTGAAAATATGAATAGAGACGCATCTGCCTTGGAGGGAACAAAACCAAGCTGTGAGAGCCGTTGACTCAACCAAGCATACCAGGCACGCGGCGACTGTTTGAGCCCGTAGATGGACCTGTGGAGTTTGCAGACCAGGGGCTGCTGCATGTAGACATCTTCGGCCAGAAAACCATGGAGAAAGGCATTACTCACATCAATCTATCGAAGACTCCACCCGTGGGAGATAGTGAGAGAGAGGACCAGACGAACCGTGGAAGGCTTCACCACGGGGCTGAAAGTATCTCCATAGTCGATCCCTTGCTGTTGAGTAAAACCACGAGCAACAAGGCAAGCTTTGTGCTTGTCAATAGAGCCATCCGGACGATGCTTGGTCTTAAAGATCCATTTGCAGCTCACAACATTAACACCAGCAAGCCGAGGCACCAACACCCATGTGTTCGTGTGACAAAGGGAAGCAAATTCCGCAGACATGGCGGCACGCCAGGCCGGTTCACCAAGAGCATCACGATGAGAAGTGGGTGCGGCAAAGAATGCACGCCGACGAGTGTCGTACCGCACCGTGCCATCCGTGTATGTCTTGGCCTTACGCGTATGATCACGGTGACGAGTGACCATAGTGTGCCCGGGAGCTGCATTGTCGGTAGTTGGTGGCGGCGACGACGGGAACCCGACCAGTGGTGTCGCAGCTGAACCATTTTCAGCAACAGGCGACACGGGCCGGGGAGACGCGTCGGGCTGGGCCGAACCAGACGACGAGGGGAAGCCAGGCGGGGACGGCAGCCCAGAGGATGCGGCTGGCGACCCGGCGATGCCCGAGGCAGGCGAGGCGGGCTGGGCCGACCCGGGCAAGACAGGAGATGCAACGGGCGACCCAGTCGGGCCCGCGGTCGTGTTAGCGGGCGAGGCCGACGGGTCCACAGCCGTGCCAGCGGGCGAGGCCATCGAGGCAGCCTTGGGAGACGCAGTGGGCGACCCAGTCGGGCCATGCACGTCGATCACGCCGGCGGATGCAGGTGCGGCAACGGTTTCCTGGGAAGAAATTAGAGCAGCATCTGCAGAAAACAGGTCAGGTGACAAATATGACAGGTCGTATTTCCGCACATGGACATCCGAAACCGGTTCATTAGATGGAAAAGTGAGGGCGTGCTCAATAGAAGCAATATCAACCGAGACACCCGGGCTGGAGTAAGGGAAAACCGACTCGTCGAAAACAACATCACGAGAAATGTAGATCCTACCCGAGGTGCGATCAAGACACTTGTAGCCCTTATGCAGAGGACTATAACCAAGGAAAACACACATCTTGGAGCGGAACTCCAGCTTGTGAGCATTATACTTGCGGAGACTAGGCCAGCAAGCACACCTAAAAATCCTAAGTGAGGAATAGTTGGGATGAACATGAAATAGACGGAACAGGGGCGTTTCCTTGTTGAGAACGGGAGTGGGCATATGGTTGATGAGATAACATGCCGTAAGAAAGGCCTCATCCCAAAATCGGAGTGGGAGAGACGAATGCGCCAGTAAGGCGAGGCCGGTCTCGACCAAGTGACGGTGTTTGCGCTCGGCAATACCGTTCTGCTGAGACGTATGTGGACACGAAACACGGTGGGAGATGCCCGTGCGTTGAAAGTAGCGATGAAGCTTGTGGTATTCACCACCCTAGTCGGACTGAACGGCCTTGATTTTGCAATCCAAAGGGCGTTCGGCATGAGCTTGAAAGTTATATAAGACTTGCTCAACATCAGACTTATGTTTAAGCAAATAAATCCAAGTGAAGCGCGTGTAGTCATCAACAAAACTAACATAATACTTGTACCCTCCCGAAGACGCAATAGCGGGACCCCAAACATCAGAATGAATTAATTCAAGAGGTGCAGTAGTGACATGATAAGACATAGAATATGGTAGTTGATGACTCTTAGCACGCTGACATGCATCACACACTAATGGTGAATTATTTGAACGAGAGCAAGGAAGGTCATGGCTCCGAACAATGGAGGTGACCACGTTATTGGTAGGATGACCTAGACGTTGATGCCATTGCGACAACGAAACACGAACACTGGATGAAGCATGGCGAGATGACGAGGATGACGCACGAGCAAAAGGAATCGGGTAGACCCCCCTCCCCCCGCGACTGCTACCTTGAAGAATGACGCGCCTGGTTGCTTTGTCCTTAACAAAGAAAAGACGACGGTGAAACTCAACAAACACGTCATTATCACAAACAAGAAGGTAGAAAGAAAGGAGATGCTCTCTGATGTGTGGAACATGAAGGATGTTGCGCAGTTTAAGAGATGAACCGGGTAAACGGGAATGACGAATGTGTGAAATAGACAAACCTGCACCATTGGACACCTGAATCTGGTCCTTGCCACCATAGCGCTCGTGAACCTGGAGGCGTTCCAGATCACTCGTCAGGTGATCCGTAGCCCCGGTGTCCAGTACCCAAGGATAGTCGACGGTGTTGGTGGAGGCCGAGTTGGCGGAGCGAGCATTGTGGTCCTGGTCATAGCGCTTGCGACACTCATCGGCCTCATGCCCCCAGTTTTTGCAAATTTGACACCGGGGGCGCCACCGATTGTTGCGACGGCCACCACCTCCGTTGTTGCCGTCGTTACCCCCACCACTTTGCCGACCATTGCCAGCGTAGGAGGGGTTGTGGTCGCGGCCACCGTTGGGTCCGCCGTTGCCGCCTTCGCGGCCGTGCCCGGGCTGGCCGTTGCCGTCGGCCGAGCGACCCCCACCCTGGGAGGGGTAGGGCTTCGAGTAGGGAGCATGCCCGCCCTGGCCGTAGGGGCCCGAGCACGGCGTTGGCGGAGGGAGTCCACCCCTCCGACACACTCTGCTGAGCCTGCAACGCTTCGAACGACAAGACGAGCGAGTAGAAACTGGAGTAGGGCATTGGTGCGTTACTCACACCCAGGAAGGCGGTGATGGAGTTGTAGGCGGAGCCGAGTTTGGTGAGGATGTGATCAATGAGCTCGTCATCACGAATCGGAGAGCCGGCGGCAGCCATGGTGTCGGCGAGGGCCTTCATCTTGTGCATGTACTCAGCTGCGGACATCTCCTCCTTCCGCAGCGTCTGGAGTTGACGCCGGATGTGACGGACGTTGGCACGACTCTGCGCGCCGTACATGGCACCGACCGCCGTCCATACCGCCTACGCCGTCTCGCAGCTGATGAGCTGACAGGCGATGTCCTCCTCCATGGAGGTAAGAAGGAGGCCCTTGACCATCTGATCCTGAGTCCACCAATGATGATATGCCGGATTAGCGGCGGTCGTCGCGGCGTCGCCATTCCGACAGCGATGGTCTTGTCGGGTGCCGCCGTGGTGCCGTCCAGGTAGCCATGGAGATTGGCGTCGGCTAAGACGGTGCCGCCGATGCCTCCCACAGCATGAAGTTGTGGCGGCCAAGGCGAACGGAGATCGCCAGAATGGCGAGGGCGGCGGGAACGGTGGCAGCCGCTGGCGAGGTGATGGTGCCGACACTGTTGGAGAGCGAAAGGGCGGCGGACGACATCGCGACGGCGCGGAGGAGGACAGCGCGCGGCGGCGGAGAAGAAACTCGCGGCGGCGCGGAAGAGCGGCGCGCGGCGGCGGCGGCGGATGGATCGGGCGACGCGTAGTGTTCGCGCGGCGGCCGTGTGGCTAGCTAGCAAGCAGGTTGATGGATCGTGCGTATGTGTGTGGCTAGCTAGCAAGCTTGATGGATCCTGCGTATGTGCGTAGCTAGCTAGCAAGCAGCAGCGGCTACGCGGAAGCTAGCTAGCAAGCGGCGGCGGTGACGCAGTAGATGGGATCGGGCGGCGGCGCGAGGGACGTGCGGCGGCGGCCCAACCTGGCTGATACCAAGTTGAAGAGGTAGGTTTAGGGTTTTGCGTGGGTGGTTAACATCCAGCGTCACGTCTCTTTATATAGATGATCATAATACAATTACATACGTATATAAATACGTGTACATGTACAATATGCTAGACCCTATTTTACAGTATTTGGCGGATAAGAAGGATGACAAGATGAGCAAAGGTATATGTGATATACATGTTATTGATGTGTACTTTACTAGTGTTTATAGCAACCCCTTGGGATTTGATACGGGTTCAGTTGCTAAGAGTAGCAACTCGAAACGGAAGTTGCAGAATGAACAGAAACTAGTTAAGGGCGAGGTGACGATGTGTGTTGGAAGTAGTTCCAAGATTGATATGATCATCATGGCACACTCCCTATACTTTCGGGATTAGTGTTGAACCTAAATAAGTGTTATTTGGTGTTTGCGTTGAGCATGAATATGATTTTGATCATGTTTATTGCAATACGGTTATTCATTTAAGTTAGAGAATAATTGTTGTTCTGTTTACATGAATAAAACCTTCTATGGTCATACACCCAATGAAAATGGTTTGTTGGATCTCGATCATAGTGATACACATATTCATCATATTGAAGCCAAAGATGCAAAGTTAATAATTATAGTGCAACTTATTTATGACACTGCCGTTTAGGTCATATTGGTGTAAAGCGCATGAAGAAACTCCATGCTGATGGGATTTTGGAATCATTTGATTATGAATCACTTGATGCTTGCGAACAATGCCTTATGGGCAAGATGACTAAGACTCCGTTCTCCAGAACAATGGAGCGAGCAACAGATTTGTTGGAAATCATACATACTGATGTATGTGGTCCGATGAATATTGAGGCTCGCGGCGGGTATCGTTATTTTCTCACCTTCACAGATGATTTGAGCAGATATGGGTATATCTACTTGATGGAACATAAGTCTGCAACATTTGAAAAAGTTCAAAGAATTTCAGAGTGAAGTGGAAAATCATCGTAACAAGAAAATAAAGTTTCTACGATCTGATCGTGGAGGAGAATATTTGAGTTACGAGTTTGGTCTTCATTTGAAACAATGCGGAATAGTTTCGCAACTCACGCCACCTGGAACACCACAGCGTAATGGTGTGTCCGAACATCATAACCGTACTTTATTAGATATGTTGCAATCTATGATGTCTCTTATCGATTTACCACTATCGTTTTGGGGTTATGCATTAGAGACAGCTGCATTCGCGTTAAATAGGGCACCATCTAAATCCGTTGAGATGACGCCTTATGAATTGTGGTTTGGCAAGAAACCAAAGTTGTCGTTTCTCAAAGTTTGGGGCTGCGATGCTTATGTGAAAAAGCTTCAACCTGATAAGCTCGAACCCAAATCGGAGAAATGTGTCTTCATAGGATACCCAAAGGAGAGTGTTGGGTACACCTTCTATCACAGATCCGAAGGCAAGACATTCGTTGCTAAGAATGGATCCTTTCTAGAGAAGGAGTTTCTCTCGAAATATGTGAGTGGGATGAAGGTAGAACTTGATGAGGTAATTGTACCTTCTCTCGAATTGGAAAGTATTTCTTCACTGAAATCAGTTCAAGTGATGCTTACACCAATTAGTGAGGAAGTTAATGATGATGATCATGAAGCTTCGGATCAAGTTACTACCGAACCTCGTAGGTCAACCAGAGTACGTTCCACACCAGAGTGGTATGGTAATCATATTCTGGAGGTCATGTTACTTGACCACAACGAACCTACGAACTATGAGGAAGCGATGATGAGCCCAGATTCCGCGAAATGGCTTGAGGCCATGAAATCTAAGATGGGATCCATGTATGAGAACAAAGTGTGGACTTTGGTTGACTTGCCCGATGATCGGCAAGCCATAGAAAATAAATGGATCTTCAAGAGGAAGACGAACACTGATAGTAGTGTTACTATCTACAAAGCTAGACTTGTCGAAAAAGGTATTTGAAAAAGTTCAAGGTGTTGACTACGATGAGATTTTCTCACTCCTAGCGATGCTTAAGTCTGTCTGAATCATGTTAGCAAATTGCCACATTTTATGAAATCTGGCAAATGGATGTCAAAACTACATTCCTTAATGGATTTCTTAAAGAAGAGTTGTATATGATGCAACCAGAAGGTTTTGTCGATCCTAAAGGTGCTAACAAAATGTGCAAGCTCCAGCGATCCATCCATGGACTGGTGCAAAGCATCTCAGAGTTGGAATATATGCTTTGATGAGTTGATCAAAGCATATAGTTTTATACAGACTTGCGATGAAACCTGTATTTACAAGAAAGTGAGTGGGAGCACTACAACATTTCTGATAAATATATGTGAATGACATATTGTTGATCGGAAATAATGTAGAATTTTCAAAGAAAGACCTCGGTGAAGCTGCTTACATATTGAGCATCAAGATCTATAGAAATAGATCAAGACACTTGATAAGTTTTTTCAATGAGTACGTACCTTGACAATATTTTGAAGTAGTTCAAAACAGAACAGTCAAAGAAAGAGTTCTTGCCTGTGTTACAAGGTGTGAAATTGAGTAAGACTCAAAGCCCGACCACGACAGATGATAGAAAGAGAATCAGCCATAGGTTCTATAAAGTATGCCATGCTGTGTACTAGATCTATTGTATACCCTACACTGAGTTTGGCAAGGGAGTACAATAGTGATCTTGGAGTACATCACTGAACAGCGGTCCAAATTATCCTTAGTGGAATAAGGATATGTTTCTCGATTATGGAGGTGACAAAAGGTTCATCGTAAAGGGTTACGTCGATGCAAGTTTTGACACTGATCCAGATGACTCTAAGTCTCAATCTGGATACATATTGAAAGTGGGAGCAATTAGCTAAAGTAGCTCCGTGCAGAGCATTGTAGACATAGAAATTTGCAAAATACATACGGATCTGAATTTGGCAGACCCGTTGACTAAACTTCTCTCACAAACAAAACATGATCACAACTTAGTACTCTTTGGGTGTTAATCACATGGCGATGTGAACTAGATTACTAACTCTAGTAAACCCTTTGAGTGTTGGCCACATGGCGATGTCAACTATGGATATTAATCACATGGTGATGTGAACTATTGGTGTTAAATCACATGGCGATGTGAACTAGATTATTGACTCTAGTGCAAGTGGGAGACTAAAGGAAATATGCCCTAGAGGCAATAATAAAGTTGTTATTTATATTTCCTTATATCATGATAAACGTTTATTATTCATGCTAGAATTGTATTAACCGGAAACTTAGTACATGTATGAATACATAGACAAATAGAGTGTCAATAGTATGCCTCTACTTGACTAGCTCGTGAATCAAAGATGGTTAAGTTTCCTAGCCATAGACATGAGTTGTCATTTGATTAACGGGATCACATCATTAGATAATGATGTGATTGACTTGACCCATTCCGTTAGCTTAACATTCGATCGTTTAGTATATTGCTATTGCTTTCTTCATGACTTATACATGTTCCTATGACTATGAGATTATGCAACTCCCGAATACCGGAGGAACACTTTGTGTGCTACCAAACGTCACAACGTAACTGGGTGATTATAAAGGTGCTCTACAGGTGTCTCCGAAGGTACTTGTTGGGTTGGCATAGATCAAGATTAGAATTTGTCACCCCGATTGTCGGATAGGTATCTCTGGGCCCTCTCGGTAATGCACATCACTATAAGCCTTGCAAGCAATGCAGCTAATGAGTTAGTTGCGGGATGATATATTACGGAACGAGTAAAGAGACTTGCCGGTAACGAGATTGAACTAGGTATTGAGATACCGACGATTGAATCTCGGGCAAGTAACATACCGATGACAAAGGGAACAACGTATGTTGTTATGCGGTTTGACCGATAAAGATCTTCGTAGAATATTGATACGTCTCCAATGTATCTATATTTTTTTATTGTTCCATGCTATTATATTATCTGTTTGGATGTTTAATGGGCTTTATTATACACTTTTATATTATTTTTGGGACTAAACTATTAACCGGAGGCCCAGCCCAAATTGCTGTTTTTTTGCCTATTTCAGTGTTCCGAAGGAAAATGATATCAAACGGAGTCCAAACGGAACGAAACTTTCGGGAACGTGATTTTCGGAACAAACGTGATCCAGAGGACATGGAGTGGACGTCAAGCAGTCAATGAGGAGGCCACGAGGCAGGGGGCGCGCCTACCCCCTGGGCGCGCCCTCCATCCTCGTGGGCCCCTCGTAGCTGCACCGACCTACTTCTTCCTCCTATATATACCTACGTACCCCGAAAACATCAGATACGGAGCCAAAACCCTATTTCCACCGCCGCAACCTTCTGTACCCGTGAGATCCCATCTTGGGGCCTTTTCCGGCGGTCCGCCGGAGGGGGCATCGATCACGGAGGGCTTCTACATCAACACCATAGCCTCTCCGATGATGTGTGAGTAGTTTACCTCAGACCTTCGGGTCCATACTTATTAGCTAGATGGCTTCTTCTCTCTCTTTGGATCTCAATACAAAGTTCTCCTTGATTCTCTTGGAGATCTATTCGATGTAATCTTCTTTGGCGTTGTGTTTGTCGAGATCCGATGAATTGTGGGTTTACGATCAAGATTATCTATGAACAATACTTGAATCTCCTCTGAATTCCTTTATGTATGATTGGTTATCTTTGCAAGTCTCTTCGAATTATCAGTTTGGTTTGGCCTACTAGATTGATCTTTCTTGCAATGGAAGAAGTGCTTAGCTTTTGGTCCAATCTTGCGGTGCTCGATCCCAGTGATAGTAGGGGAAACGACACGTATTGTATTGTTGCCATCGAGGATAAAAAGATGGGGTTTATATCAAGTTGCATGAGTTTATCCCTCTACATCATGTCATCTTGCTTAAAGCATTACTCCGTTCTTATGAACTTAATACTCTAGATGCATGCTGGATAGCGGTCAATGTGTGGAGTAATAGTAGTAGATGCAGCCAGGAGTCGGTCTACTTGTCACGGACGTGATGCCTATATACATGATCATACCTAGATATTCTCATAACTATGCTCAATTCTATCAATTGCTCAACAATAATTCGTTTACCCACCGTAATACTTACGCTCTTGAGAGAAGCCACTACCTATGGCCCCCGGGTCTATTTTCCATCATATTAATCTCCTGAACAAGCTATTTATGGCACCGTTTATTTTGCTTTCTCTACTTTTAGTCTTTATCATAAAAATACCAAAAATATTATCTTATCATCTCTATCAGATCTCACTTTTGCAAGAGGCCGTGAAGGGATTGCCAACCCCTTTATCGCAGTGGTTGCAAGGTTCTTATTTGTTTGTGTAGGTGCGTGGGACTTGAGCGTGGTATCCTACTGGATTGATACCTTGGTTCTCAAAAACTGAGGGAAATACTTACGCTACTTTACTGCATCACCCTTTGCTCTTCAAGGGAAAACCAACGCAGTGCTCAAGAGATAGCCAGAAGGATTTCTGGCGCCGTTGCCGGGGAGTCTACGCACAAGTCAAGACATACCAAGTACCCATCACAAACTATTATCACTCGCATTACATTATTTGCCATTTGCCTCTCGTTTTCCTCTCCCCCACTTCACCCTTGCCGTTTTATTCGCCCTTCTTCTGTTCGTCTTTTCGTTTGCCTTGATGTCTTACTTGGCTCGTTTTCTCGTTTGGTTTGAATAATTTATTGCTAAACAGAGAACCTAAGATCTATGGATCCTCATCCTCTTGGTAATCTTTTTAAGAGATCCAATTATGATGAATCAATTTCTAGTGAGTTTTGTGCACTAGATTATCTTTATGAAGTTTTGCTTGAAATCCGTGAATCTGAAAATTGTGATGAAGTACTTTGTGAAGTGATTTATGATAGATCTTTGGATAAAAAGCATGATTGCAATGATGGAATTATAAATTCTATTAATGTCAATTGTGCTAATAATATGCAATACCATAAGCTTGGGGATGCTAGTTTTGCTAGGTCCACTACCTGTTGCAATGATCATGATTGGGGTGATTTTTCTTATGATGTTGAAAATTTATTTAAGCCCCATGATGAATATGAGATTGAAAAGAGTGTTTGCAATAATATTTAAAGTGGGTTTGGAAGAGTGTCAACTTTAGATCCCACATATTTGGAGAATGTTCAATCTTATGGTATTTTTGATAAAAGTGGGTTTGGAGAGGTCATGACTTTAGTTAATGATAATCCCACTATTTTGGAAGAGTGTCAACTTCGCATGCATGTGGATCGTATTGAGAATATGTTATGTGATAGCTATTTTGTTGAATTTGCCTATGATCCTACATGTAATTATTATGAGAGAGGAAAATATGGTTGTAGAAATTTTCATCTTACTAAATTACCTCTCGTCATGTTGAGATTGCTATCGTCTCTTTCTTCTTGTTTGCATATGCTAATTTTTGCTTGCTACGATATATTGTTTGCTTATAAAATTCCTATGCATATGAAGTATGTTAGACTTAGATGTGTTTATCACGTGTTCTATGATGCTCTCTTTTTGCTTTAATTCTTGTCTTTCATGTGAGCATCATTAAAATTATCATTGCCTAGCTAAAAGGCTTTCAAAGAAAAGCGCTTGTTGGGAGACAACGCAATATTTTTACTTGCTGTTATTCAATAAATCTTTGATCTAGCCTCTGTTTAGATTTGTTTTTATGTTTTAATTAGTGTTTGTGCCAAGTTAAACCTATAGGATCTTCTTGGATGATAGTTATTTGATCTTGCTGAAAATTCCAGAAACTTTCTATTCACAAAAACAAATGTTAAAAATCACCAGAACGTGATAAAATACTGATTCCAATTGAAGTAGATCAATAAACAAATTGTCTAGGTCTTCCTATTTTGGTAGATTTTTCTGAGTTCCAGAAGTTTGCGTTAGATACAGATTACTACAGACTGTTCTGTTTTTGACAGATTCTGTTTTTCGTGTGTTGTTTGCTTATTTTGATGAATCTATGGCTAGTAAAAGAGCTTATAAACCATAGAGAAGTTGGAATACAGTAGGTTTAACACAAATATAAATAAAGAATGAGTTCATTACAGTACCTTGAAGTGGTGTTTTGTTTTCTTTCACTAACGGAGCTCACGAGATTTTCTGTTAAGTTTTGTGTTGTGAAGTTTTCAAGTTTTGGGTAAAGATTTGATGGAATGTGGAACAAGGATTGGCAAGAACCTAAACTTGGGGATGCCCAAGGCACCCCAAGGTAAAATTCAAGGACAACCAAAAGCCTAAGCTTGGGGATGCCCCGGAAGGCATCCCCTCTTTCGTCTTCGTCTATCGGTAACTTTACTTGGGGCTATATTTTTATTCACCACAGGATATGTGTTTTTCTTGGAGCATCTTGTATGATTTGAGTCTTTGCTTTTTAGTTTACCACAATCATCCTTGCTGTACACACCTTTTGAGAGAGACACACATGATTCGGAATTTGTTAGAATACTCTATGTGCTTCACTTATATCTTTTGAGCTATATAGTTTTTGCTCTAGTGCTTCACTTATATCTTTTAGTTCACGGTGGTGGTTTTGTTTTATAGAAATTATTGTTCTCTCATGCTTCACTTATATTATTTTGAGAGTCCTACAAAACAGCATGGTAATTTGCTTAAATTGTGAAATTAGTCCTAATATGATAGTCATCCAATATTAGTAAAACTTTCTTATAATTGCGTTGAATACTAAGAGAAGTTTGATACTTGATGATTGTTTTGAGATGTGGAGGTAGTGATATTAAAGTTGTGCTAGTTGAGTAATTATGAATTTGAGAAATACTTGTGTTGAAGTTTGCAAGTCCCGTAGCATGCACGTATGGTAAACATTGTGTAACAAATTTGAAACATGAGGTGTTCTTGGATTGTCCTCCTTATGAGTGGCGGTCGGGGACGAGCGATGGTCTTTTCCTACCAATCTATCCCCCTAGGAGCATGAGCGTAGTGCTTGGTTTTTGATGACTTGTAGATTTTTGCAATAAGTATGTGAGTTCTTTATGACTAATGTTGAGTCCATGGCGCACTCTCACCCTTCCATCATTGCTAGCCTCTTCGGTACCGTGCATTGCCCTTTCTCCCTTGAGAGTTGGTGCAAACTTCGCTGGTGCATCCAAACCAAGTGATACGATACGCTCTATCACACATAAACCTCCTTATATCTTCCTCAAAACAGCCACCATACCTACCAATTATGGCATTTCCATAGCCATTCCGAGATATATTGCCATGCAACTTTCCACCATTCCGTTTATCATGACACGCTTCATCATTTTCATATTGCTTTGCATGATCATGTAGTTGACATCGTATTTGTGGCAAAGCCACCATGCATATTATTTCATACATGTCACTCTTGATTCATTGCCCATCCCGGTACATCGCCGGATGCATTCATATAAAGTCATACTTTGTTCTAGTATCGATTTGTAATCATTGAGTTGTAAATAAATAGAAGTGTGATGATCATCATTCATAGAGCATGGTCCCAAAAAAAAGAGAAAGGCCAAAAAAGGGAAAGGCCCAAAAAAAGGAAAATAAAAAGGGGGCAATGCTACTATTCTTTTTTCCACACTTATGCTTCAAAGTAGCACCATGATCTTTATGATAGAGAGTCTTTTGTTTTGTCACTTTCATATACTAGTGGGAATTTTTCATTATAGAACTTGGCTTGTATATTCCAACAATGGGCTTCCTCAAATGTCCTAGGTCTTCGTGAGCAAGCAAGTTGGATGCACACCCACTTAGTTTCTTTTGTTGAGCTTTCATATATTTATAGCTCTAGTGCATCCGTTGCATGGCAATCCCTACTCATTGCATTGACATCAATTGATGGGCATCTCCCTAGCCCGTTGATTAGCCGCGTCAATGTGAGACTTTCTCCTTTTTTGTCTTCTCCACATAACCCCCATCATCATATTCTATTCCACCCATAGTACTATATCCATGGCTCACGCTCATATATTGTGTGAAAGTTGAAAAAGTTTGAGATTACTAAAGTATGAAACAATTGCTTGGCTTGTCATCGTGGTTGTGCATGATGAGAGCATTCTTGTGTGGCGAAAATGGAGCATGACCAAACTATATGATTTTGTAGGGATGAACTTTCTTTGCCCATGTTATTTTGAGAAGACATAATTGCTTAGTTAGTATGCTTGAAGTATTATTATTTTTATGTCAATATTAAACTTTTATCTTGAATCTTTCGGATCTGAATATTCATGCCACAATTAAGAGAATTACATTGAAAATTATGCTAAGTAGCATTCCACATCAAAAATTTTGTTTTTATCATTTACCTACTCGAGAACGAGCAGGAATTAAGCTTGGGGATGCTTGATACGTCTCCAACGTATCTATAATTTTTGATTGTTCCATGCTATTATATTATCTGTTTTGGATGTTTAATGGGCTTTATTATACACTTTTATATTATTTTCGGGACTAACCTATTAACCGGAGGCCCAGCCCAAATTGCTGTTTTTTTGCCTATTTCGGTGTTTCGAAGGAAAAGGATATCAAACGGAGTCCAAACGGAATGAAAACTTCGGGAACGTGATTTTCGGAACAAACGTGATCCAGAGGACTTGGAGTGGACGTCAAGCAAACAACGAGGAGGCCATGAGGCAGGGGGGCGCGCCTACCCCCCTAGGCGTGCCCTCCACCCTCGTGGGCCCCTCGTAGCTCCACCGACCTACTTCTTCCTCCTATATATACCTATGTACCCCGAGGATAAAACCCTATTTCCACTGCCGCAACCTTCTGTACCCGTGAGATCCCATCTTGGGGTCTTTTCCGGTGCTCCGCCGGAGGGGACATCGATCACGGAGGGCTTCTACATCAACACCATAGCCTCTCTGATGATGTGTGAGTAGTTTACCTCAGACCTTCGGGTCCATAGTTATTAGCTAGATGGCTTCTTCTCTCTCTTTGGATCTCAATACAAAGTTCTCCTTGATTCTCTTGCACTACAGGAATCAGCTACTTTGCCGTCTGCCACGGCGGATGGCAAAGGCATGAACGGCGGACGGCAAAGGCATGAACGGCGGACGGCAAAGGCTATATCTATTCCATGTAATCTTCTTTTGCGGTGTGTTTGTCGAGATCCGATGAATTGTGGGTTTATGATCAATATTATCTATGAACAATATTTGAATCTCCTCTGAATTCTTTTATGTATGATTGGTTATCTTTGCAAGTCTCTTCGAATTATCAGTTTGGTTTGGCCTACTAGATTGATCTTTCTTGCAATGGGAGAAGTGCTTAGCTTTGGGTTCAATCTTGCGGTGCTCGATCCTAGTGACAGTAGGGGAAACGACACGTATTGTATTGTTGCCATCGAGGATAAAAATATGGGGTTTATATCATATTGCATGAGTTTATCCCTCTACATCATGTCATCTTGCTTAAAGCATTACTCCGTTCTTATGAACTTAATACTCTAGATGCATGCTGGATAGCGGTCGATGTGTGGAGTAATAGTAGTAGATGCAGGCAGGAGTTGGTCTACTTGTCACGGACGTGACGCCTATATATATATGACCATACCTAGATATTCTCATAACTATGCTCAATTCTATCAATTTCTCGACAGTAATTCGTTTACCCACCGTAATACTTATGCTCTTGAGAGAAGCCACTAGTGAAACCTATGGCCCCCGGGTCTATTTTCCATCATATTAATCTCCTGTCAACAAGCAATTTCTGGCACCGTTTATTTTGCTCTCTTTACTTTTAGTCTTTATCATAAAAATACCAAAAAAATTATCTTATCATCTCTATCAGATCTCACTTTTGCAAGTGGGGTGAAGGGATTGACAACCCCTTTATCGCATTGGTTGCAAGGTTCTTATTTGTTTGTGTAGGTGCGTGGGACTTGAGCGTGGTCTCCTACTGGATTGATACCTGGTTCTCAAAAACTGAGGGAAATACTTACGCTACTTTACTACATCATCCTTTCCTCTTCAAGGGAAAACCAACGCAGTGCTCAAGAGGTAGCAAATATGTAGGAGCCAATATGAGCATCCAGGTTCCGCTATTGGTTATTGACCGGAGACGTGTCTCGGTCATGTCTACATAGTTCTCGAACCCGTAGGGTCCGCACGCTTAAAGTTCTGTGACGATCGGTATTATGAGTTTTTGTGTTTTGATGTACCGAAGGTAGTTCGGAGTCCCGGATATGATCACGGACATGACGAGGAGTCTCGAAATGGTCGAGACATAAAGATCAATATATTGGAAGCCTATATTTGGACCGGGATTTTACCGGAGTACCGGGAGGTTACCGGAACCCCCCGGTAATTGGATGGGCCTTAATGGGCCATAGTGGAGAGAGAGAGGAGGCAAGGGCAGGCCGCGCGCCCCCTCCCCCTCTGGTCCGAATTGGACTAGGAGGGGGGCGGCGCCCCCTTTCCTTCCTCCCTCTCTCCCCCTTCCTTCTCTCCTAGTCCAACTAGGGAAAGGTGGGAATCCTACTCCCGATGGGAGTAGGACTCCTCCAGGGCGCGCCATAGGGGCCGACCCTCTCCCCATCCTCCACTCCTCTATATACGTGGCCAGGGGGCACCCCATAGACACACAAGTTGGTCATTGATCTTTTAGCCGTGTGCGGTGCCCCCCACCACCATAATCCACCTCGGTCATATCGTAGCGGTGCTTAGGCGAAGCCCTACGTCGGTAGCAACATCATCACCGTCATCACGCCGTTGTGCTGACGGAACTCTCTCGTGAAGCTCTGCTGGATCGGAGTTCATGGGAAGTCACCGAGCTGAACGTGTGCTGAACTCGGAGGTGTCGTGCGTTCGGTACTTGGATCGGTCGGATCGTGAAGACATACGACTACATCAACCGTGTTCTCATAACGCTTCCGCTTACGGTCCACGAGGGTACGTGGACGACACTCTCCCCTCTCGTTGCTATGCATCACCATGATCTTTCGTGTGCGTAGGATTTTTTTTGAAATTACTACGTTCCCCAACATATGCCCTGCATCGTCCCCTAGCTAGTCGACTCGGGCGGCGGCCATCAACTTCTAGTCAACGTCCCTCCCTGCTCCGCTCTCCTCCTTGCCTCCATCGGTAGCCGTTGCCGGATAGAGCCCGCGAGTGGTGGCGGTGGCGAGGAAACTCGGCTGGTCACCTCTTCGTGGTGGTTGCTGGTACACCGACGGTGATGGATGGCGGATATAGGGCTCCTAGGCGGCGGCCCCTCTTCGAGGTGATGGCACCTGCGGTGGGCTTGCAGGCTGCACATGGAGCCGCCGCAGCGGCATTGATGGGGCTGGGAGTTGCCGGATCTAGCTAGGAGTGGCAGGTCCCCGTCTCATGCCATGGTTGGTGTCTCGCCAATTCGGGCCTCCATGGTTCCGGCTGGCACAATGCGACGTCACTGAACTTTGTCTGTAGTCTGGATCGAGAGGAGGGCGTCATGGGGGATGCTGGCTTCGGCGTAATAATGGCGGTTTGGCCCTAGTGCTCTTCTTCCTCCAAGTCGTCTTTCTGCCAGATGTCGACCTCTTGGATGTGGCCGCTGAAAAATTCCGGTCTTCCCCGGCGCAGATCTATACGGCTTGGCGTATGTCGTCCCTGGATATCTAGATCGATAAGCCTCCGGTCGCGCGCGCTCATATTATCAGCCAGCACAGCCTCAAGAGGGCATGGTGCGAAGCTGCGATTTCTTATCGGTTTCATGGGACATGTGTAAGTAAAAATTCCCAAGGCATTGATAGAGGTGGAGAAAATCATGGCGGCTGCGGTTAGAGGTCTTGAAGCTTTGGTGCGAGGGTGTATTGGATGCGATGAAGACTGTGTGCTAGGTATTTGGTGACTTGCAACAGCGGCCTCGGCAGGCGGGGTCAGCAACACTGGAGACTGCATTTTGGTGGAGCTCCTCGAGTACCGATACCAAATTCCCAGGGTGAAACCCCAAGGTTTGGCCTTTATTGGTTGTACTTGGAAATGGCCTTGTTGATGGAATTGTTTTTGGAGGGTGAAAACTCAAGATCTTCAATCGGGCAACGACAATGCTTGTGCATTCTTTCCTTCTTGAAGGCATTGCTTTTGGAGAACCTCTTCCGTAATCTGGGTGTTGTCTTCGGTGGTGGGTGTTGTTTTCAGTGGTGGCTAGTCATCGATTATTGTGGGGCTTCTTTTTTCTTCTATTCTTTTTATATTCTTTTTTGGCCGCATGTATTTGTAATGCCTTTGGACATCTGGTTCATACAGAGGCCAGGTGTAATTTATATATTCCCTTGGTAAAAACAAAACAGTCCATTTAGGCCTATGTACTGGCAGAACGCGAAAGTCCATGCGGTCTAGAACGATTTACTTGTTCTTCGATGAAAAGTCTGAAACAGCTAGCCAGTGACAACATATAGGGAAAACGAGACCATAATAGCACAAGTTAATAAGAAGGTAAACTCTTGATGAAAATATTAATAAAATTGCATCTAATGTCTTTTGATCACATGGCGATAAAATTATGCATCACACAGTAATATTTTTACAATAATCCCGCATCGGAAGATTTGATCCCTTATTACAAAATTGACATCTAGCCATCCGACGTTCGCTACTGCTGGAAAATAACGAGCAGGTGCATGATCCATGGCGTTCACATCGATGAATTGGTCCAACAGTATCTTTGATATGATATATGTATGCATGTATGGATGTATATATAGGAGTTGAGCAATGGGATGGGAGATTAATTTACAGCTCCCATGTGTCGAACTTGGCAAAGACGAAGTCGTACTGGCTGTCGACCAGCTTGAGGGCTCCGTTGGCCACAGCCTCCTTTTTTTTGAACCGGGCATAACCCCTTTCCATTACTCTCGTAACGGAAATACATCCAGTTCCACTTAGTACCCATGAAACTTAGAAAGAGGAAAGCGAGTCCAACGCATCACTGGGAAACCCACGATGGACACCCGTCATCGAGCAGTCTACCATGGGGCGAAAACCCAGTGACACCGGACCAACTACAAGGACCTAAACAGTTCAGCAATCTAGCCATTACAAGACTCATCAGTTAGGCTGCAACAAAAGCTCACGCATGAGAAAGAACCCAATAAAGTTTAAGCAGACCAACAACAGCCTATGGCACCGCAAGAGAAGCACAACCAAACATGAGCAGAATATCTTGAATGAAGTTCGGCTCCCAGCTGCAAACGACCCAGCTCAGCTCTGCATCGGATCACTAGGCGTCGCGCAGATCCTCATCATGTTCGAAGTGTTGATCCTTAGAATCCTAGATCCTCGCTCCATAGCCTCCAGATCATCACCATCAGCATCCCTGCCCAATAGGTAAGAAAGCCACATGCAGAGTATACCGCATCAAAGGGAGATCTCATCTTTTTGAATTCAAAGGTTTTCTTATGTCGACTATTCCACATTGCCCAGCAAAGAGCAGCTAGGCCAAAGGTATAAAATCTCTCCCCATCAGGGAGGAAGGTGTAACACCAAGAAAAATATTGCCAAATGTTGTTAGGGCAAAGATCCGTACCCAGCACACAGCCCACTATTCTCCACATTACTCTAGCCACGGGACAAGTAAAAAATAGGTGTTGCGATGCTTCCCTTTCATCACAGAAGGAGCGCACGGGTCTCCCCAGCCACCCATGCCTGTTCATGACATCTCTGGTCAGAACAGAGTCCTGAGACAGCTGCCAGAGAAAAAATTGGATTTTGAGAGGGATTTTAGCCCTCCAAATCCACTTAAAATTACATCCAGCTAGGGTTCTCTCGAGGAAGTCATAAACCGATTTAGTGGTAAATTTTCATTTCTTCCCCAAGATCCAAATGACTTGGTCAGGGTCGTTAGAAAGGGGCCATGACCCCACTCTAGCTTGGACTTCTCTCCATTTATCAAGAAGAGGGGGATGCAACCTTCTTCTGAAGAAATTACCATCCACATTCTCCCTAAATCTAGCCACAGTGGTCTCTTGATCATTGCAAACATTGTAAAGGACAGGAAACTGAGCACAAAGCGGTAGATCCTCTCCCCAAGGATCCCTCCACAACCTGGGAAGGTTTCCAGAATTAAGGACTACTTTTCTGCCAACAAGGTAAAGCTCTCTGAGATTCATGATGGCCTTCCAGATGGGGGAATCACCAAATATGGTCTTAACACATGTCACCGTATCTTTTTGAAGTATTTTGCCAGGATAACTTCCTGCCACAACCCTTGTTGTGTTTCCATCTTCCACCACCATTTGGTGAGAAGACTAATATTTTGCTTGTGCGGGTCTTTCACACCCAGGCCCCCTTCTTCCTTAGTGCGACAAATTCTGGACCACTTAACCAGATGATATCGTTTCCGTCCCTCGTGCTCCTGCCAAAAAAATCGTTTATGGTGCTTGTCAAGTTTAGCAATTACCCCCTTAGGAAGAAGGAACATAGACTTACAATAGTACACTATACTAGTCAGTGAAGTGTTAAGAAGGATGAGACACCCCCCCCCCCCCGAAGAGGCTGCATTACCAATCTAGGACTCGCAACATTTGAGGAATCTTTCGTCCACAAAATCCCAGTCTAGGTTGCGGAGGTTTGAGAAGCTGACCGGCACCCCCAAGTACTTCATTGAGAAGTGACCAATACTACAGTTGAAAAGATCAGCATAAAAGGAAATAGTGTCATCATCTCCCCCCACACATAGAATCTCACTTTTCATGAAGTTAATCTTCAATCCGGATATAAATTTGAACATATAAAGTAAAATTTTCAAGTTGACAGCAGCATCTTTGTCATGATCAAAGCAAATCACCGTGTCATCTGCATATTGTAGTATAGCTACTCCCCCCTCTATCAGGTCAGGTGCAAGTCCAGTAATCATTTTCTCTTTTTGAGCATTAGTAACCATCTTCGATAGGGCTTCCACAGCAAGATTGAAAAGAAAGGGGAATATGGGTCACCTTGACGGACCCCTTTGTGGCTGTGGAATTAGGGGCCTGTCTCGTTATTGAGCTTAATACTTAAGGTGCCATTCTGTAGAATCTTTTCCACCCATCTACACCAGGTTGGCCACAGCCTCCTTGACGAACATGCATGTAAGTGTTGAGGTTCTGGAGGGACACTTTGACCGCCTCCTGTGGAAATGAAACAGCTATAGTAATGAACCGTGCTATAGTGCCATGAGCACTACAGTGAGCTACTAGTGAGATATCGAGCTGACTGTGCATAGTGGTCACTATTTGTCGCAACCAGCGACAAGTAGGCGGCCAAATCCTATTTGGCACCCTCTGCATCAGTTACATGGTTACAACCCCTTCCACCCACCGACGCATACCCCCTTCGTTCTGGGCTCGTCCAATTTATTTACTTACGAGTTTTCTTCTCTATGTTTGCAGCATACACCCTATGTTTGTGGGCCACTCGTATAGCCCGGTTTTGGGAAGCTTCTAGTTGCTTTTCAGTCCGGTTTTCTTTCTATGTTTTATTTGGTTTTCCTTCTGGTTTTGTTTTATTATTGTTTTCTTTTTTTTCTTTTTTCCATTAATTTTTATAAACATTTTAATATGCGTTACTTTCTTGTTCAAATATGTGTAATTGTTCAAATGCTTGAACTTTTTCTTTTTTTTGCAATTTGTTTTTCAAATTCATGAACCCTTTTCAAATCCAGAACATGTTTTGAAATTTTATGACATCTAATCAAATTCGTGAAATGGTTTCTGTACTTGTGACCTTTTTCAAATTTCTTAACTTTTTCTTGAAGTCATGAACATTTTCAAATTCTTGAACTTTTTTCGAACTCGTGAAATTGTGGATTAATGAACTTTTTTAAAATATAGTAACTTTTCCAATTCTGTAAAAAAATTCAAATCAACAAAAATATTGTTTCACAAACCTTTTCTAAATTTGTAAACATTTGTTAAATTCGTGATCATTTCTCAAGTTCGTGAAAATCTCTCGAGTTCACGAACTAATTTGCATTTCCGTGAGCTCTTGCCAAATTCATGAACTTTTCTTGAAATCCTGTATATTTCTCGGAGTTGCAAACTTTTTTCAAATTCAACATTTTTTTCAAATTTATGATTTTTTTCAATTCATGAACATTTCTCAAGTTCATGAACTTTTTGCTAAATCATGATTTTTTAAGAATTCATGAACTTTTAGAAATTTGTGAAATTTTCTGTTTAATCTGGTGATTTTTTGGACTTTCTCGAAAGATAATGGTTCACTGGTAAAGCTCTTGACTTGTCACCACATCAAACAAAAGAGGCGAGTACGCGATCTCACGTTGTTGGGCCGTCCCAACGAGCGTGCGTGCGAGTGCTGCTTCTCTAGGCAGCACAATAAGAGCTGATGTGGAGGGGAGCTCTTATTAATTAGTTGCTTTAGGCACCAAAAAGGTTCCTTGGTGCTCATTACCTTCATTCCTGGGCTATGGCCCAACAATGCCACTGCAACGGAACAAAACGCGAGCGGGTCAACCGTTCCCCTCGCTTCAGATCTCTTGCTAGTTGACTGGTGGACCAGTTGACCAGCTCACTGGTTGACCAGTTGATTTAAAAAAACATATGTTTTGGACAAAAAATCATAATAAATCTCTTTGAAAAAAGTTCATGCATTTTGAAAAAAGTAGAGAAAAAGTTTATCGATTTTGAAAATAGTTCACAAATTTGGGAAAAAATATCATCAAATTTGAAGAAAAGTTCATCAATTTTGAAAAAAAAAGTTCATCAATTTGAAAAAATTTCATCGAATTTGCAAAAAATTCCATTAAACTTGAAAGGAAAAGATCATCAATTATGAGAAAAGCATAATCAATTTTGAAGTAAAAGTTCTAGAATTTGAAAAATGGTTAACGAACTAGGAAGAATAAAAAGAAAAAAGGGGAAAGGAAAATGAAAAGTATAAAGAAGAAAAGATGTAAATTATCACATCAGGTTTGGTGGCGGGGGTGATTGTTGTAGCGTATGTCGAAGCAAGAGGCAACTTAAGCTAGACATGAGTGATGGGCCGAGAGACAGAGACATATCCCCTTGTTGAGTTTGAGATTGACCGTCACATGGTTGATGGCTCGCCATCGTTCGACCACCTATGACTAGCCCACATCTCGTGGCCTCTGTCCCACTACCCTTGGACCACCCGACTGCTCCCCTATCCTCGCCAATCGTTGGCCCTCGTAGGGCGAGTGTGACAGTTTTACATTGGTCTTGATGCAAAAATCACATAATGGGGTTAGTGAGATGCGCAACTTGGGAAGCAAGGGCTTCTATTCATTTTCACAGTTTATCACACATGTCAATGATGGCGGGAATCTACATCCAGTCTGACATTGGAGTACTCTAACAAATCCACCATCTGTTCCTTCATCACGATGAATGTAAGATGGTGGTGCGTGCAATCCCAGTTGAGCTCTTCCTATAGCACTTGAAGGGGGTTAGCGTCGGCAAAGGAGGACTAGCCAAGGAGTTGCTGGAACACTGTAAAATGAATATCGCTTGATTTTCCCAAAAGCAATGGTGTTGTGCATTGTCTTGCCCTGATGCCTCTCATGCTGAGTTATGCTATATGCGAGATAAGCTCAGTCTTTTCATCTTGGCAGCTCATGGATCGTCCACTAAAAATGAGGATACAATTTTGATTTGCATCACCATACTTGAACTTATGACACGATACAAGTGGTAAGTTAGCACTTCAAGGGTGCAAAGAAATGTTGCCTTGTTTAAATAAAGAAAGCAGAAGGACATGTTGTGTAGAAATTCAGGTGGTAGCATTGAAACTCGAAGAAAGCACAATGATTGGGTTGAATTAATCGCGATAAAAAGAGGACATGTTAGCAATGGAGAGATAATCAAAGTCAAGTAGCAACATTGAGGTTATATAAGTTGAAGTGCTAAATTTGCGTCACTTGTAGATGTCACCAATACCATTCTGGTATACACCAACACGTAACACATACAGTCAAAGGCCCAGATATGTGAAGCTCTCCGGTGATGCCACATGGCCAATGCATTTTTGCAAAACGGCCCCTCAAACTTACCATAATCAAATGAGTTGCGGTGTTCGAGCTTGAGACTTCAACTACGCGGGTGCACGAGCTAATCACTCCACCAGAAGGTGCTTCGCAATTCACATAGAGGTAGATATTTTCTCATAGTATATATATAGACATTAAACGTTGAAAATGTCACTTCTTCAAACCGAACGCACTATTAACATAGAAACAAAGCACTAAACATTGAGCTTGCAAACTACATAGACAACACTAACACAAAACAAACACTTACAGACTAAACCGATAAACTAAATACTAGTAACCTCTCCATCTTCAAACCAAACACTCCTTCTTGGAGGATATTCTCATAAAAAACAACATCAAGATGAAATATAATTTGGTCATATAATAACGACAAAAACAAAGTTCTACCACATGGTCATCAACATAACTTGATCACCGAGTTAATATGATCAGTCCATGTTCTTGGCCATACAAAAGATATCCACAAAATACATCAAGTTAATATGATCTACCATACACTACACATGTTCACAAAGTACATCAATAGGACAACACAATACAATAACATCAAGCAGCTCACTATAAGAGAATATCAAACATCATAGGACAGCATCAAAAGATAGCCTGGATGAGCTCTAACTCTCATGTTTCTTCAGTATATCCTCAACTTCTATTTTTCATTTTAGATGGCTGGTCTCTTCTTTAAAAATTCTCTTGGCAACTATTGATGGATGCCATCATCGTCAACCCTAAACAAAAAGCATGACTGGGCCGCAACCTAGCTTTCAGTTCAGCAGACAATCACAAATAAACAAACTAAATACTAACAAAACAATGGTACTAATATGGGGCAAGCAAGGATCATTGACTTGGTCAATCCAGCAAGAAATTTAGCCTCCACCAAAGCTCTCTATTTGTATATAGAAGATTCGATTCGTGCAGGTTGACCATCTTCTAACATCGCCAGTTGTCACCTGCTGCAACACCCGTTGATCCAAAATGCAAAGGGATCAACTGAGTTTCTAGGTTTTGGAATTTGGAGGGGAAAGGAATATCCAATTTTACTCTCGCGCTCTATGATTTTACCTCTATGAGAGAGCCACACGAAATGCCTCGAAGGGAGGTCAGGGGATTATGAAAGTTTGAGGGGCTGTTTTGCAAAAATACAGTGGCCACGTGACAACACTAGAGAGCCCCAACGCATCTAGGACCATAACTGGGACCATATGTGCTACACATTGGTGTATACCGGAACAATATTGCGGCATCTTTCAAGTCCTGGGATGGTTGTGTTATGCGCCAGCAAGTTAATGCACCAAGTGTATAATTTACTCTAAGTTAGCACTCCAAGGGTGGAAAGAAAGAATACCTTGTATAAATAAAGGAAGCGGAAGAGCACATGTTGTGTAGAAAGAGGTGGTAGCATTGGTTGAAGATACTACAATGATTGGGCTAAATTAATCGAGATAAAAAATGACATGTTAGCAATGGAGAGGCAATAAGAAGTAAAATGAACAACAAACTTGAGGTTTCACGTGGGAAATCCTTGTGAGAAAAAACTTTGGGCACATATAGTGGCTATCTTCAGATACTGGGAGATATATTTACATATGAAGGGGACACACTATATGAGATGCCAAATCATCCTATATGGTTTATAAGTGTTATAAATAAAGTGATGTCAGTCTTTAAGAGTTGAAAACCTAATCCCTCCAGCATAACAGACTCGGCTATGAAAAAACATGGCCTCTCATCATAATGATCTGGATCATACATAATAAGATATGAGAGGGTGCAAAACGACAAATGACGTGGATTAGAGAGAAATAATGCTTGAACAAGCAATGCATTAAGCACACACTGAGCTAACAAATGTGAAGACTAAGTACTCCGTGTTGGGATGGAGTGTGTGGGTCGCAAAACATTATCTGATTAGGTACAGAGAATGCAAATTAAATAGCGATGATCAAGGCTTTTGCGTAACCATGGCATTACAAACATGGCAATTTGGAGCGCTTTGCCGAGATTCTCCTACCATGTGTTGAACTTATGGTAGCTTTCAAACTCATGGGACCTAGACATCTGATCCGGCTTGTTGCACATCTAGCTGGTATTATTACCATTTAAAGGGTTGTTCCCCTTCATTCACGATGCCAACAAATAGAACACACTTCCGTAAGCATTCAAGAATATGTGTGCTAGAATAAGTTTGGCAATGTCTTCCATGACACGTGAATCGATCATAAAATCTATGGTAAATCAATTATCAACATCTTTTCTATGATCACGGCTTTACCAAAAGAGATGATGATTGTGACACCCAAGTTTTTATTTGGATTTTTTCAAAAGATTTTATTTGACTCGAAGGGAGTGATTCAAAATTTTTTCTTCAAGAGAACTCTCACTCTCAAATTTTTTTTATGGCAAAAGTTTTGTTTGGATCCACCCAAGATCTTCCTTTGGTCTTGGAGGTTCTTGCTTTTCATTTGGGCTCAAGACAAAATGTTTTTTTTTCAATTGAGAAAATGACCTTTGAAATATTTTTGAGAATGCACTATGGCTTTTGGAAAGTCCTTTGCCACTTTCAACTATTCCTTCTTGCCATGGTATAAGTGCAAATCTTCTCTCCTAACCTTTCCCTCACCTCTGGATCATGATTTACATCAAATCAAGCAAGTTGAACCTCCTCATGTGATCATTTCCATTCAAATTCTATTCAAATAAATTTCTGTCTTCTCTTATAGCACTTGGAGATTTACAAAGGAACCCTATTGTCTGTTTTGATTTTTGGCCCCAAGCTTCTTTCCCCTCCTAGTCCTTTGAACCCTCAACCTGGAACCATGAAGATCCACTGGTCTCCAGTTCAAAAATTTCAAACTACATCAGCTGCAAGTTTGGACCAGATTTGCCAAATTTGGTGAAATTCATTCAAAACTTTCTCCAAAAATTCCAAGTAAATTCATGCAGCCCCTGGGTGCTTTGAGTGATCATCTCACCAAGCTACAGCTCCAGCAAAATTCATCTCTTTACCAAAACCTACTGTCGAACACCTGCAATGCTTGGTCACTGTCAAGATTCAGTAAGTTCAGAGTTCAGTCAAGTGGCTGCTGTCGTTTTCTTCAGAAACGGGCGTCGATCTCGCCAGTACCCTCGCGTCGCCTTGCTCCTCGTCCTCGCCCACTTGTTCCTGCACCGCACGAGTGCCTGGCATCTTGCGGGCGTCGGCGACGAGCAGCAGGAGGTGCGCCGCCCCGTGACCGACGCCGGCGGCGGCTTTGCGGACGCCAGCGGGAGACACGGCGCCGCCGACTCCACCCAGCACCGCCCAAACCACCGGAGACCGCCGCGTGGCCGTCCACTCCCCCGAATGCGCTGCCGCTCTCGTCGTGAACCCCAGGGCGCGGAGCACGCTCTCTGCCGCCGTTGAGCCCGTGCGGTCACCTCACCGTGGGCAGACGCCATTACGCCAGGGCCAGCTCCGTTTAGCTGCAAAACGAGTCCCGTAACATCCACTGATGCTGCCCGACCGCTCAAACCCTCTGCCAACCCACTGCTCCGCCGTAATAGCTCGCCGGAGATTCTCCGTTCACGGCCACCCCGTCGATCTGCCTATAAATAGGGGCCCCGAGCTTCAACTCGAGCACCCACCAACCCTACACTTCCCCTAGAGCACGCCCAGCCACTGGAAGAGCCGCGAGGGGGTCTCCTTCCTCGACTCCGGCCGCCGCAATCCGCCACGGGATCCAGCCCGATTCGCCCCCGTGTGTGCTTCGCAGCCCCCATTCTCTTGCCAGTAGCTTCTCCTTGCATCACCCGTTCTGACCCGCGCCTCAATTCGTACTTTGCAGCCCTCCACCGGAGTTCCCCAACCTCACCCGAACCGCCGTCCGCCGGAGATAGTGTCGCCGTCGACGTGGTGCTCCCCGTTGGACGAGTCCACCACCCACCGACGCGGAAGAAGACACTGAAGCTCTTGGTACCCTCCGTTTCTCCTAACTCGCCGTGGTTCGACGCCGGCGTCCATCGCCGTCTTCGGGCGCCGGCGAGCTTTCAAACCTGACATGCGGGCCCCGCGTGTCAGCCTCTGTTTTATTTCCCCGAACCGTTTTCTGTTGGCGCCTTCGGGAAAAATACGTTTTCTCCTTGCGCTTGCGCATTCCCAGCCGAAGCGTTTTCTGTTTTCTCAGTTAAAACCCTAGAACTTTTCTGTTTCATTACAGAAAGGTCCCTGGACAGAAACCTTTATAACTTTTTAATAAAAAGGTATTTTTGAGTGATTCTTTTTCTGTCAATCTCCAAATTTTGTCTAGTTTTTTATGGGATTTATTTGAAAAATATTTGGCAAAGTTTCTGTGCATGTGTTGGTTTTCACGTTAGTACCCCGTTTCGTGATTGCCGTAGGTTCCGGGAGAGGGGACGGAGCCGCGAACTTCGCCGAGCTAGACTCCGACTTCTCCGAACCAGGCAAGCATGTTTGAACATTTGATATGGTAGATGTTTTGCATGTTCATGTGAAGGTTTGTGCGTGGCATGTGAGTGTCGATAAATACCTCGTTGCTTGTAAGGCAACGACCCGGTTGTTCCGAAGTTGCGATGACCTCTGATGAGAGGTGGCCTAATCATGTAGTGACATGAAGGGCAGCAAGGTGGTACTGTTGTAGCATGCCAGCCTTGCGTCATCCGACTTTCTTCGACGTTAACGTGGTTGGAGCCACGTTATCGATCTTTTCCCGCATGTTCCAAAGTTGCGATGACCTCTGATGAGAGGTGGCCTAATCATGTGGTGACATGAAGGGCAGCAAGGTGGTACTGTTGTAGCATGCCAGCCTTGTGTCATCCGACTTTTCCGACGTTAACATGGTTGGAGCCGTGTTATCGTCCCTTCCCCTTTCCGTGCTACCACATGTCTCATTGCCAGGATACGGTTTAGTAAATTGGTAACATCTTTCCGTGTACACACCAAACAGAGAGGCCGGGATGATGGTACCTTGGCCCAGAATTAAAGCCAGTCATTCGGTCAGGGGGCATGGGTGTTTCCGGTTGGGACCGAGAGGGGGGCACCCCCTTATAGCGCGCGTATAGAAATTTGATCCCATGCTACGCGAGGTTGTAGCCTCCCCGACTCAGGGTTTTTCCTGAATGTTGCCGAGGGTGATCCCTGGCTTCGGATGGTTAAATTGGGTGTGTACTGGTTAGACGTGTTCCTTCCAGAACACCGTAGACGGAACTAGTCCGCGTGACTACTGAAATCCGTTGGCTGTGGTTAAGTAAAAACTCTGCAGAGTCAATTCTTTCCAAATCGTCGTATCCATGATCACTAATGTAGACTTTATATCCAAATCTATCCGTGTGAAAACTTGCCCCCGGTGAACAAGCTCAAGCGGTAAAATCTCAGATTTATTGTTATTCCAGTTGATGGACTAACTTTATTTTGTGTCTCATGCTTGTGATAATTTATGTCTTCGAGCTATTGTATTAATGAGTTGTGATATAAGCCCTTTATGTGACGTCGCGCAGACGTCCGACTATGGCGTGTACTCGTTTCTGACTTTCGATATAAGCCCTTTATGCGAGGTCGCTCAGACGTCCGACTGTGGCATGTACTGTCTTTATTTTCTGTTATAAGCCCTTTATGTGGTGTCGCCCCGACGCCCGACTGTGGCATTATTATTCCGCATTTTCCGCTCGAGGAGTCTTTCAGACACTCGTTTGGCACCAGCATTATTATTCCGCATTTTCCGCTCGAGGAGTCCTTCAGACACTCGTTTGGCACCAGTATTATTATTCCGCATTTTCCGCTCGAGGAGTCTTTCAGACACTCATTTGGCACCAGTATTATTATTCCGCATTTTCCGCTCGAGGAGTCTTTCAGACACTCGCTTGGCACCAGTATTGCTATTCTGCAGTTTCCGCTCGAGGCGTCATTCAGACCCTCGCTTGGCACCCAGTATTTATTATCTCTGTGTCGGATCGCACTGGTTAGCTTATTCATGTGCTTCATGTTTGCATTTGTTATACCTTATGTCCGAACTGTCTTGCGAGTACTTTCATAGTACTCACCTGGCTTGTTGATTTGGCCAGATGTTGACGAAGGCGATCTCTTGGATGAAGAGTTTGATAGCGCGTCCGACGCCTAGAGGTGTCCCAGTCAGTCCTGCGCGATCCCGGATATTGGTCACTTGTATCGTTTACGCTTCCGCCACCCGCAATAAGTCTTCTCGAGCCTCACTCCGACGCTCGAAGAGTTGTAGTATTCTGGAATCATGTCACTCGCGTCGCGATGATATTTCCACCACCGTTATTATCGTGAGTTAGAAGTTTGCCACCCTATCCGCCGTATTGTTTTATCGGCGTGCATGTAATAAATTGTTGGGCAGCCTCTGCTCAACTTTGTATTATATTTAGTACTCCTGGTATTTTTTCTTCTGTGACCAATGTATTGTCTATCAGTGAGAAGGAATTCTTCCTCGCTGGTCCGTAACAGGGATTGGTTTCTCAATAATTATTTTATTGAAAAACCGGTCGTGACAAGCTTGGTATCAGAGCCAGGCTGACTGTAGGAAGCCACTAGGTGCGATCGCTAATCGGTTATTAGCGTCTTTAGTGTTTCTTCAGCATTTTGCAATTGTAGCTATTTTCTGTTGGTCATCATAAAGTTTATGACATGACTACTCAGAATTTTTGCCTACTTTTGTAGATGGCTGGCAGCGGCTGTGAGAATCGAGTGTTCACCAACGTGCCCGAGGGGTTTGTCAAGCTCCTCGTCTCCATCACCAAGCTCGCGATTGGGCCAGCAGCTCGCCCGGAGTTCACCCTCTATCAGCACAAGCTCAGTGACGACGTGTCTATGCACCAGGCTGTGGTGCAATTCAGGGGAGGACGATCTGCTGCTCACCATTTCCGTTTTACGGGAAGGGCCATGCCTACGGAGAGGCATGCCATGCAGATGGCTGCCCGTGAGGCGATAGCTCGCCTTCGGGACATCCTTCCTACGATGAAGACTCGTCGCTACCGCTACCTCCCATGCCATGTGCCTTACACCAGCCACTATGCGTTCGCCTGCCATCGGGGAGAGCGAGATGAAGCCATCGAGATGGTTGTGGAGTATCTCAAGGCTCTGGAGGAGTCTTTCGACAACCTCGTAGATGATCTTGTGGCTGCCCGCATGGACTTAGTCCGGGGCGGTCCTGCCAGCAGGAAGGAGCTTCTCCACACGGCGCCACCTCTGACATTCGTCTCGTCTTCAGCCTCGTATGCACCGGCCGTTTTGGCCACTGCTCGCCGTCTGCCTACCACTGAGGAGTTCGACCGAGTCATCGCTCCTACTCCAGTCAGAGCCGCACCGCCTGCCGCACGCGCTCTACCACCAGTCGCCCCCGCACCATCACCGCAGCGCAGCGTCGCACGCCAGGAGCCAGCTAGAGAGGAGGATGTTGATTCTCCTGGACCACTGAGCCTTGCCATCGGCAAGGGGAAGGAGATCTTCACCATCTCCGACTGAGAGCACCGAGTAGCCGCGTGTTATGCCTGCTTGTATGATGTGTTGTTTTTTTATCTGTACGCTAGTTTGTGTTGGTGTGTTTGCTGCCTTCCGGAGTAGTACGCTAGTTTTTAATAACATGTCAGGATTGTGTACGCACAACCTGAGTGTGGTATCTTGTGTTTGCTTTCGCATGTAAGATTTGTGTTAAGCACTCCTTCTCCGTGAAAATCATTTGTGTTTCTTGAAAACCTTGAAGCCTTTTTGATTATTGCCTTTGCAAGGGTTTTCCTGCGCTACACAGCTTTTCTCATGGGTTTTGCAAATGATACCCCAGACTGGAAAAATGTCTCGCCCTTGGACTCGCTCTATGCCCAATCAGCCAGAAGAGGTTTACGGAACACAGACCAGCAACAATTTCACTCAGGGTCAGTCCAGCCAACAGGACAGCGAAGCGGCACTATCTCAAGTGTGCCGTCTCTTCGAGCAAAGCCAGCAACAGCACCAGGAGATGATGAACCATGTCATAAACATGGGAAATCACCGTGAACCCTATCAACCACATTCCAAGTTATCTGAGTTACAGAAGACTCGCCCCTCAACTTTTGCTCACACCGACAGGCCACTGGAAGCCGATGATTGGCTTCGCGAGATTGAAAGGAAACTGATTATCGCTCAATGCTCAGACCATGAGAAGGTGCTTTATGCACCACACTACCTTACTGGAGCAGCCGCAGCATGGTGGGAAAACTTCCTACACATGCACCCCAGGGAACACAACATCACCTGGGAAGAATTCAAGGAAGGCTTCCGTGGGGCACACATTCCCAAGAGCATCCTAAAGATCAAGAAGAGAGAGTTTGATGACCTGAAGCAAAGAGGCATGACCGTCACAGAATACAACGGCCAGTTTACCCAACTGTCTCGTTATGCCTACGACGAGCACATGACAGAAAACAAGAAGATGGAAAAATTCCTGGACGGCCTGGCACCAGCATTAAGATGCCAACTGATTGTACACACCTTTCCAGATTTTAAGACTCTGGTGGACAAGGCCATCACCCTGGAGAATGAGCGCCGTAGTCTGGAAGATATTCGCAAGCGGAAGAGGGACAAGACGACTCTTGCCCGCAGCAACCGAGGCAAGACTGAGGTCCCAAGGACAGACACGAGGGGATCCACGGCTACTGAGCCAAGACCCGTCGGACAATTTCATGCCAGAGACAAGGAGTTCACATACCGTCCAGGGGTCACCTGCTATGCTTGTGGTCAGCAAGGGCATTACGCTAAACAGTGCCCGAAGCCAAGAGACTCGGCACCCAAGCCGAACAATGGTGGAAACAATCCAGCCCCCAAGCGCAACAACTTCAATCCCAGCAACAACCACAGGAAGGGTCACTTGAACCATGTGACCAGGGAAGAAGCGCAGAATGCCCCAGACATCGTGCTCGGTACGTTCCCTGTCAACACAGTACCTGCCACGGTTTTGTTTGATTCTGGAGCTTCCCATTCGTTCGTTTCGAAGAGTTTTGTTTCGCAACATGGTTTTCCGATACTTCCCTTGGAAAAGTCTATGATCATCAAGTCCCCCGGAAATAAGCAAATTGCTCAGGGTTACTGCCAAGGAGTGGTCATTGAGTTCGAAGGACTACCATTCCACGCGAATCACATCGTGTTGGAAAGTAAAGGACTGGATGTCATTTTAGGAATGGACTGGTTAACCACCAACAAAGGATTCATCGACTGTTTCAATCGGACAGTGATTCTCACTCACCATCACGGCAAGACAATAAGAGTTTCCGCTCAAGAAAGGCCACGATCACAGAAACCAAAACTGAACAAGATGGACATCGCAGAATTAAGAAAAGTGCCAGTGGTATGCGAGTTCCCTGATGTATTCCTGGAAGAACTACCAGGTATGCCACCAGACCGAGAGATCGAATTCAGCATTGAATTAGCACCTGGCACCGCTCCCATTTATAAGAAGCCGTATAGAATGGCACCCTCAGAATTGGTGGAGTTGAAGAAGCAGATAAAGGAATTACTGGACAAGGGGTTTATACGAGCCAGCTCCTCACCATGGGGTTCGCCCGTATTGTTCGCCAAAAAGAAGGATGGGACTTTAAGGCTGTGCATAGACTATCGAGCCCTCAATATGGTCACCATCAAAAACAAATACCCGATGCCATGGATAAATGATTTGTTTGACCAGCTCGCACAAGCTAAAGTGTTTTCAAAGATTGATTTGAGATCAGGATACCATCAACTGAAGGTACGAACGGAAGATATTCCCAAGACAGCTTTCACTTCCAGATATGGGTTATACGAGTTTACGGTGATGCCTTTTGGACTAACGAACGCCCCCGCATATTTCGTCCACCTCATGAACAAAGTATTCATGAAATTCATGGACAAATTTGTGGTGGTATTCATTGACGATATTCTGGTTTACTCGAGGACACCCGAAGAGCATGCTGAGCACCTCAGAATGGTTTTGGGAGAATTGAGGAAGCATCAGTTGTACGCCAAATTTAGCAAATGCGAATTTTGGCTAAGACAAGTTGGTTTCTTAGGCCATATACTGAACCAAGAAGGCGTAGCCGTATACCCAGAAAAGGTCAAGGCCATACTGGACTGGAAACCGCCCGCCAACGTCACAGATGTGCGGAGTTTCCTAGGAATGGCCGGATATTACAGGAGATTTATTGAAGGATTCTCCACTGTGGCAAAACCTATAACACAGTTACTCAAGAAGGACAAGAAATTTGTATGGACAGAAGCATGCGAGCAGAGCTTCCAAGAACTCAAGAAAAAGCTGACAACCGCACCAGTCTTAACTGTGCCAGACATACACAAGAGTTTTGAAGTATATTGTGACGCGTCCCGAAAAGGTCTCGGATGTGTGCTAATGCAGGATGGCAAAGTTGTCGCATATGCCTCCAGACAGCTGCGAAAACATGAGGAAAATTACCCAACACATGACTTGGAACTAGCAGCAGTTATACATGCACTCAAGGAGTGGAGGCACTTTCTGTTGGGAAATCGCTGTGAAATATATACAGACCATAAGAGCCTCAAATATATTTTCACACAGCCAGAGCTGAATTTACGCCAACGACGCTGGTTGGAACTGGTCAAGGACTATGACGTCGGTATTCACTACCACCCAGGAAAAGCAAATGTAGTGGCCGATGCCCTTAGTCGAAACCCCAGCCCGGACAATGACGGTCAGCAAAGTTTGAGGCCTGAGTTTCAGCGAGAGTTCACTCGGCTCAACATGATGTTAGTCTCTGAGGGCACCATATCGAACCTGGAGATACAACCCACCCTAGTGGAACAAATCAAGAAGGCCCAACAGGGACACCCCAGTATCGAAGGCATAAAGAAGAAAATGAACCGTAGTAAGACTTCAGAGTTCGTCACAGACAGTGAAGGAACATTGTGGTACCGAAACAGACTTTGCGTACCTAACATTGAGGAACTCAAGCAACAGATCTTGATGGAAAGCCACACCGCTCCATACTCGATCCATCCTGGAGGAACCAAAATGTACAAGGACATCCAGGAAAGATTTTGGTGGCACGGTATGAAAAGAGATATAGCCACATACATTGCTTGTTGCGATTCATGTCAGCGCATCAAGGCCGAGCACCAAAAGCCTGCAGGGCTACTCCAGCCTAACAGGATACCGGAGTGGAAATGGGATGAAATCGGAATGGACTTCATTGTCGGATTACCCCGATCGCAACGCGGAAATGACGCCATATGGGTCATCACAGACCGACTAACCAAGGTTGCTCATTTCATTCCCGTGAAGACTACCTACTCCACACAGAGACTGGCAAAACTTTATCTCTCCCGTATAGTTTGCTTGCATGGAGTCCCGAAGACTATAATATCAGACCGAGGCACCCAATTCGTCTCCAAATTTTGGGAACACCTACAACAAGCTCTGGGCACGCAACTAGCTTTCAGTACAGCATACCACCCTCAGACAGATGGACAAATAGAGCGTGTAAACCAAATCCTAGAGGATATGCCAAGAGCCTGTGTACTCACCTATGGATCCAGTTGGGAAGAGAGTTTGCCCTATGCCGAATTTGCGTACAACAACAGTTACCAAGCCAGCTTGCAAATGGCACCCTTTGAAGCATTGTACGGACGGAGGTGTCGTACCCCATTGAATTGGTCAGAAACAGGTGACAGCCGTATCTTCGGCCCAGATATGCTTAAGGAGGCCGAGGAGAAAGTTAAACAAATCAGGGACAGACTCGAGACAGCACAGAGCCGACAAAAGAGCTACTATGATCAGAAGCATCGTGAGGTCAGCTTTGAACCTGGTGATTCCGTACACCTCCGAGTATCTCCTATGAGGGGTCTGCAACGGTTCAAAATTAAGGGGAAGCTAGCCCCAAGATTTATTGGACCATTTTGTGTGAAGGCACGAAGAGGCACGGTAGCCTACCAGCTAGACCTACCCAAGGAGCTGTCAGACGTCCATGACGTATTCCACGTCTCGCAGTTGAGGAAATGTGTGAGTAACCCGGAGAAACATGTACCTCATGAGGACATTGATATGCAACCAGATCTCACCTACAGAGAAAGGCCAGTAAAGATTTTAGAAGAATCTGAACGGAGGACCCGTCAGAAAACGACAAAAATTTTCAGGGTCCAGTGGAGCAACCACACTGAGGATGAAGCCACATGGGAAAGGGAAGATTTCCTCCGAGCAGAGTATCCATATCTATTTGAGGATCAGCAGAAATCTCGAGGACGAGATTTTTCCTAAGGGGGTAGGTGTTGTGACACCCAAGTTTTTATTTGGATTTTTTCAAAAGATTTTATTTGACTCGAAGGGAGTGATTCAAAAATTTTTCTTCAAGAGAACTCTCACTCTCAAATATTTTTTTTATGGCAAAACTTTTGTTTGGATCCACCCAAGATCTTCCTTTGGTCTTGGAGGTTCTTGCTTTTCATTTGTCTCAAGACAAAATGTTTCTTTTCAATTGAGAAAATGACCTTTGAAATATTTTTGAGAATGCACTATGGCTTTTGGAAAGTCCTTTGCCACTTTCAACTATTCCTTCTTGCCATGGTATAAGTGCAAATCTTCTCTCCTAACCTTTCCCTCACCTCTGGATCATGATTTACATCAAATCCAGCAAGTTGAACCTCCTCATGTGATCATTTCCATTCAAATTCTATTCAAATAAATTTCTGTCTTCTCTTATAGCACTTGGAGATTTACAAAGGAACCCTATTGTCTGTTTTGATTTTTGGCCCCAAGCTTCTTTCCCCTCCTAGTCCTTTGAACCCTCAACCTGGAACCATGAAGATCCACTGGTCTCCAGTTCAAAAATTTCAAACTACATCAGCTGCAAGTTTGGACCAGATTTGCCAAATTTGGTGAAATTCATTCAAAACTTTCTCCAAAAATTCCAAGTAAATTCATGCAGCCCCTGGGTGCTTTGAGTGATCATCTCACCAAGCTACAGCTCCAGCAAAATTCATCTCTTTACCAAAACCTACTGTCGAACACCTGCAATGCTTGGTCACTGTCAAGATTCAGTAAGTTCAGAGTTCAGTCAAGTGGCTGCTGTCGTTTTCTTCAGAAACGGGCGTCGATCTCGCCAGTACCCTCGCGTCGCCTTGCTCCTCGTCCTCGCCCACTTGTTCCTGCACCGCACGAGTGCCTGGCATCTTGCGGGCGTCGGCGACGAGCAGCAGGAGGTGCGCCGCCCCGTGACCGACGCCGGCGGCGGCTTTGCGGACGCCAGCGGGAGACACGGCGCCGCCGACTCCACCCAGCACCGCCCAAACCACCGGAGACCGCCGCGTGGCCGTCCACTCCCCCGAATGCGCTGCCGCTCTCGTCGTGAACCCCAGGGCGCGGAGCGCGCTCTCTGCCGCCGTTGAGCCCGTGCGGTCACCTCACCGTGGGCAGACGCCATTACGCCAGGGCCAGCTCCGTTTAGCTGCAAAACGAGTCCCGTAACATCCACTGATGCTGCCCGACCGCTCAAACCCTCTGCCAACCCACTGCTCCGCCGTAATCGCTCGCCGGAGATTCTCCGTTCACGGCCACCCCGTCGATCTGCCTATAAATAGGGGCCCCGAGCTTCAACTCGAGCACCCACCAGCCCTACACTTCCCCTAGAGCACGCCCAGCCACTGGAAGAGCCGCGAGGGGGTCTCCTTCCTCGACTCCGGCCGCCGCGATCCGCCACGGGATCCAGCCCGATTCGCCCCCGTGTGTGCTCCGCAGCCCCCATTCTCTTGCCAGTAGCTTCTCCTTGCATCACCCGTTCTGACCCGCGCCTCAATTCGTACTTTGCAGCCCTCCACCGGAGTTCCCCAACCTCACCCAAACCGCCGTCCGCCGGAGATAGTGTCGCCGTCGACGTGGTGCTCCCCGTTGGACGAGTCCACCACCCACCGACGCGGAAGAAGACATTGAAGCTCTTGGTACCCTCCGTTTCTCCTAACTCGCCGTGGTTCGACGCCGGCGTCCATCGCCGTCTTCGGGCGCCGGCGAGCTTTCAAACCTGACATGCGGGCCCCGCGTGTCAGCCTCTGTTTTATTTCCCCGAACCGTTTTCTGTTGGCGCCTTCGGGCAAAATACGTTTGCTCCTTGCGCTTGCGCATTCCCAGCCGAAGCGTTTTCTGTTTTCTCAGTTAAAACCCTGGAACTTTTCTGTTTCATTACAGAAAGGTCCCTGGACAGAAACCTTTATAACTTTTTAATAAAAAGGTATTTTTGAGTGATTCTTTTTCTGTCAATCTCCAAATTTTGTCTAGTTTTTTATGGGATTTATTTGAAAAATATTTGGCAAAGTTTCTGTGCATGTGTTGGTTTTCACGTTAGTACCCCGTTTCGTGATTGCCGTAGGTTCCGGGAGAGGGGACGGAGCCGCGAACTTCGCCGAGCTAGACTCCGACTTCTCCGAACCAGGCAAGCATGTTTGAACATTTGATATGGCAGATGTTTTGCATGTTCATGTGAAGGTTTGTGCGTGGCATGTGAGTGTCGATAAATACCTCGTTGCTTGTAAGGCAACGACCCGGTTGTTCCGAAGTTGCGATGACCTCTGATGAGAGGTGGCCTAATCATGTAGTGACATGAAGGGCAGCAAGGTGGTACTGTTGTAGCATGCCAGCCTTGCGTCATCCGACTTTCTTCGACGTTAACGTGGTTGGAGCCACGTTATCGATCTTTTCCCGCATGTTCCAAAGTTGCGATGACCTCTGATGAGAGGTGGCCTAATCATGTGGTGACATGAAGGGCAGCAAGGTGGTACTGTTGTAGCATGCCAGCCTTGTGTCATCCGACTTTTTCGACGTTAACATGGTTGGAGCCGTGTTATCGTCCCTTCCCCTTTCCGTGCTACCACATGTCTCATTGCCAGGATACGGTTTAGTAAGTTGGTAACCTCTTTCCGTGTACAAACCAAACAGAGAGGCCGGGATGATGGTACCTTGGCCCAGGATTAAAGCCAGTCATTCGGTCAGGGGGCATGGGTGTTTCCGGTTGGGACCGAGAGGGGGGCACCCCCTTATAGCGCGCGTATAGAAATTTGATCCCATGCTACGCGAGGTTGTAGCCTCCCCGACTCAGGGTTTTTCCTGAATGTTGCCGAGGGTGATCCCTGGCTTCAGATGGTTAAATTGGGTGTGTACTGGTTAGACGTGTTCCTTCCAGAACACCGTAGACGGAACTAGTCCCCGTGACTACTGAAATCCGTTGGCTGTGGTTAAGTACAAACTATGCAGAGTCAATTCTTTCCAAATCGTCGTATCCATGATCAGTAATGTAGACTTTATATCCAAATCTATCCGTGTGAAAACTTGCCCCCGGTGAACAAGCTCAAGCGGTAAAATCTCAGATTTATTGTTATTCCAGTTGATGGACTAACTTTATTTTGTGTCTCATGCTTGTGATAATTTATGTCTCCGAGCTATTGTATTAATGAGTTGTGATATAAGCCCTTTATGTGACGTCGCGCAGACGTCCGACTGTGGCGTGTACTCGTTTCTCACTTTCGATATAAGCCCTTTATGCGTTGTCGCTCAGACGTCCGACTGTGGCATGTACTGTCTTTATTTTCTGTTATAAGCCCTTTATGTGGTGTCGCCCCGACGCCCGACTGTGGCATTATTATTCCGCATTTTCCGCTCGAGGAGTCTTTCAGACACTCGTTTGGCACCAGCATTATTATTCCGCATTTTCCGCTCGAGGAGTCCTTCAGACACTCGTTTGGCACCAGTATTATTATTCCGCATTTTCCGCTCGAGGAGTCTTTCAGACACTCGTTTGGCACCAGTATTATTATTCCGCATTTTCCGCTCGAGGAGTCTTTCAGACACTCGCTTGGCACCAGTATTACTATTCTGCAGTTTCCGCTCGAGGCGTCATTCAGACCCTCGCTTGGCACCCAGTATTTATTATCTCTGTGTCGGATCGCACTGGTTAGCTTATTCATGTGCTTCATGTTTGCATTTGTTATACCTTATGTCCGAACTGTCTTGCGAGTACTTTCATAGTACTCACCTGGCTTGTTGATTTGGCCAGATGTTGACGAAGGCGATCTCTTGGATGAAGAGTTTGATAGCGCGTCCGATGCCTAGAGGAGTCCCAGTCAGTCCTGCGCGATCCTGGATATTGGTCACTTGTATCGTTTACGCTTCCGCCACCCGCAATAAGTCTTCTCGAGCCTCACTCCGACGCTCGAAGAGTTGTAGTATTCTGGAATCATGTCACTCGCGTCGCGATGATATTTCCACCACCGTTATTATCGTGACTTAGAAGTTTGCCACCCTATCCGCCGTATTGTTTTATCGGCGTGCATGTAATAAATTGTTGGGCAGCCTCTGCTCAACTTTGTATTATATTTAGTACTCCTGGTATTTTTTCTTCTGTGACCAATGTATTGTCTATCAGTGAGAAGGAATACTTCCTCGCTGGTCCGTAACAGGGATTGGTTTCTCAATAATTATTTTATTGAAAAACCGGCCGTGACAAGCTTGGTTTCAGAGCCAGGCTGACTGTAGGAAGCCACTAGGTGCGATCGCTAATCGGTTATTAGCGTCTTTAGTGTTTCTTCAGCATTTTGCAATTGCAGCTATTTTCTGTTGGTCATCATAAAGTTTATGACATGACTACTCAGAATTTTTGCCTACTTTTGTAGATGGCTGGCAGCGGCTGTGAGAATCGAGTGTTCACCAACGTGCCCGAGGGGTTTGTCAAGCTCCTCGTCTCCATCACCAAGCTCGCGATCGGGCCAGCAGCTCGCCCGGAGTTCACCCTCTATCAGCACAAGCTCAGTGACGACGTGTCTATGCACCAGGCTGTGGTGCAATTCAGGGGAGGACGATCTGCTGCTCACCATTTCCGTTTTACGGGAAGGGCCATGCCTACGGAGAGGCATGCCATGCAGATGGCTGCCCGTGAGGCGATAGCTCGCCTTCGGGACATCCTTCCTACGATGAAGACTCGTCGCTACCGCTACCTCCCATGCCATGTGCCTTACACCAGCCACTATGCGTTCGCCTGCCATCGGGGAGAGCGAGATGAAGCCATCGAGATGGTTGTGGAGTATCTCAAGGCTCTGGAGGAGTCTTTCGACAACCTCGTAGATGATCTTGTGGCTGCCCGCATGGACTTAGTCCGGGGCGGTCCTGCCAGCAGGAAGGAGCTTCTCCACACGGCGCCACCTCCGACATTCGTCTCGTCTTCAGCCTCGTATGCACCGGCCGTTTTGGCCACTGCTCGCCGTCTGCCTACCACTGAGGAGTTCGACCGAGTCATCGCTCCTACTCCAGTCAGAGCCGCACCGCCTGCCGCACGCGCTCTACCACCAGTCGCCCCCGCACCATCACCGCAGCGCAGCGTCCCATGCCAGGAGCCAGCTAGAGAGGAGGAGGTTGATTCTCCTGGACCGCTGAGCCTTGCCATTGGCAAGGGGAAGGAGATCTTCACCATCTCCGACTGAGAGCACCGAGTAGCCGCGTGTTATGCCTGCTTGTATGATGTGTTGTTTTTTTATCTGTACGCTAGTTTGTGTTGGTGTGTTTGCTGCCTTCCGGAGTAGTACGCTAGTTTTTAATAACATGTCAGGATTGTGTACGCACAACCTGAGTGCGGTATCTTGTGTTTGCTTTCGCATGTAAGATTTGTGTTAAGCACTCCTTCTCCGTGAAAATCATTTGTGTTTCTTGAAAACCTTGAAGCCTTTTTGATTATTGCCTTTGCAAGGGTTTTCCTGCGCTACACAGCTTTTCTCATGGGTTTTGCAAATGATACCCCAGACTGGAAAAATGTCTCGCCCTTGGACTCGCTCTATGCCCAATCAGCCAGAAGAGGTTTACGGAACATAGACCAGCAACAATTTCACTCAGGGTCAGTCCAGCCAACAGGACAGCGAAGCGGCACTATCTCAAGTGTGCCGTCTCTTCGAGCATAGCCAGCAACAGCACCAGGAGATGATGAACCATGTCATAAACATGGGAAATCACCGTGAACCCTATCAACCACATTCCAAGTTATCTGAGTTACAGAAGACTCGCCCCTCAACTTTTGCTCACACCGACAGGCCACTGGAAGCCGATGATTGGCTTCGCGAGATTGAAAGGAAACTGATTATCGCTCAATGCTCAGACCATGAGAAGGTGCTTTATGCACCACACTACCTTACTGGAGCAGCCGCAGCATGGTGGGAAAACTTCCTACACATGCACCCCAGGGAACACAACATCACCTGGGAAGAATTCAAGGAAGGCTTCCGTGGGGCACACATTCCCAAGAGCATCCTAAAGATCAAGAAGAGAGAGTTTGATGACCTGAAGCAAAGAGGCATGACCGTCACAGAATACAACGGCCAGTTTACCCAACTGTCTCGTTATGCCTACGACGAGCACATGACAGAAAACAAGAAGATGGAAAAATTCCTGGACGGCCTGGCACCAGCATTAAGATGCCAACTGATTGTACACACCTTTCCAGATTTTAAGACGCTGGTGGACAAGGCCATCACCCTGGAGAATGAGCGCCGTAGTCTGGAAGATATTCGCAAGCGGAAGAGGGACAAGACAACTCTTGCCCGCAGCAACCGAGGCAAGACTGAGGTCCCAAGGACAGACACGAGGGGATCCACGGCTACTGAGCCAAGACCCGTCGGACAATTTCATGCCAGAGACAAGGAGTTCACATACCGTCCAGGGGTCACCTGCTATGCTTGTGGTCAGCAAGGGCATTACGCTAAACAGTGCCCGAAGCCAAGAGACTCGGCACCCAAGCCGAACAATGGTGGAAACAATCCAGCCCCCAAGCGCAACAACTTCAATCCCAGCAACAACCACAGGAAGGGTCACTTGAACCATGTGACCAGGGAAGAAGCGCAGAATGCCCCAGACATCGTGCTCGGTACGTTCCCTGTCAACACAGTACCTGCCACGGTTTTGTTTGATTCTGGAGCTTCCCATTCGTTCGTTTCGAAGAGTTTTGTTTCGCAACATGGTTTTCCGATACTTCCCTTGGAAAAGTCTATGATCATCAAGTCCCCCGGAAATAAGCAAATTGCTCAGGGTTACTGCCAAGGAGTGGTCATTGAGTTCGAAGGACTACCATTCACGCGAATCTCATCGTGTTGGAAAGTAAAGGACTGGATGTCATTTTAGGAATGGACTGGTTAACCACCAACAAAGGATTCATCGACTGTTTCAATCGGACAGTGATTCTCACTCACCATCACGGCAAGACAATAAGAGTTTCCGCTCAAGAAAGGCCACGATCACAGAAACCAAAACTGAACAAGATGGACATCGCAGAATTAAGAAAAGTGCCAGTGGTATGCGAGTTCCCTGATGTATTCCTGGAAGAACTACCAGGTATGCCACCAGACCGAGAGATCGAATTCAGCATTGAATTAGCACCTGGCACCGCTCCCATTTATAAGAAGCCGTATAGAATGGCACCCTCAGAATTGGTGGAGTTGAAGAAGCAGATAAAGGAATTACTGGACAAGGGGTTTATACGAGCCAGCTCCTCACCATGGGGTTCGCCCGTATTGTTCGCCAAAAAGAAGGATGGGACTTTAAGGCTGTGCATAGACTATCGAGCCCTCAATATGGTCACCATCAAAAACAAATACCCGATGCCACAGATAAATGATTTGTTTGACCAGCTCGCACAAGCTAAAGTGTTTTCAAAGATTGATTTGAGATCAGGATACCATCAACTGAAGGTACGAACGGAAGATATTCCCAAGACAGCTTTCACTTCCAGATATGGGTTATACGAGTTTACGGTGATGCCTTTTGGACTAACGAACGCCCCCGCATATTTCGTCCACCTCATGAACAAAGTATTCATGAAATTCATGGACAAATTTGTGGTGGTATTCATTGACGATATTCTGGTTTACTCGAGGACACCCGAAGAGCATGCTGAGCACCTCAGAATGGTTTTGGGAGAATTGAGGAAGCATCAGTTGTACGCCAAATTTAGCAAATGCGAATTTTGGCTAAGACAAGTTGGTTTCTTAGGCCATATACTGAACCAAGAAGGCGTAGCCGTATACCCAGAAAAGGTCAAGGCCATACTGGACTGGAAACCGCCCGCCAACGTCACAGATGTGCGGAGTTTCCTAGGAATGGCCGGATATTACAGGAGATTTATTGAAGGATTCTCCACTGTGGCAAAACCTATAACACAGTTACTCAAGAAGGACAAGAAATTTGTATGGACAGAAGCATGCGAGCAGAGCTTCCAAGAACTCAAGAAAAAGCTGACAACCGCACCAGTCTTAACTGTGCCAGACATACACAAGAGTTTTGAAGTATATTGTGACGCGTCCCGAAAAGGTCTCGGATGTGTGCTAATGCAGGATGGCAAAGTTGTCGCATATGCCTCCAGACAGCTGCGAAAACATGAGGAAAATTACCCAACACATGACTTGGAACTAGCAGCAGTTATACATGCACTCAAGGAGTGGAGGCACTTTCTGTTGGGAAATCGCTGTGAAATATATACAGACCATAAGAGCCTCAAATATATTTTCACACAGCCAGAGCTGAATTTACGCCAACGACGCTGGTTGGAACTGGTCAAGGACTATGACGTCGGTATTCACTACCACCCAGGAAAAGCAAATGTAGTGGCCGATGCCCTTAGTCGAAACCCCAGCCCGGACAATGACGGTCAGCAAAGTTTGAGGCCTGAGTTTCAGCGAGAGTTCACTCGGCTCAACATGATGTTAGTCTCTGAGGGCACCATATCGAACCTGGAGATACAACCCACCCTAGTGGAACAAATCAAGAAGGCCCAACAGGGACACCCCAGTATCGAAGGCATAAAGAAGAAAATGAACCGTAGTAAGACTTCAGAGTTCGTCACAGACAGTGAAGGAACATTGTGGTACCGAAACAGACTTTGCGTACCTAACATTGAGGAACTCAAGCAACAGATCTTGACGGAAAGCCACACCGCTCCATACTCGATCCATCCTGGAGGAACCAAAATGTACAAGGACATCCAGGAAAGATTTTGGTGGCACGGTATGAAAAGAGATATAGCCACATACATTGCTTGTTGCGATTCATGTCAGCGCATCAAGGCCGAGCACCAAAAGCCTGCAGGGCTACTCCAGCCTAACAGGATACCGGAGTGGAAATGGGATGAAATCGGAATGGACTTCATTGTCGGATTACCCCGATCGCAACGCGGAAATGACGCCATATGGGTCATCACAGACCGACTAACCAAGGTTGCTCATTTCATTCCCGTGAAGACTACCTACTCCACACAGAGACTGGCAAAACTTTATCTCTCCCGTATAGTTTGCTTGCATGGAGTCCCGAAGACTATAATATCAGACCGAGGCACCCAATTCGTCTCCAAATTTTGGGAACACCTACAACAAGCTCTGGGCACGCAACTAGCTTTCAGTACAGCATACCACCCTCAGACAGATGGACAAATAGAGCGTGTAAACCAAATCCTAGAGGATATGCCAAGAGCCTGTGTACTCACCTATGGATCCAGTTGGGAAGAGAGTTTGCCCTATGCCGAATTTGCGTACAACAACAGTTACCAAGCCAGCTTGCAAATGGCACCCTTTGAAGCATTGTACGGACGGAGGTGTCGTACCCCATTGAATTGGTCAGAAACAGGTGACAGCCGTATCTTCGGCCTAGATATGCTTAAGGAGGCCGAGGAGAAAGTTAAACAAATCAGGGACAGACTCAAGACAGCACAGAGCCGACAAAAGAGCTACTATGATCAGAAGCATCGTGAGGTCAGCTTTGAACCTGGTGATTCCGTACACCTCCGAGTATCTCCTATGAGGGGTCTGCAACGGTTCAAAATTAAGGGAAAGCTAGCCCCAAGATTTATTGGACCATTTTGTGTGAAGGCACGAAGAGGCACGGTAGCCTACCAGCTAGACCTACCCAAGGAGCTGTCAGACGTCCATGACATATTCCACGTCTCGCAGTTGAGGAAATGTGTGAGTAACCCGGAGAAACATGTACCTCATGAGGACATTGATATGCAACCAGATCTCACCTACAGAGAAAGGCCAGTAAAGATTTTAGAAGAATCTGAACGGAGGACCCGTCAGAAAACGACAAAAATTTTCAGGGTCCAGTGGAGCAACCACACTGAGGATGAAGCCACATGGGAAAGGGAAGATTTCCTCCGAGCAGAGTATCCATATCTATTTGAGGATCAGCAGAAATCTCGAGGACGAGATTTTTCCTAAGGGGGTAGGTGTTGTGACACCCAAGTTTTTATTTGGATTTTTTCAAAAGATTTTATTTGACTCGAAGGGAGTGATTCAAAAAAATTTCTTCAAGAGAACTCTCACTCTCAAATATTTTTTTTTATGGCAAAACTTTTGTTTGGATCCACCCAAGATCTTCCTTTGGTCTTGGAGGTTCTTGCTTTTCATTTGTCTCAAGACAAAATGTTTTTTTTCAATTGAGAAAATGACCTTTGAAATATTTTTGAGAATGCACTATGGCTTTTGGAAAGTCCTTTGCCACTTTCAACTATTCCTTCTTGCCATGGTATAAGTGAAAATCTTCTCTCCTAACCTTTCCCTCACCTCTGGATCATGATTTACATCAAATCCAGCAAGTTGAACCTCCTCATGTGATCATTTCCATTCAAATTCTATTCAAATAAATTTATGTCTTCTCTTATAGCACTTGGAGATTTACAAAGGAACCCTATTGTCTGTTTTGATTTTTGGCCCCAAGCTTCTTTCCCCTCCTAGTCCTTTGAACCCTCAACCTGGAACCATGAAGATCCACTGGTCTCCAGTTCAAAAATTTCAAACTACATCAGCTGCAAGTTTGGACCAGATTTGCCAAATTTGGTGAAATTCATTCAAAACTTTCTCCAAAAATTCCAAGTAAATTCATGCAGCCCCTGGGTGCTTTGAGTGATCATCTCACCAAGCTACAGCTCCAGCAAAATTCATCTCTTTACCAAAACCTACTGTCGAACACCTGCAATGCTTGGTCACTGTCAAGATTCAGTAAGTTCAGAGTTCAGTCAAGTGGCTGTTGTCGTTTTCTTCAGAAACGGGCGTCGATCTCGCCAGTACCCTCGCGTCGCCTTGCTCCTCGTCCTCGCCCACTTGTTCCTGCACCGCACGAGTGCCTGGCATCTTGCGGGCGTCGGCGACGAGCAGCAGGAGGTGCGCCGCCCCGTGACCGACGCCGGCGGCGGCTTTGCGGACGCCAGCGGGAGACACGGCGCCGCCGACTCCACCCAGCAACGCCCAAACCACCGGAGACCGCCGCGTGGCCGTCCACTCCCCCGAATGCGCTGCCGCTCTCGTCGTGAACCCCAGGGCGCGGAGCGCGCTCTCTGCCGCCGTTGAGCCCGTGCGGTCACCTCACCGTGGGCAGACGCCATTACGCCAGGGCCAGCTCCGTTTAGCTGCAAAACGAGTCCCGTAACATCCACTGATGCTGCCCGACCGCTCAAACCCTCTGCCAACCCACTGCTCCGCCGTAATCGCTCGCCGGAGATTCTCCGTTCACGGCCACCCCGTCGATCTGCCTATAAATAGGGGCCCCGAGCTTCAACTCGAGCACCCACCAGCCCTACACTTCCCCTAGAGCACGCCCAGCCACTGGAAGAGCCGCGAGGGGGTCTCCTTCCTCGACTCCGGCCGCCGCGATCCGCCACGGGATCCAGCCCGATTCGCCCCCGTGTGTGCTTCGCAGCCCCCATTCTCTTGTCAATAGCTTCTCCTTGCATCACCCGTTCTGACCCGCGCCTCAATTCGTACTTTGCAGCCCTCCACCGGAGTTCCCCAACCTCACCCGAACCGCCGTCCGCCGGAGATAGTGTCGCCGTCGACGTGGTGCTCCCCGTTGGACGAGTCCACCACCCACCGACGCAGAAGAAGACATTGAAGCTCTTGGTACCCTCCGTTTCTCCTAACTCGCCGTGGTTCGACGCCGGCGTCCATCGCCGTCTTCGGGCGCCGGCGAGCTTTCAAACCTGACATGCGGGCCCCGCGTGTCAGCCTCTGTTTTATTTCCCCGAACCGTTTTCTGTTGGCGCCTTCGGGCAAAATAAGTTTGCTCCTTGCGCTTGCGCATTCCCAGCCGAAGCGTTTTCTGTTTTCTCAGTTAAAACCCTGGAACTTTTCTGTTTCATTACAGAAAGGTCCCTGGACAGAAACCTTTATAACTTTTTAATAAAAAGGTATTTTTGAGTGATTCTTTTTCTGTCAATCTCCAAATTTTGTCTAGTTTTTTATGGGATTTATTTGAAAAATATTTGGCAAAGTTTCTGTGCATGTGTTGGTTTTCACGTTAGTACCCCGTTTCGTGATTGTCGTAGGTTCCGGGAGAGGGGACGGAGCCGCGAACTTCGCCGAGCTAGACTCCGACTTCTCCGAACCAGGCAAGCATGTTTGAACATTTGATATGGCAGATGTTTTGCATGTTCATGTGCAGGTTTGTGCGTGGCATGTGAGTGTCGATAAATACCTCGTTGCTTGTAAGGCAACGACCCGGTTGTTCCGAAGTTGCGATGACCTATGATGAGAGGTGGCCTAATCATGTAGTGACATGAAGGGCAGCAAGGTGGTACTGTTGTAGCATGCCAGCCTTGCGTCATCCGACTTTCTTCGACGTTAACGTGGTTGGAGCCACGTTATCGATCTTTTCCCGCATGTTCCAAAGTTGCGATGACCTCTGATGAGAGGTGGCCTAATCATGTGATGACATGAAGGGCAGCAAGGTGGTACTGTTGTAGCATGCCAGCCTTGTGTCATCCGACTTTTCCGACGTTAACATGGTTGGAGCCGTGTTATCGTCCCTTCCCCTTTCCGTGCTACCACATGTCTCATTGCCAGGATACGGTTTAGTAAGTTGGTAACCTCTTTCCGTGTACACACCAAACAGAGAGGCCGGGATGATGGTACCTTGGCCCAGGATTAAAGCCAGTCATTCGGTCAGGGGGCATGGGTGTTTCCGGTTGGGACCGAGAGGGGGGCACCCCCTTATAGCGCGCGTATAGAAATTTGATCCCATGCTACGCGAGGTTGTAGCCTCCCCGACTCAGGGTTTTTCCTGAATGTTGCCGAGGGTGATCCCTGGCTTCGGATGGTTAAATTGGGTGTGTACTGGTTAGACGTGTTCCTTCCAGAACACCGTAGACGGAACTAGTCCCCGTGACTACTGAAATCCGTTGGCTGTGGTTAAGTACAAACTCTGCAGAGTCAATTCTTTCCAAATCGTCGTATCCATGATCAGTAATGTAGACTTTATATCCAAATCTATCCGTGTGAAAACTTGCCCCCGGTGAACAAGCTCAAGCGGTAAAATCTCAGATTTATTGTTATTCCAGTTGATGGACTAACTTTATTTTGTGTCTCATGCTTGTGATAATTTATGTCTCCGAGCTATTGTATTAATGAGTTGTGATATAAGCCCTTTATGTGACGTCGCGCAGACGTCCGACTGTGGCGTGTACTCGTTTCTCACTTTCGATATAAGCCCTCTATGCGATGTCGCTCAGACGTCCGACTGTGGCATGTACTGTCTTTATTTTCTGTTATAAGCCCTTTATGTGGTGTCGCCCCGACGCCCGACTGTGGCATTATTATTCCGCATTTTCCGCTCGAGGAGTCTTTCAGACACTCGTTTGGCACCAGCATTATTATTCCGCATTTTCCGCTCGAGGAGTCCTTCAAACACTCGTTTGGCACCAGTATTATTATTCCGCATTTTCCGCTCGAGGAGTCTTTCAGACACTCGTTTGGCACCAGTATTATTATTCCGCATTTTCCGCTCGAGGAGTCTTTCAGACACTCGCTTGGCACCAGTATTACTATTCTGCAGTTTCCGCTCGAGGCGTCATTCAGACCCTCGCTTGGCACCCAGTATTTATTATCTCTGTGTCGGATCGCACTGGTTAGCTTATTCATGTGCTTCATGTTTGCATTTGTTATACCTTATGTCCGAACTGTCTTGCGAGTACTTTCATAGTACTCACCTGGCTTGTTGATTTGGCCAGATGTTGACGAAGGCGATCTCTTGGATGAAGAGTTTGATAGCGCGTCCGACGCCTAGAGGAGTCCCAGTCAGTCCTGCGCGATCCCGGATATTGGTCACTTGTATCGTTTACGCTTCCGCCACCCGCAATAAGTCTTCTCGAGCCTCACTCCGACGCTCGAAGAGTTGTAGTATTCTGGAATCATGTCACTCGCGTCGCGATGATATTTCCACCACCGTTATTATCGTGAGTTAGAAGTTTGCCACCCTATCCGCCGTATTGTTTTATCGGCGTGCATGTAATAAATTGTTGGGCAGCCTCTGCTCAACTTTGTATTATATTTAGTACTCCTGGTATTTTTTCTTCTGTGACCAATGTATTGTCTATCAGTGAGAAGGAATTCTTCCTCGCTGGTCCGTAACAGGGATTGGTTTCTCAATAATTATTTTATTGAAAAACCGGTCGTGACAATGATTTGGGTAGCTTTATTGAGTTCTTGGAGAAGTATCTGAACTATATTGATATATGTGTGTGGGTGTGGGTGGGTGTGGGTGTGTGAGGGGGGGGGGGGGGGGGTGGACCTGGCACGTGCATTGGAAGGTGCAACCGGAGCAGCTAGACAGGGTCCCCAAAATCTTGGGGCCCCTAATTTATCAAGTACTACGTTATGTACTACTCTCTTCGTCCTTAAATAGGTGTCTCAACTTTCTACTAAATTTGGTACAAAGTTGAAACGCTTATTTTGGGACGGAGGGAGTATTAGTGTCTAAGCAAGTCACGGCCCAACTTGCTGATTTGAGCCAATGACCTAGTTATGTGATAGTTTCACCATCACGGGACAGGAAGCAGTTTGCATATGCGCGGGCGCACACACACACACATCAAATTCGACACAGTTGCCCCAAAAAAAAATCGGCTCAGCGTCAACGGCCAATCAAACCGTTGCAACTTAATCCTTGGTCTCCTAGTCTCCTCTCTTTGATTCTTCTCCAGTGGATTAACAATTTCTCAGAAAGAGAGCATTGATGGCTATGAACTGCTGGTTCGTTGCTGCCATGGTGCTAACTCAAACTTATAAATTGGGTGGATTTTTTCGATTCTCCATTCTCTCTTTCATCCCTCCAGAGCAGAGCAACAATAGTTTCCATTCGTTGTCTTGGTCGAGGAGCAGAGCCATCGGGGCCCAATACACCATCATTGCTTCATGGTCTGCATCCCTCAACACTAACCAGTCGTAGGTTCTTATGTCCCTTTTTGTTTTGTACTCCTCTGTTCATAAGTCAATTTGCTGCTCTTTCATGAATTTTTGCATCTAGCATTATAATTTTCTGAGATGTCTAACAAACATAGGCACAATTCTAAGATTATAACTTTAGTTAATAGTTCAAATTAATAAAGATTTCTTTTGTCATGAATTATTTCTTTGAGATTTCACAATGGTTAATTGAAAACATTTAGTTTGTTTTACTGTATGTGGGGTCTAAATTGTGATTTCGCACCGGGTTTCCAATAAAGCAGCCTTGCGGGTTTCCTCGCGAAGGGGGCATAAGTGCCACTCTTACCCGATCCGAAGTCCTACGCTTACACGCCGAGTATCCCTACTAGGAGAGAAAGGCCACTGCCATGGCTATATAACGGTGTTCAAGGCCCCGAAAGGGGAACCAAACAATCACGAACAACCGAGACTGTAGTTATCATTGTGTGCATTTCCTAGATCGTCCGCCGTAGCCCATCGAGTTGCTTAACCGGGACTAAAGACCCACCACGTGGCCGCTGCCTGGAGGTCCACCTTTAGTTCCGGTTGGTAACACCAACCGGTACTAAAGGAAATTTTATGATTATTTTTTTGAATTTTTTTATTTTCAAATTTCTGAATTATTTTAACCTCTAATCTCTAATCACCCCTCATCACTGTTCAATTTAACCTCTAATCTCTAATAACCCCTCATCATTCCAAATCATCTAACTTCCCAGACGGTCACCCATCCTCTCACTACTCCAGACTGAGCACGCTTAACTTCCGGATTCTATTCTCCCTCGTTTCCAAGTCTGCACTTGTTGTTTTCCTGACAATAGTAAGATGTCAGTCCTATTAACTCTCAGGAATTTAGCTTGAGCATGAAGTCACATATTTCACTGTTTGAGTTTGAAACTATTGTTCTAAAAAACAATAATTATTTAGTAACACTAATATTTCTTGAATAAGTAGTTTGACCATAGTTTGACCACAGTTTGACCATAGTTTGACCAGATTTGACCAAAATTCAAAAAAACTAAAATAATTATTTAGTAAAACTCATATTTCTATAATAATTAGTTTGACCATTGTTTGACCACAGTTTGACCAGATTTGACCAAAATTCAAAAAAATGAAATAATTATTTAGTAACACTAATATTTCTTGAATAATTAGTTTGACCATTGTTTGACCACAGTTTGACCAGATTTGACCAAAATTAAAAAAAATGAAATAATTATTTAGTAACACTAATATTCTTGAATAATTATTTAGTAACACTAATACTTCTTGAATAAGTAGTTTGACCATAGTTTGACCAAATTTAACAAAAATTAGAAAAAACAGAAATTTGAGCATAACTTTTTTTCCTTTTAGAATTTGAGGATTCTAAAAATTTGCAAACAGGCCGTAGGCCATCAAAATCGGATGCGGATTTTCGTGCTGAACATTTTGATATATTATACGTTTTTTCTGACATCGTATGCAAAAGTTATAGCCGTTTTACATTTTCCCTGCACTTTTTGCAAAACATGTCCAAATTTAAGTTTTTAAATTTTCCTAACTAATACATGTAGTAACATAACTACATCTGGAAGGATTTTAATTTTTGAAGTTTTTATCATTTTCTTTGGTTTTTACAAAATTGAAAAGGCGATAGGGGGGGGGGGGGTAGAGTTTGAAAATGGGACCTTTAGTACCAGTTCGTGCCATGAACCGATACTAATGCCTCAAACCCCATTAGTACCGCTTCGTGGCACCAACCGGGACTAAATGTCCCATTTCAACCGGGACTAATGCATGTACGGTGCCCTAGCCGCTCGAACCGGGACTAATGCTCACATTAGTCCTGGTTTGTAATGCAACGGGGATTAATGCTCTTTTCTGGCCGAACCAAAGCCCTGTTTTCTACTAGTGTCCCGATTAAACATGGGCATACCGCCGTGCCGGAGTGGGCATGCAAAAGACCAAACTATAAATATATGTGTATGCCTATATTACAATCCTTTTGTCTGAATATAAAGTGACATCCCATGACTACATAAATCCCGTAGAACTATCATACCATTTGTGTGGCACCGACGAAATTAGACTAGACACCATCCCTTTGTAAAAGGGAAAAAAATAATAGTTCCAACACATAAACGTAAATCACCGACTGTCATTTTTCAATGTCGATGTCAATAGTCATGCAAGACCTCAAAGCTTTCAGTTGGGTATAGTGGTGTTTGCAATTTGGATTTTCGAGCAAACTCATGCCCTTATTAGTTATACAAACTCCTGTGTTCATCTAAGAAAACTTAGGGTTGGCGGGTCTAGAACGATATTCTGTTCCTCACAGAAAAATCTGAAACAGCTAGCCAGTGGCTCACAACATAGGGAAAGCAAAACCTTAGGAGCTTAGGTCTCATAGGTAGTCAGTGCAGCCATGTACTGTTTATACCATCTAACAGTCCATATGCACCTATGAATGCGCAGATCGCAAAGGTCCATGTCTAGAACGGTCATTTGTTCGTCCAAGAAAAGTTTGAAACAACTAGCCATTGCCACACAACATAGCTAAAAGAAAACCAGAAGAACACAAGGTAATACGAAGGTAAACTCTTGATGAAGATATTAATGAAATTGCATCTGATGTCTTTTGATCACATGGCGATCAAATTATGCATCACATAGTAATAATTTTTACAATAGTTCCGCATCGACAGATTTGATCCCTTATTACAAAATTGACATCTGGCCATCCGGCGTTCACTACTGCTGGGAAATAACGAGCAGGTGCATGCTCCATGGCATTCACATCGATGGATCGGTCCCACGGTATATTTGATATGATATATGTACGCATGTATGGATCTGTAGGAGATGAGCGATGGGTGGCGAGATTAATTTACAGCGCCCATGTGTCGAACTTGCCGGAGACAAAGTCGTAGTGGCCGCCGACCAGCTTGAGGGTTCCGTTGGCCACAGCCTCCTTGACGAACGGGTAGGTGCTCAGATTCTGGAGGGACACGTTGACGGCCTCCTGCGGAAACGAGAACGAACGGTTCAGAAATATATCATCTCTTGGTCAACGAGTTAATCAACTCATTCACATGCAAAGTACGAAATGGTAGGTGGCCAATGGTGCGAACGGACGAACCTTTTCCAGGACACCGCACTGCTCCTCAAAAGGCATCTCGGAGCACTCATCCTTCACCTTCTTCCTGGCCGGGTACCCGATCCTGACCCAGTCCTCCACGAAGTGGCTGATAGATACCAACCAAGCAGCTCCAGTTAGAAACATATGAACGTAAAGCTTCATTCAGATTCGACCCATGTTTTCCTCTACAAACTTACAAGGTGTCATCGGCGCCGTCCTTGAGGTTGAGGAGGGCCTTGATCCCACCGCAGCGGCTGTGTCCGATCACCACGATGAACTCGACCTTCAGGGCGCAGACGGCATACTCGATGGCCGACCCGACACCTGTGTGCTTGTTCTTGCAGTAGCATGGGACCATGGCGGCGATGTTGCGGACGGTGAAGGCCTCGCCGGGCTCCAGGCCCAAGGTCACCGAGGGGCACACACGCGAGTCGGCGCACGCGAACACCATGTACTGCACAATCGAATCTTTTAGTTGACAACATTTCATAGTTTAAAAAAATTAACTACAACATTTCACAGTAATTTTTCTCTAGAAAAGACACCAGAAAATGAGAACATTTCAGAGTTGCTGCAGATAAGCAGATACGCTATTCTTTTATGACTTAGCCGCATTAGCCAGCCGGCTGAAGCAAACAAGCACATATGCTGATGGCAAAATGGCGTGATGGGTGGAGTGCACGTTTCTGAAACAGCGCTGCCACTTTTGACATTCTGTGCCGGACCGCTTTTTATTCGGTCCGGCGGGAGAAAACCGGAAATAAATTTTGCTTTTGTGACATCATAAAAGGCAGGCAAAGCAAGTAGCGGCAAGGTTCTTCCGTCGCTCGACCAGAGAACCAAACTACCGAATAAAGACTTGATTATGACCCATGACAGCAGACCCGACGGACGATTGATCATCTATCAGCCACGCCCTTCTGTGAGTTATCAAGAATGGAAGACAGGCCCACCACTGTCTGCAAGTTGCTCCTCGGATTGATAGCACTTCCATGGTAGGGTAGGGCCTGCTTAATCATGTACTCAGAGCGGCAGGGCCACAACCATGGCTTTATGCCCTGTTCACGGTTCTTGTCTGTGCGGTCTGACGCGGCCGGCCGGTGCCAAGATGATGAAGGTTCCAAAATGGACATCATAGAAAAAGTTTATGTTCAAATGTGATAGTGCGGAGCGGCGGCTATTTTCTAAGAAGAAAATGAGAGAAGTGGGACCGGTAATTCAACACGGCGGTTGCTGGTCCAATTTTTAGGGGAACGTCAACAACCCACCATGGCATTAGCAAGCACGCCAATTGAGAATCTCAAAGAGAGGGAGAAATTGTACTACTTGCAAGATTCTTAGCGAATAAGTTATCCTAGCTAGCTGCTATTCGTCCTTTATATCAGGAAAAGGAGCAAGGAAAGAAAAGAACAATATTCCTTATATCCATTGTCCACAAGACACAAACACAAAGAGATAAGGACGGTGACATCTCAATAAGCCAAATCATATATCATGACAATACCCGTGGGCGTCGTTAGCACAGCGCTTGCCAGCATGCATGATCCAATTTCATGGAGGTGCATGACATGTGGGGGTTAAATGGGAAAGGAATCCACAATTGTATTGCATCATAGGATTCTCCCTCTTCCTAGCTAGTTGGTTTCACAGTACATATCCTAGTATAAAGTGGCCGGCAATGGCCCGCTCAATTAGAACAAAGCAGCCGTTTCCATTTCTTAATCTAATCTACTTTGACCCTGACAGGAAATGCTATGGCACCCGACCCCAAACCCGCGGCGGAGTTTATCCACGATCGGACGCCGAACGGCGGAACAGGCAACCAAGAGTTCGTTGCCAGCAAGATACAATTAGAGTGTATGTATATATGTATACCTTGGGTGACTGGTGGGCCTTGAGGGGCTCGAACAGATCCGGCTTCTGGCTGCCATGGCGAGAGAATAATCAGGTTAAGAAGACACGGAACTGGATAATCTGAAGAAAATCGAGCCAAATCATGATCGAGGAGGAGGATTTGTTGCCCTTAGCGGTAGGATGGGGGCTTACTCGTAGACCTCGGTCTTGAACTTCTCGAAGCCGGTCTTGAGGCGCTCAACGGCGGGGTCCATCTCGAGCAGGGAGGGTGGGGGAGGAGGTGAGGAAGAGAGAGATGGAACTTGCTGGAGGGTGGGGGAGGATGTTGGGTGGGCTTCTGAAATCTGGAGGAGGAAAGGGTCCACTTATATAGTAGCAGGGGAGGGGGAGGCATAGGGGCAACCGCCGCTCATCGTCCCCGCGTCTCCGCTGGCGTCTCGCCGGATTAGTAGCGGTCAAAGAAAGATGACGACACGTGAAAGGAGTGGGGCTGCAGCTGGTTTCGTGGCCGATCGCCGTTTCTGATTTCTCTTTTAGTAAGTAGTACTCCTGTTTGATCGGATTATATTAAGCACGCCCGTGGATTGATGGCGACCGGACCTTTTCTTTGGAGGTGAGAAGACGGTGGAGAATTGGGGGCAGCGGAAGGTGAGGAGGTGGAGGCCGGCTCATGTCGCTATTCTTGGGCTGCCGCTGCTTCTTCTTCTTCTTCTTTTTTCTTTTGGGAAACTCTTGTGGGAAACGAGAGAGGTGCCAGAATATAGGCAATGGTGTGGCCGAGTGAGCTGGGCTTGTGATTTCGGAAATTTTGAGATGCACCGTCCTTAGTAATTTAATCCTAGCCGTCGATCATCTGACGGTAAATTCAACACTGCAAAAAATATAAATAAGCAGCAAGATTTTTTTATCGTCACGAAAATACAAAGCTAAACACTATAGGATTGATTAGTATAAGATTAAATATTGTCAGAAATATATATTAGTATAACATTAATTAGATTTTTTTTAATTCTTCCTGCATTTACCGTCGGGACACAATAATATCTTTCCCGGTTTACTCGCAAAGATGATATCTTTCCTCTAATTTGTAAAATTTGTAGAATTAAAATAGTATATAATGGTCCATGCATCTATCTATCTATATCTACACCAATATATTAAAAAAAAACTCAAAGGGCGGATCGAACTAATCTCGGCGATCAATTCATGTCAATCCAACGACAAAGATTGCTTCAATGGCGAGCGCTCAACATGTTTAGCATGTAATAAATATTATAAAAAATAATAATATCATAGAAAAACCATAATTACCATGCAATTAATATATTACATAATATTAACGTGCAATTAATATTGTACCAAATATCTCTAGAAAATACTCTCCAAATATGAACGTGCATTGCACATACGCATAGTAAACCAACATAAAAAATGCTCAAAGAGGCCGATCCGAATAATCTTGTTCATCAAATCACGTGGACCCAATGACCTAAATTGCTCTAATGATGAGTATACAAAATATAAATATCAGAATCCCGTAATTCCCATGCAATTAATATATTACCTAACATAAACGTGCAGTCAATATTCTACCAAATATCTCTAAAAATATTCTCCGAATTTGAACATTCATAAAGCGTATGCATTTACTAGTATATCAAGATAAAAAGACTCAAAGGGGCATATTCGACTAATCTCAACCAAAATTACTTTAATGGTGAGCGCTCAACATGTTTAACATGCAATAAATATTATACAGTATCAACAAAAATCTCATAATTGTCTAATGTATTACCTAATATCAACGTGCAATTAATATTCTACCAAATATCTCTAAAAAATATTCTCCTAGTATACCAAGATAAAACAGACTTAAAGGTATCTCCAGTGACGATGGACTACATACGGAGCAAAATGAATGAATCTAAACTTATAATGCATCTATATACATCCGTATGTGGTTCATAGTGGAATCTCTAAAAAGACTTATATTTAGGAACGGAGGGAGTAGTATACTAAGATAAAAGGACCGAAAGGGACATATCCAAATAATCTCGGCTATCAAATCACATGGACCCAACGACCTAAATTTCTCCAGTGACGATGGCTCAACATGTTTATCATGCAATTAATAGCATACCAAATATTTTCAATGGCAGTAATGTTATAATTAATATCATATATTTCATAAAAATTTCTGCCTAATATTAACATGCAGTTAAGAGCTTATCTTTTTTTGACCTCTTAAATAATACTCTACCTCATATCAATGTGAATTACACGTACACCTTTATTAGTAATTATTAACATTATCTTACCCCAAGAGGTAATAGTAATCTTAGCCATTTTTTCATTAAAAAGTTACGAATCGTAGCGGCCGCCCGCTCCTCTTCCTCTTTCTTTGCATACGCCTCTGCAAGGCAGCCTATGCTATCTCTCTCAAACAGATCACAGACAGATCAACCACTCTCAAACCCACAACACATTATAATTTAACCCCGAAATCATCGGTTATCCCTAAGTGTTCATCATAATCTGTTCTTTGCTGGGAAACCAGAGAACATTTGTTCTTCAATTGTAGAATTGCCTGGCACTGTTGGGACCGTGTGGGGATTTCATGGACCTCCAATGATGATCTATACCAAATGTTCTATGTTTCTAATAGTTTCTTCGGTGGGCCTTGCTTCATGCAGATTACTTCCTTAGTTCTTTGGAATAACTGGAAACAACGTAAGCACAAGCAGCCCTCTTTTTATGAAGGACATGTGTCTGGTTGCCCATAGAGTTAGACCTTGTGACGAAGTTCCACTTTCCAGTATATCCACCACCTTGTAATTTTGAATATCTGTTTTCCTCTTCTTTGGAGATTGAAACCCTCCTTGTAAATGATGTAATTCTTGTACAAACTTTTCCTTTCTTTATTTAACGGCAACTTATAGTAGGGCTTCCCCTATTATTCATGTTTCAAAACAAAGTGTTCATTAGAATATGCGATCAAGACAGAAAATTTTGGTCGCGGATTACATGTGTTTTCCAAGTTCCTGGCGCGCCCGGTTAGAGGTGCGCCTTTTGCATAGTTATGATTCACCTATCGCACATTTTTGTCCTAGAGCTCGTACTACATGGAGAAGAAGGTGAGACCATCGATCGTTTGCCCTTCGTGATTAGGGGCGCGGCCATGACCTCATCACGCAGAACATCTACCGAGCATAGTGCCGAAGAAGGCGTCGAGTGTGGCACAGCCGAGTGAGGAGATACCTCGGTCACAAGGGCCATGACCACCAACTTAGGGGTGACGGGTGCGCTCTTGGATCACTTGCAGTCTGAGTCCACACAGATGGAGTCGTGGCGCCTGTCGGGCACCATCCTGCCTTGACAAAGGATGATTGCTAGGTTGTACCCTAACAACTAGTTGATCCTCCAGTGCAACAGTTTGTAGCAAGCAGGAAAAATTTCCTTGGTCAGAAACAAAACTAGCAATCCGTGGAGGTACATGTCTCGTCAACAAAGAGGCCCCGGCGACAAACATGAGCGAGCGCGGCGGTGCCAACGGGGAACCCTGTGACCCGTCGCATTCCAGACATCATGGCCGTGACCTTCGCCGCCTTCGCAGCCGCGGCCCTACAGGCCCCATTCCCTTCCGTCATCGCTGTTTGGGACAAAGTCATCAAAACCCAGATCCGAGCCGCCACCTGCCTTGAGCCCTGTCTGGCTACGCGAACGCCCGACGAGAAGACGCGAGGGAGGCCCCCAGCTCCGCCGCCCTCACGACGAAATCACCGAACGTGCGGTCCCGGCTTTGCCACGACTTCTGCGGGACTCCCGCGTCCAGTTGCCGGACGGACATGATAATCAATGTGCCAACAACGCAAATGATGTGAACAGAATAGACGCAAATGGTTAATCAACGTGCTCCAACAACGCAAACGGTGTGAACAGCGTAGGCGCAAATCGTTAGTTATTACCAGCCATGTGCGTACCTACATATATAGCACTACCTACGCAGTTCACGAATGCACACGGGCATGCATGGCATTGCCGGCCATGTCGTCCACGCGCAACGGAGGCCCGGAAACTGCCGCGCAGCGATGCAGGTCTGCTGATCGCGCGCCGTCGATCTCGCCGAGCGAAAGGGTCGCGTCTGGTGGTCATCGAGCGCCAATGGTCCACGGCTGCGTTGCAGGGGCCGCCCACGCGCGGAGGTCTGGACGACCAAGCGCCTCCGTCTGGTCATGTGCGTCTGGTACATGTAGACACGTAATGATTGACAACTCCAAAAGTAGAGTAGAATATGGGAAGTCAAACTGCTCAACGTTGAGCCGAAGGACCGAGACATACCTTTCCGTAATACAGCAAGAACATGATCAACGGCCTTTCGGTCTTGGCAACAAATGCCTGATAGACTCGACACCTTATCGCGTCAAGGAAAAGCCGCTACGCGTTTGATTTCTTTATGCGCTGGGAGCTTTCGCCTTTCCACTTGGGGCTTCTGGGGAGTCATTTTCAACTAGTCCAGTAGTACATTATCATCTTTAGTTAACATTATCACTGGCCACCTCTTTGGAACCCCAGTATTCTTTCAGATTTGTGGACAAGCGCGCGCATGTTGACGGAGGATGCGGATAGGATAAGCAAAAAGCCAAGCCTTTGTCTGTTATATTCATATTCTTTCCAATGATTGCTTTTACACATAAATAGAAAAAGCATACTCGTTCACCACTACAGTAGTAGTGCATGCAAGTCCCATAAGGCTTGGTCGACAGTGCAGTAGTGCCTTTTCGTTCACCACTACGTAAGGACGAAACGAAATGCGCACTGAAATAAGGTGCCTTTATCCGTGAAGGAGAACTGCTATACACATGAAGGTAGAATGTGTACAATACATTTTTCCGATGGGAAAGATAATTAGACACTTTTTAAACAGGCCACTGGCTACTGGCATCCCTGAAGTTACCCGTCCAAGAAAACTTGGAAGAAAATATATTTAAGCACCTCTTCATCTTGTCCAGTTGCAAGAACTCAATACCGAGTAAGGTGCAAGTGGACGTCCATTGTTTTCTACTTTGTGCAACCTGTCCATCAAAGGAACCATTTGAATAACCTACAAAGCCTACACAAAATAGGGCGGCCTTCCAGGCAAGTGTGTTTTGAGATCCAAAAAGATAATGTGGAGTTTGCAGCCAAAAAAGACAATAGGTTGTCTGATGCTTTGGAAACTAGATCCAGAAAATATGGAATTGACAGATCCAAAGTTACCTTGAAAAACAGAATGAAGCACAACACAACCTGCAGTTTTGTTATGAAGGCTTGTGTGGTCCACCTCAAAATTTTATAAGTCCATATTGTCCAGTTTGAGCAACATGTCCATTAAATAAACCATTTGAATAACCTACCAAGCCCACAGAAAATTGGGTGTCCAACATGAAATGTGTATTGAGATCCAAAATTATAAATGTGGACTTTGCACCCAACATGCAAACCTGTCTTAGGGTGCATTATGTTATCTTCTACTCACTCCGTTCCTAAATATAGTCTTTTAAAAAATTCCACTACAAACTACATACGGATGTATATAGACATATTTTAGAGTGTAGATTCACTTACTTTGCTCCATATGGAGTCCATATCGGAATTTCTTAAAAGACTTATATTTAGTAACGGAGGGAGTATATCTAACTAGGAGCCCCCCACTAGTTGATTTTCTTGGCCTCTCACACAACCACCTCACCCAGATAAATATAAGCCACTGGATCAATTATGAATGCAATCCACTCTCCGTGCACGAACTCTCGGTGTGCTGCGTATCGACTTCTATCGCGTGGGATGTACGAAGGCGAAGCTACCTATTGTGTGCATGTGGGCTTCCGAAGCCAACTACGTGGGCTGTGTAGCCCATGGGCTGTGTGTGTAGGCGCCTCCCTCGAGTCTGCATCTGGTACATGTAGAAAATAAGAAGCCGATGCGGCGGATGACTCAGTCGTTAATTCTGCAAACTTATGCGAACCAAAGTCAAACCGCTCAACATTGAGCCAAATGATGGAGAACATGTACTGATTGGTAACTCCAAACGTAGAAAATAAGAAGCCGATGCGGCGGATGACTTGGTCGTTAATTCTGCAAACTTATGCTAACCAAAGTCAAACAGCTCAACATTGAGCCAAATGATGGAGACATATCTTTCCCCAATAGGGCAAGAACATGGAGTGGTAGACCTATAATAGCATGATCAACGGCCTTTCGGTCTTCTCAACAATGCCTGATAGACTCAAGGAAAAGCCGCTGCGCGTTTGATTTCTTTATGCATTGGGAGCTTTCGCCTTTCCACTTGGCGCTTTTGGGGAGTCATTTTTAACTAGTCCATTACCACATTGTTATCTTTCGTTAACATTATCACTGGCCAGCTCCCTGGAACCCGCACATTCTATCTGGTTTGTGGACATGCGCGCGCATGTTGACGGTGGATGCAGACAGGATAAGCAAAAAAACAAGCCTTTGTATGTTAGATGCATATTCTATTCAATGATTATTTTTATACTACATAAATAGAAACTCTTACAAGAGTATAGGAGATCATGGAGAGATGCAAGCCCCACAGGCCCATATGCAGGGTGGGTCAACTGTCCAGCGGTGCCTTTTGGTTCGCCCTTATGGACGAAACAAAATGCACAATGAAATAAGGTGCACTAATTCGTTTTGGTTCTAGCCATCACAGACAATTTGGGTATAGGCGTTATACTTATACCAAAAGGACTGTCTTCGCATTGATGGAACCTCTGTAGAAAATATTGTAATGTAGTTATGTTCTGACAAAACCTGAGAAGAAACGATTAACTCAAGTCAGCAAGGTAACTTTCGGTGGAAACAAAGTGTGTAGAACACATTTTTCCGGTAGAAAAAGTAATTACTCATTTTTTTAAACGCACCACTGGCTACTGGCACCCATGAACTTCTATATCGAGTTACCTGTGCAAGTGTACTGAGAGGAAAATATAATCAAGCACCTCTTCATCTTGTCCAGTTGCAAGAACTCAATATGGAGTAAGGTGCAAGACAAGTCCATACTTTTCCATTTTGAGGGCCTGTTCATTGAAGGAACAGTTTGGATAACCTACAATGCACATACAAAATTGGGCATCAAATTGTGCAAGGCAAGTGCATATTGCGATAAAACAAGGATAAATGTGGAGTCTGCAACCTAATATTCTATAACGGGCTGTCCAGTGCTTTTGAAACTAGATCCAGAAAATATGGATTTGACTGATCCAATGTTACCTTGAAAACGTGAATGAAGCACAGTACAGCACAAACTGCAGTTTGTAATAAGAACTTGTGCCGTTGGCCTCAAATTTTTATTAAGGATGGTTTGTGCAACCAAAATAATGGGACTATTCAAACATCTCCACCAAATAGTGCAATATCCCTTTAGGTGAGAATTCTACGAGTACATGATAATTCCTACAAATTAGAATGTTACAACATTTCCACCGACAAGTGCTGTTCTTGCAGTGAGATTTTCACGATGGACACAAAAAACAACAAGTAGAAAGATGCTCACTATATACTGCTTGTACGTGGTGTCCTCTGCTTTCGGCATGACACGTTAGCAACATGCCCATGTCCACGGGTTGATGGTTGGAGACTAGATTGCATTACTTGTTGACTACACAGAGGGACGTTGGATTGGCCATGTTCGATTTTGTTGAAACGGAGAAATAAAAGAAAGAGAATATGCTCCATGTTGTCTGAAAAGGACCCAATATGTCATGTCTCTAAGGGTCGTACATTTAGCCGATTGATACCTAAAATTTCATGGTATGTACGAGAATTCTAGGATGATATCAAAGTTCCAGCTGAATCGAATGTCTTTTTGCAGCTGCACAACATTTCACTTGGATACTTGGCAATCATTTGTTCCTCACATGAAAACACAAGTTATTTTTCCCAAAATTACAATAGAAGATTATGTGCATTCCATTTCCAAACACACATCACGCTCACGCAGCAGCACGTGGCACAAAGCAAAGCTTTTGCTGCCCAAGTGCCCCCTTGTGCCTTTGCCCTGCAACAACTTCGGCCGCGGTTCGTTCTCCTCGCAGCAGGATCTGATCCAGAATTTCTTCATCACAAAGGCACCTAACATCCGAACTCTTTTTGACTCTTCCACTCATAAAAATACTGGATTTTCCTCTACCAGTATTTCTTCACACGCAGGCAAGTTCCTCTTCCTGGTACTTGATGGACACTGGTCACACCAAGAACTGTCATCAGCCGAAGATGTAGAGTGCTGACCGAGGCATTAAGTTTGGCTTTTGGGTTCCGAGGTTTAGGTTGAGGTCACATATACACTAATTGGCTAGAGTGAGGAGCGTGGTAACTAATCGTGCATGTACTAACCTTGCACGAATTGGCGAGGAATCACTGCACAACTTGGGTTGGCCTGAGGAAAGCAGACTCCCAGCACCTTTGGGCATCCTGAAACCTTCCATGCCAAACATCAGGATAACGACTACGAAATGGAATGGATGAAGCAGCAAAGGGAAAAATAAGAACATGTTTCTCATATTGGTGTGGTGATATATGACAACTTGATCACCTCATCATGCATATAGTATTGAACCGGATGGGGTGCACACCTACCTTCAAGTGTTGTTTATATATGCAACATCCAGGTTCACAATAAAGTAGTTAGTCGACAATAGAGAGGGAAAAGAGAAATTATTATAGAAGCAGGGTCCATTCGTGAAAACTGGAGCTAGAGTAGTTGAAGAGAGAGAACGGGTTGAATAATCGAGAGAAGTAGCTTTCAGGATTTCTCATTAAAGAAATAATAGAACAAATAGGATAGGGTGGGAAGTGTGTAGAAACGAGTGAATTATAGAACTTCACACACGAAACACCACTAAAATTCGAGTGCATTTTTCTTTCTAAACATCCATGGAGATTATCATTATTTTTTGCAAGGGTATGGAGATTACCTATCTACTAAAATCATGTTGGCCGCTCCTAACTATAAGAACAAGTGAGAAGAAAAGCATCCTCATGTTTTCTCCCCTAATCCTAGACGACCAGGTCAAACTCTCCCCTCCAGGCTTGACTGGCGAGTCTGTGGATCCACCTCCCCTCTGCCTGCCGCTGTTGCGGCTGATGGCGGGGAGGGGAATCCCGGTTCCTTTGCTCCATTTAGTAGTTTAGGTCAGGTCTTTTTTAGTTCTCACATGCGCGGCATTCGGATGGATGGCAGTGCTTCTTCTTCAAATTTGTGTTCCAGGCTTCGATCCTCCTTGAGTTCGTCCATCTGAACATAGTCGACGGATGTCCGCCATAGATTCCTGCCGTCTCCTTGAGCGGTGATGTTAGGGTTTCTCAGCAGGCGGCGAGATTTGGTATCACGTGTTTCAGATCTATGCTAGGATCAACGACAATAGTTGTGGCTCCAGGACACTGGTCCTTAGGTGTACATAAACAAAGACTTTCCGGATGTCATCGACAAGGTCAAGCCGGTTCCGGTATGGGAGCGGCGACATGGGCGCATCGGCGGCTCATTTTGTCAGCGGTAGTGGTCATTTAGTGGTCTCGCAAGTCGATGTAACTTTTATTATGTTTGAGTTGATTTGTACCTCCGGAGAACTTTATAATAGGTCTGATCATTTTTGCAAAAATAAGTGTCCTACTAGTCTCATTGTATGTTTTAACACAAAGCTAAAAATTCTGTTTTTAATTTAGAAAGAAAGGTACAGTCAAGCCTCTAAGCTTAGCCTTGTATGCACAAATGAATAATTTATTGCAAATATATTATATACCAAGGACGAATACAACGTTTTACTGAAGAGAAGAAAACAAGCTCATCATCTTCAGGCTGCAATGGGCCTTGTGGCAGTCATTTTGTCTACCATCTACCACATCCCCATCAAGAGGAACCAAAATCATGTGCAGAAACATCATGTGACCCAACAGAGAGGATGGAAACATACCACACCTTCGCAGAGGGAAACAAAGGTTGGCATGCGCTTTTTATTTGAATGTGCAAGCTCATAATACTAAAAAAGGTCATTTTATATTGACCCTTGTGATAGCAAACTTTATTATGTAGTCTATTGTTTTTATTTTTGTACCAGCACCAGTTCGTATAAAACTTATTTCCCCTTACAATCAAAGATCATACATATTTAGGGACAATCTATGTTTCTAATAGCCTTTTTGGTGGGCCTTGCTTTATGCAGATTACTTCCTTAGTGCTTAGGAATATTTGGAAACAGCGTAAGTACAAGCAGCCCCCCAATGGCTTATTGGTTCTCTCTCTTTTTACGAAGGACATGTGTCTGGTTGCCCATAGAGTTAGACCTTCTAACGAAGATCCACTACTTTCCTGTATATCCACCACCTTGTAATTTTGAATTTCCATTTTCCTGTTCTATGGAGATTGAAACCCTCCTTGTAAATTATGTAATTCTTTAACAAGATTTTCCTTTCTTTATTTAGTGGAAAATCATAGTAGGGCTTCCCCTACTATTCATGTTTCAAAACAGAAAATTGAGGCCGCGGATTACATGTGTTTTCCAAGTCCATTGCCGCGCTTAGTGCTGCACCTTTTGCATAGTTGTGAGATCACCCATCGCACCTTTGGTCCTAGAGCTCGTACTACATATGGAGAAGAAGGTGAGACCTTCGATGGTTTGCCCTTCATTATTGGGGGTGTGGCCACGACCTCATCACGCAGAGCGTCTGCCGAGCATAGTGCCAAGGAAGACATCGAGTGCCGCATAGCCGAGCGAGGAGATGCCTCGGCCACAAGGGCCATGACCACCAACTTAGGGGTGACGGCTGCGCTCTAGGATCGCTTGGAGTCTAAGTCCACATAGTTGGAGTTGGCAGTCGTCGGGCACCATCCTACCTTGACGAGTGATGATTGCTAGGTTGTACCCTAACAACTAGTTGGTCCTCCGGTGCAAGAGTTTGTAGCAAGAAGTAAGATTTTATCGTTAGTGAGGAACCATAGCTAGCAATCCGTGGAGGTACAAGTCTCCCACACCAATGTCAAGTTCTACAATAATACAAATAAAACTTTACTTATGCCCCCAACAACACTAAGCATGGAATGGTCTTGGTCAATAGAGGAAATCACAAATCACAGCCATAAATCTATAGACCGAGACCCTCCCTACCTCTTTTTCACGAATACACGCTTGGTGTATCCTGATGTAAGTATCTTGGGAGAACGTGGGGCTTCTCAGAGCTCAGCCACTCTCGGCCGTCGGATCGATTGTTTGATGCGTTTAGGACCGTCGGATCTCGCTCCTGGTCGATATCAGCCGTTGGATCAAAAAAAATTACTGCTACAATGAATAGTTACCGTCTCGTTCCTGCCACCGCCTGTAATTACGCTGCCCCGCCGAGGGCATTTCCGTCATTTCACACACAAGGGTATAAATCATAGTGGCTCCTCTGAGATGACCTAGCCGCCTCCTCCTCCCGCACTCCCGCCGCCCCGTCTTCTCTTCGTCCCGCCTCGCCCCTCTCTCTCCCTCCAAACCCTACCCCGCGCACGCCTCCCTACCCCGCCGCCATCTCCTTCGCCGCCGGGAGCTCACCCGGGATGACTGCTGCGGGGTTCCTGGTGGGCTTCCTCCTCAGCCTGCTCGCGCTCACGGAGGTCGAGGCGGCCGCGCTGCTCTGGTTCGTGCTCCGCCTCCGCCGCTGGCGCGGCTCCGGTGGACTCGGACGGCTCCTCTCCGTCTCCTCCCTCACCCCCACGTGTGGTTCCGCTTCCCGCTGGCCACGAGGTGCAGCCTTGCAGGGGCGCATCGGGCTGGGCCTCTGTTTCCGGTTAGTTCACCCCCCTCCTCCTCCTCTCCGATCTGCTCTGGTTCTCAGCCTCTCCTCTTCTTCCTTCTCTCTCAGATATGGTGCAGCAGCTGCTGTGGGGTTGAGGTGTTCTGGCAACGGTAGGAGCTCCGGGCCCGTCCAGGTTAACCTATCTCTCTCTCTCCTAATTTCGTAGCCCTCATGTGCTTGCTTGCTTTTTGCTCTGAGTTGTGGCCGTCCAGATTAGCTAGGGTTCAAGCTTTGGCAGCCTATATGGTGGTCACTATTCTTGTCATGTGCTTTAACTCTACAACCTAGATTGGGTTCCCTCATGTGCTTGCTGGTCTGCCTGTCTAATTAGGCTTAGGTACCACAACCTACAGATTCCTTCTTGTTTGCCAAGTGCTGCAATCTCAAAGAATTTGCTTAATTTGCTGCAGGTCTGTCCAGTGCTCCATCTATGCTGATTTTCAGAAACTGTTGCCCAGAGAGATCTCCATGAAGCATTGCACCTGATGCAGATGTCAAAGTATTCAATCTACTATGATGACCACCAGCGGTGTAGTCTTGGTACATATACTGCATCCCGAGAGATAAAGCAGCAAGGACTAGCAGCATGGATGTGAAATATGGTCATGCTCTTAACCTGATCTCCAGAAAGGTATAATCTGCACCTACATCTACATTAATTGGTACCACTATTGCTGGGCATTGATTGCTGACAGAATTTCTCTCCAGCTAGAATGTTTGTATACACCATAGCAATTCTCTCCTGTAATAGCTACATCAATTTTGAGATTGCTAACAGAAATTCTCTCCTAATAAATATTAACCAAATTTAATTTAAGAAATGAGTGAATCTCAATACTATGGTACAACTTTGCTGAAAAACCATTATTTGCAGTACTAACAAATTATAGCAATAGGATGCGCTGACATCAGTTTACTGCTCTGGATTAATTATTATTCGATGATTGTCTAAAGATAGATTTTCAAATACCGAAGGCGAGTTAGTCTATTCATTCATCTGTATCGTACAATATATGTCTCATAATGTTTGCTGAGTAGCAAAGCTGACTCCTTACAATATTTCTTTTGTTATCATTTAGCATTACCGTAGTACTGCTATGATACTTGCGGCAAAGTTCATACCATGCTCCCAGTTCCCGATTATCATTTTCATGATTTTGGAGATTTAGTTTAGTTACAAATAAGCACGTCGTCCGACATTTACTGTTTGTCTGGACTAGAAATGAAATGCAAATATACCTTTTAAATTGACATGATAATTGGAAGTAGATAAATGTTATAACCTTTGTACTTATCAATGGAAGTTATCAATGATTTCTCCCTTTTATGGGTATAGTCAGCATAACGGGTATTTTCTCACAATTTTCGTTTCTCCTGTCTCTTCAACATCATTCCACACTGCACTTAATGAAAACTTATCTTTGAGCAAGTTATATTCTCCATGTTAACATAGTTCCAGTAGCATGCGTATCAGTGGTGAGTTTTTTTATTCATTGATTTTGTGTGTTCCCATTTTGGCTTGGTTTCACTGCTCAAACCATATATGTTAGTAAGAGGAAACAGAGTGTCACATTTTTGTTGATAAAATACATATAAGAACAGATTCATTGTCCCGTCTGTGTAGCATGGATGTTTGTTCATTAACGCAAGCTCTTATTGTCACATCTGTTGCTTCTAATGATTTTTAGTGTAATACTAATCAGATTTCTATATCTCCTGAAGCAAGAAGAGTATTTTGATGGAGCACAATTGATGTAGGTAAGCTTACTTGTGTAATTCAAAAACCTGAAACTTCTTAACAGTAACTCAATTATTACATAACTCGATTTTCTTAATCTCCAACCGTGTTCCGTTTTTGACACTGGTGTTCCATTTTTCTTATTCATGCTTGCAATATTTTTAGCTTTTTATGATTTTGTATAGCCAATGTGCATACTGTCTAGTGTAGGCATCTACTACCTTTGCAGTTGCCTCCTCATTTTCCTTTTATTACTACATGCGATTTTTATTAGCTGATCTGTGGCTTGATTTTCATTTGTAGATTCAAACCACTCTCCTGTGAGGATTTGTTCTGCTATACATTTTCCTTTCATTTCCCATCCAGGTTGTGTTCAAATGATAGGTGGCATTGCAAATTATGACCAATTTAAATGTTGTTTAGTGAGGTATGATATGCTCATTAACTTTTATTGCTCATTTCATTAACCCGTACATTGCTGGCGGTTACTATCTTATACCCAATATACATATGTAACGGACTAAGTTTTGTTTGAACGTGATACAGTTGGGTTAAGCTTCTCAAATGCCTAGCATCAATTAAGCTTGACCACCAAACTGAAACTGAAGAATATAAAAAGTTCAGTTAAGCATCCGAAGCTTTCGGACGGAAATTTTTAATGCAGTACACTATATAGTTAACCAAGGGAAACTTCTATTTTTGCTACTTCCTGTTCCTGATTTTTTTTGAAATCACTTTAGTGTGCTTATTGCCCATCACTGAACTAACAGGAGCCTGTTGCCATGTGTTTTTTTTACTAATCAGACTACTTGGAGAACCATCTGTTAAAACTGGTCTAACTAAGAAAATGCTTTCTTCTGTCTCTACTAGACACCGACAATGAGAATGCCATTTCTATGTAGCTGAACCAAGTGACTGAAAATTTATGTTACGTGGTACAACTTTACGAGAGGATTATTTCTGTAGACAAAGAACACAGTTGCATCTAGGCTTTCTAAGTCTTTAGTTATTTTAAAAGATAACTTAATAATAGATGGATAAATGAGCTTGGCTTTCAAACCTACGAGGTTTAGAATTTCCTGTTGACTTTACTTCTGTGTTTCGCCAGCCTCCATCCGCCAATTGGAAATAAACTGAGGGACCTGAAGTTTCATCTATTAGGAGAAGCCGGTGCTTGTGCGGGTTGCCGGATTAATCAAGATGGAAGCTGATGCAATTAGAGTCCCATCGGTACCATTGCATGTGACCATGATGCAGACATTCACTCTAGGATTTGAGATTTTCTTTTCTCATCCCCTACGATAGATTATAGCTCAAGGAGTGAATTCATCCACGTCTACATATTTTCATCTTTTGTTGTGTTTTGGCATAACCATTATCTGATTTGAGTTTTTGTAAGCGTGTTGAAGTCTTATTGATTGTGTTCCTGCAAATAAACATGATCACCAAATGGGCGTCTTCTGAAAATTAAGAGAATTAACTAATTGTATATGCTATTTATTTGTGTTCTTTTTGTGAGATTCAGATGATGCACACTTGAATATGAATGAAGGATGTGTCCTTGGCTATTGGGCCCTAATGAAAACTTTGTATTGTATTATTGGTAAATTTGCTTCTTTTGAGAAGGTTCTCTTAAGATAGGTCATGATCATGTATAGGGGGCTGGATGAGTTTGGGCTGGGGGGTGCGGCAAGCCGCACTTCCTATCTAGTCATTCCATTGATAGAGGGAAGAAAAGTACAGTGGCGGACCTCGCAAAGCTTAAGCTACTATGCGCTTACGAGGTCGCGATGAGCATAGGATGGGTTGCTCAGCCCTTACATGCCAAGATTCAGGTTACATGGATAATTGAGCTAAGCCCTCGAGCACCAGCCTTTGCCCAAGTGTGAGCTTCCTCCTGAATGTTGCGGACCAGGATGGAGTGGGATGGGGTTGCGCCGTAGAAGATGCAAGCGTGTTGTGGTGCCTTCATATAGTCCAGGCAGTAAGCGCGATGAGAGAGGCCAGACCTTTGTGGTGGCTTGGGGGGATGCATTGATGACCGTCCCTACCTCTATAGCTAATAATTCATTATTCGACTGAGATTCTCTCTGCATCATAAGTATATTAAGTATAAAATGGATAATTTTCTTAAGCAAGATGACATATTGTTGATTGCATAATTATATTAAAGGCGTCGTACAAACATTCATTTTTAGTGGCAAATACAAGTCAAGCCATTTTCAGTAACTGTCACCACGATAGATTATTTACAAGATTGAATCCAACTAATGCCCACGTCTCTCACTATTGATTACCCATCTAAACATGCCAAGAGAAGATAAAAACCTTGAGAAAGTAATGCATCTATAAGTCAAACATCAGGCATCAACACAATATAAACTTTAAAAAGTAACTCATCATGGACAATAATCATGATAGGCAACTCATATGGACATTGTATTGAACAACAAAGAGGCCCGACGACGAACGTGATCGAACACGGCGGTGGCAACGGGGAACCCTGTGACCCATTGCATATCCTCCATCACCGCCACGACCGTCATCGCCTTCGCAGACGCAGCCCTAGAGGCCCCATCCCCCTTCCGTCGGCCTCGAGCCCTGTCCGACGACGCGAACGCTCGACAAGGAGACGACACAAGGGAGGCCCCTAGCTCGTCCGCCCTCACGACGAAACCACCAAGCGGGCAGTCCCGGCTTTGCCGCGACTTGTGCGGGACCGCCGACGTCTAGTTGTTGGACATGATAATCAATGTGCCAACAACGCAATATGATGTGAACAGAATAGACGCAAATGGTTAATCAACGTGCTCCAACAATGCAAATAGTGTGAACAGCGTACACGCAAATCCTTAGTTATTTCCAGCCATGTGCGTACATGCAGGATGCACACGGACATCTGTACAGTTTCTAAGCTCCCACGAAATAAGACGCTCTCAGCAATTTGGGGTGCATAATGACGTTTTCCTCCGCAGTTGTTTGTCGGTCAACGTCGGTTCTACTCGCACAAGCATACGTTTTTTTAGAAGAACACAAGCATACGTGTGTGTCCCCTTCCGTCGAAGCTTCAAGGCTGGGCCTCAACGCCTGTGCACCGACGTTAGATGGGCCAGCAAGTTGTTCGCTCTTCATAATTTTTTTCACTTCACGTTCTCCAACAGGCCACCACCATCTTTCGCCCACCCAATCTCTCTCTCCCCCCTCGCTCTGGCACGTTCCCGTGTGTGACGGGCTAGGGTTCGTCTCTCCGCCGTCGCCCACCCTCTCGGGTGCGTAGTCCCCACGCCATCGGCCACCTCCCGTCCTCGCCTCTCCTTTCTGTTTGGATGCTCCCCTCGGCCCCTCTCATCGATTTAGTAACAGTCGTCGGTCTCGCCTCCCTTCCGCCGCTTGTCCACTGTGCCACGCCAGATACAACTTTTGTGGGCGAGGCCGCCTAGTGAAGCGCGAGGGAGGTCGGCGCTGGTCGTGGGCGAGCTAACCAGGGCAGGCACGTGGCAGGCCGGTGGTGGTCACCGGAGAAGGCGGTCGCGAGGTGGAAGTCGGGAGGAGTTGCGGCAGGGAGCGTACATGTGTGACAGAGAGACGAATGCGCAAGGGGCTGCGGCGGCGGGGGAGAGCTCGCCGATGTGGGGAATTTGGGCGACAGCGAGCTCCCGGATGTTGGGTCGCAGGGACAGGAGTTCCCGGGAGCGGCGAGAGGAAGAGATGACTGGGGTGAGAAAGAGAGATAATCAGATTGAGAGGGAGAGAGAGAGGTGATTATTGTATAGACCTTTGTTTTCTGTTTACCCTTGACATGTTTCTCCTTCTCTCACGCATATATGTGTTTATTGGAGAAATCTTTGTTTGCTCCTTCTTATGAATTTCATGTCAAGTAGCTACTAATCTTGCAGTATACTTGCTCATGTTTCCATGTCCCGTCTAGATTTTCTAGCCTGCTAGGTTTTGTGATATTTTTTGCCTAACAAAGAAATTTTGGGATCCTTCACAACAATAAACCTATACTTCATCTCAATCAGGGTCAAGGTGAGTGCACACCATTATGAGCTCTACTTTTCAATTTTTATTTAAGTTGGTAAACACTACAAAGCGATTACCATATTTAAGAGATTATGGTTGTAATGGATTTCTAAATATAGATATTATTGAGGATTTGGTTAGGTAACGATTTGTGTTCTCTGGACCTATGTGGCTTCAATGCAATGCCTTGATAAACCTTCGTTTTAATATTGAAGGAATCTGCATTTAGTGTTAGAAAGGGTTCAAGCATTCAGTCATTGCACTGAGTAACTGACCAAATAAATTGTTGTGCACTAAATCGTGTGCCATTATCCAGTTAAGCTAATAATGTGTTTCCTATTGTTAAAATATACCTTTTGGAGAAGGGTATACTTTTTGGTTGACCCTCCATATACAGGAAACTAATTACATTTTGTCTCCCAAAGAACGTGATTAGTTTTCTATTGAAGAGTTGCAGCCTGCTATCTTTTTGGTATGCACCAGAATTTGGTCAGCCTTCCATTAGCAAATTTTAAACACCAAATACTTCAAATAAAAGTTCAGAAAGAAAGATGGGTAAGCATTTCTACCCTATCTCTACAGTTTGTAAGCTCCAGTGAATTGCGAGCACCTGGTGCATCGTGGGATATGTTGTCGGTAGTGGGCCCAGTTTTGAGGCGTTGTTTCGTTCGTCAGTTCTAAATGGGCATGCCTAGGTGACTCATGGCGGGTGTGAGGGCTGTTTTGGCGGTATGTGTCACTGGGTACGTGTGTTCTCTTACTCCATATGGAGATATAGGCGGTGGCGGCTGTGCGGTTAGGGTGAGTTGCTTCTGTCGCCGGGGGCTTCATCTTCGCATCGGCCTTCTCCGATCTGGTGGGTGGGCAGGGGCGTGGAGGGCGGCATCCGGTTGCAGGGTTTCCTTGGGTTGTTCGTCTTACTGCTGTGCATCATCTGAGGTTTTGATTCATTTGACTTTTGTTTCAGCTTCTCTATAGCTTGATTATTGTGTTGCTTGTGTAGTTATGTTTATGGCTATGGCTGCGGGGGATTCTGGATGTGATTTTGGGGGAGGGTGGCGGGGTTGTGTCGGCTGAATGCTTGGTCGATGTGGGGATTGTGTGGCTGTTCTGGTTTTGTGGGGCGCTTGCTTCTCGCTGTTGGTCTCGGTGGTGATTTTGGTGGTCTTGCTGTTCTGGTTGGGGGTGTCCTGATTTTGGTGTGTGTGTTCGTAGGAGGTGTGTTCAGTGGTTTCACTTAGGGGGAGAACCAACAAACCATCTAAAACAACTTCGTTACTAGAAAATAGATCATGACACTAGGATTCATTTAAGTTCTCTCATCACTAGGATTCATTTGGGTGCTCTTCTGGCATGCTTTTTTTTGTCCTTTACATGGTAAAGCACGGTTTGGTTTTAAGACACACATTATTGATGTGTTTTCTGCATTCTTTTCTGTGATGTTGCTATCTGTTGTGCTACAGAGTTCGCTGCCCAGGGAAGCACAGAACAGTAGTATATTGTGCAGAGGGTGCAAGAAAAGCTGGTAAGTCATTCCATGTATACACTAATTCGCTTTCTCCTTTTGGTTGTTAGAAGTTTTTTTATTTTTATTGCTTTTATAGCTCAGGATTTGTGTGTTTGTGTGCATATTGTAGCCTTATTGGTATAACAGTGCTATAAATATTTGGCTGGCAGCGCTTCTTCTATTTTTGGAGTAGCTTTTGGTTCGGCCAGAATGCTATATATGAAGTCATTATGCTTTGCATAATTTTGGTTTTCATATACACAGTGTGGTTTCAATGGGAACACAAAATGATTTTCATACACGTTTGTGTTGGGTCTATGTCAGGAAATTCCTACTAACATTGGTGGCTCATCCTAAGCGATGGGCTACGTGAAGCCGTTCTCTGTCGGTAGTCTTGCGACAAATTTACCTGGATGTTGTTAATAAGTGCAGAAAGCATGAGGAACCGAAGTATGTATCACATTTGCATGTGAACCCACGTGGAGCGAAGTGTTAGAGATTTTACAAAATGGAAAACACGAAGTGGTACACAGATACGTGTCCACAGTTACAGCAGTGTATAAAGGAGTTCTTGAGAGATTAAAAGATGATGTTCTTCACAAGATGACTAAATGTTCTTCAGAAGTCAGTAAGCATAAAGTGATCGCTCTTTCAAATCACCATCACTTATTGTTATTCTAGAATTTGCATGGTGTGTCCTTGGCCCACGTTTTTTGGCTGTGATTTCTTCCTTCTCACTATATTTTCTATTTTCCTCTTCATTTGCAGCTCGGCAATTTTATGCGAAGAACCTGCATTTCTCGAGATAACCTATTTGTTAACGCGCACAAAGATGTATGTGCTCACTATGTTAGCCTTTATTACCATCCCTCATGGGATCAAATATATAAACGTATTGCACAGACAAGTAAAAACTGATTTCGGTGAGCCTTGTGTCCTCAGTGAAGTCAAGAATTTCCATAAATCTGAGTGTCTCATTGGCTGTTGTGGTTGGAAAGCGTAATGGAACCCTATTGGAACATGTTTTTCTTCTCTTAATATAATCTATTTCCCGTGGATATGGACAAGATGTTTGTTTAACAAATACTTGGTTCTTGCTGTCTCTCAAATTGCCTGCACTACATCCCCTTCTCAAATTCTATGAGTAGACTGTTCTTATTCCTTGGCTCGCCGTTTATGAAACAAAAACGATATTTCTTATCATTTTCTTAGCAGCTATGCTCTGCATGCGATTTGATTACAATGCGGCAAACCCATTAGGCTGTGTTCACTGTCCGCTTTCAGTGGCATTACTACCGTTCAACTGGAGAACAAAACTTTAGCTATTTTGACATACATTAGGCTGTGTCGATCCGAGCGTTCGATCATATGAGGATTATTTTCCAGGTTGGACAACCTTTCTCCTTCGCTCCCCTATCCACGATGCCTTATGGACAAGATGTTTGTTTGACTAATATTTTAGGTTTGGTAGTTTCTCAATTACGTGCGTATTTTTAGTGTGACAGGCAATTTGCAAGAGACCCTAACCAATGGGACATTTATTTTGCTTATTTTACAGTGGATGGAGTATTACAGTATCAATCACGCCATTAGTATCAAGACCGCCCACACATGATCCAAACAAACAAAACAAAGCGGCCAACCAAAACAGACAACTAAACAGGGGGAAAATACACGCCGGCAGAAGGACGGCGCAGCGCAAGCGCGTGTATCCCTCTAGTGCATGGCATTGCCGGCCATGTCCTCCACGCGCACGCACAATAAACCAATGAAAAAAATAGCGTGCAACAGAAAATAACGCGCCCCCTAAAAATATGCTATTAGCGTGCTATAGCGCGCTACAACGTGCTATTAGCGAGACATTGTACACAAATTAATTTAGCGAGGCAATTCTCTACACGCTATAGCGTGCTATTTTTTTCAGTGCAATAAACGGATGCCCGGAAACTGCGGCGCAGCGGTGCAGGCCTGCTGATCGCGTCTGCGGATGCCCGGAAACTGCGGAGAGTAGACCTATAATAGGATGATAAACGGCCTTTCGGTCTTCGCAACAATGCCTGATAGACTCGATACCTTATTGCGTCAAGGAGAACCTCCTGTGCATTTGATTTTTTTTTACGCGCTGGGAGCTTTCGTCTTTCCACTTATTAGGGCTTTCGGGGAGTCATTTTCAACTAGACCAGTAGTACTAGCATATTATCATCCTTAGTTAACATTATCACTGGCCACGTCTTTCGAACCTGCGTTTTCTATCGGGTTTGTGGACATGCGCGCAGGTTGACAGTGGATACAGACAGGATAAGCAAAAAACCAAGCCTTTGTCTGTTAGATTCATATATTCTTCTCAATGATTAGTTTTATACTACTACAGAGATAGAAAAGCTTACAACAGTATAAGAGATGAAGGTGGTCAGCAGGGTGGGTCAACTGTGCAGCAGTGCCTTTTGGTTCAACCTTAGGGACGAAACGAAATGCGCAATGAAATAAGGTGCATTAATTCGTTTTGGTTCTAGCCATAGCAGGCATTTTGGTTATGGACGTTATACTTGTACCAAAAGGACTGTCTTCGACATGATCGAACTTTTTTTGGAACCAAAAGGGGTTACCCTCCGCCCCAACTTTTATATAAAGCCAAGGCAAACGACGGCCCACACAAACTGTTAACGGCGCTCGGCGGCAACCGGAGAGTAGCTGCCACAGACAGAAAGCAAGGATTAAACTACCCTATTACAAGTTTTAGGCAGAAATCTAGGCAGGATACATAACCAGGCGGTAACATGCCAGCCTGCTATGGCTAGAGTACTTGCTCTCCCTCCAAAGTTAATTAACCTATAAAAGGACTTGACAGAGTACTTGCTAGAAGATTATAGCATCCAGACAGGCTGGTCTGGGGAACCAGATAGACACACCGGCTCAAGAACCTTGATCAGTTCCTTCCATCTAACTAAGGTGCTTTCCTCAACACACCTCCCAAAAGTCAAACCTAATTCTCCACCCACCCAGACCTGCGCAAGGGTAGAATCTTGTTGTTGACAAATAGTAAACAAATCCCAAAATGCAGTTTTAAGAGAGCAGTCCCCAGTCCAGATGTCATGCCAGAAGGCAATGCTTTTACCATCACCAGGTCTCCGTCTATAAAAGTTTTTAGAGGCTGTAAGAGCCCAGGATAGACTTTTCATAAATGGAGACCCCAGGGTCACCCTAGTGTTAAAGAGATTAGGGCAAGCAGTGTTGTATTTGTAGGTCAGCATCTTCTTCGAGTCACTATCCCTGTCATCATAGAACCTTTTTCCCCATGAGGCCAGAAGGGCCATGTTGAAATCTCTAAGGTTGGGAACCCCCATACCCCCAAACTCTTTCCTTCTGGAGATCAAACCCCAGTTAGCAAGGTGATATTTATGATTATCACCCATATTCCCCCAGAAGAAGTGAGACATTTGTGAAGTGATCATATCAATAGCCCATTTGGGAAATTTCATAATAGACATTAGATAAGCAGGAATGCTGGCAATGCAGGTAGTCAGCAGTATCATTTTTCCCCTATATATTTGCTCAGAGATATTAATAGCATGAAGATCACTTTTATGGAAATTAATTTTCAAACCAGATAAATTTTCAAAACAGGAAAGAATCCATTTCAAATTCTTGGCATGCTCCAATGAGTTATCCAAGAATAGAATGGTATCATCAACATACCGTAGACGGACCACCCCACCTGGGAAGGCCTGAGGTAGCAGTCCACAGATTAAACCACTATTGGTAGCTTTGTGAAGCATTTTAGAGAAAACATCAGCTACCAAATTGAACAAAAGGGGTGAGTGGGGATCACCCTGTTTCAAGCCTTTCCCCCAGATAACTGGGGACCATTAGAGTCATTAATTCTAACCTAGAAAGTCCCTTGATAAATAGTAGACATCACCCACTCCACCCATTTACTACCAAAGCCTCTAGAAAGAAGCATTTCCTTCAGAAACTCCCAACTAACTCTATCATATGCTTTTTCATAGTCAAGTTTAAGAATCAAACCAGCAGACCCAGACCTATGAATTTCATGTATGACCTCATGAGCCATAACCACACTTTCCAAAATGAATCTGCCCTTAATAAAAGCAGTTTGGTTGGAAGAGATAAGCTTGTCACATAAAGGGGAGACCCTAGTAGTCATAGCTTTAGAAAAAAAAATTAACAGCACAATTGCTAAGGCTAATAGGCCTAAAGTTCTTCATATCTCTAGCCATAGGAATTTTGGAAATGAGAGTAATAATGGCATGATTCAATTTATATACATCAAGATTACCATTCTCAAAGTCTCTAACCATCCACATAAAATCTTTTTTAATCAACTCCCAAAAAGTTTGGTAAAATAGAAAAGATAGGCCATCAGGGCCAGGGGCACCACTAGCATAGGAGCTCACCACAGCTTGTTTTATTTCCTCTTCAGAGAAAGGTCTCTCTAATTGCTCTTTCTCATCATTACTAACCAATTCATCCTCAGACCAAAAGTCAGCATCCAGATGGATGTCAGGTTTGGGTTCAAAGGCAAACAAATCTTTGTAAAAAGAAGTAGCAACCTCGAGCATCTCCTTGGTCGAAGTGACCACACCATTATGACTGTTTAGTTCAGAAAGATGATTCTTCCTGTGTCTGTGGTTAGCCAGGGCTTGGAAATAAGCATTATTCCTATCCCCCTCTAAAATTTTCATGTCCCTAGATCTCTGCCAAAGAGCAGTCTCCTCTTTCTTCCACAATTCTTCCAATTCTTTTTTAATCTCCTCCATTCTGTCATAGTCAGACATATATAGTTGTTGAGTTTCAGACATGACATCAAGAGTGTCAAACTCCAGAAGGAGTGCCCTCTTCTTTTTCTTCAACATTGCCTCTCTATTAATACTCCACCCTTTAGTTTCTTCCTGAGAACTCTAGTCTTCAGCATCCAGTTATCAGCTGAGGATTTGGATGAGGACACAGAATTCCAGGCTTCTGTGACCATTTGATGAAAGCCTGGTTGGGAGAGCCACCATTTCTCAAACCTAAAAGGTTTGGGGTTAGATGGGGCTCTAGCACCAGTGTCCAGGACCAAAGGAGCATGATCACTCCCTACCCTGGGAAGGGCAGACAAGGTAGAAAAAGGAAAATGGGCGTCCCAATTCAGAGAGATGAACACTCTATCTAACACAGCAAACACATGGGAAGCCTGGTTATTAGACCAGGTAAACACCCTGTTAGAGACAGAAATCTCCATCAAGGCCCATCTGTTGATCTAGTCATTAAACAGAAATGTAGTCTGTTGATTTACTAAACCACTACTCTTCTCTCTGTCATTTCTAATCAAGTTGAAATCACCACCAATCATGATAGGATAAGAAGCATTTGATAAAGTATCATGCAGTTCAACTATAAAATCTACCTTAAATTCAGGGTAAGCATACCCATACACTAACACCATCTGCCAGACAAATCCATCAGATTTATTTTTAACAGTAGCAATAATAGAGAATCTTTGGTTAACAAAACCCACTACCTCAAAAATCAGTTTCTTGAAGCCCAAAAGGATTCCCCTTGCAGTATTATCAGCTGGCAAAAAGTGCCACACAAAATTATCAAATCTATCAATAGCTTTGAGGAACCCCTCAGAAATATTCTCCCTCTTTGTTTCATGAAAACCAATAAAATCAGGATCAAACTTAGCAATAGTATCACATAGGCACTATATCTTCCCATGTTGCCCTAGACCTCTAATATTCCAAATGAGACCTATCATAATTAATTAATTTTGAAAGGGTGGGATAGGCCACAAGGCCTAGCTTTAGTTAGAACACTAGTAGAAAACAGGGCTTCCGTTCGGGCATGGCAAGCCCATTAGTCACGGTTCAGTCACGAACCGGGACCCATGGGGAAATTCCTCCCGGTTCGTGAGCCCAGGGGGCCGGCCGGGGCCTCGTGGGCATTGGTCCCGGTTCGTATGGAACCATTTGTCCCGGTTCGAGGCACGAACCGGGACTAATGGGCCTCGCTCCTGGCCCACAACCATTGGTCCTGGTTCTTGACATGAACCGGGACAGAAGGCCCGGATTTAGTACCGGTTCTAGCCACGAACCGGGACAAATGAGCTGCCTATATATACCCCATCGCCGCAGCAGAGCACTCCACAGTGCTCTATTTTTTCTGGCCGTCGAGGGGAGGGCATTTGGGTGCTCTAGCTCACCTCCTATGCACATGAGGTGTTCGATGAAATGTCTGAGCCACACTAGTTAATCTTTCTCCTCTCAAAACTCGACCTCTGAGCTCCATTTTCCCCAAGATTTGTCTAGGTTTAGCGGTCCGTCACGTCCCGTCCCCGTCTTCACCGCTGTCGATCGCCTGCGCCGATCTCGTCGCCAGCACCACCGTGGTGAGCCTCTTGTTCTTATCTTCTTTCTGAAAGAAAAAAAATTCTTACTTCACATAGATACTTGTCTAATTTTGTTACTTTTATTATTCCTTCTTATTATATAGTGCGATGGTTTTGGTATCTGCCCCCGTCGGCCCTCGTCCTGTCTATGATTCGGATGTGGTATATATTATCTTTATAACTATTGGTTCATTTATTGTTTATGAAAATTATGCCGACCAACGTGACATAGATTTTATTTATCTAGGAGGTATGTGAACCGGAAATTCCAACCGACCCTATTGTCAAGAGGTTAAATTTAGTTGAAGAAGAAAACAATTTCTTGAAGGAAAAAATAAAAAAAAATGAGGAGGAGAAGATGATATTGGAGTTGCATGTTGCGGATGTCGTCAATGATCACAAGATTAAGATGGATGCAATGCGCTTGAAGGTTAGGAAGATTAGAAAATATGCCATTCATACCGAGGCTTGGTATCATTATGCTGTTGGATCAATTGTTACCTTGGTTGCGATTATGATCGCATTTGTTTTCGCATTGAAATGTTTTACATAGTTTCAATGTATGGTTTAATTAATTAGATGCTCTGGAGAGCTATATGTTGTTAGATGAGAACTATGTATGTACTTTGGTTTTAATGTGATGATGAACTTCTATTAATTTGATCACTTAATTATCTATTCATGATGTTCTGTAATGGTTTTTGACACGCTTAATTATATATAATGCACGCAGATGAACCGGCAATGGATGTACGGTGACAGACACACCTCCAAGTACATTAAGAGCATGCATGATGTTCTCGAAGTGGCTGAGGCAAACAAGCAGAATGGTTTTATGTGTTGTCCATGCCCTACATGTGGGAATACGAAGTCTTACTCTGACTGGAAAATCCTTCACACCCACCTGCTTTACAAGGGTTTCATGCCACACTATAATGTTTGGACGAGGCACAGAGAAATAGGGGTTATGATGGAAGACGGCGAAGAAGAAGAGGACGATGACCACTATGTGCCCCCTGAATACGGTGATGCTGCAACAGGGGAAGTTGCTGAAGATCAAGAGGAACCAGACGATGTGCCCAATGATGCTGCAACGGGGGAAGCTGCTGAAGATCAAGAGGAACCAGTGCCCGATGATGATGATCTCCGCCGGGTCATTGTCGATGCAAGGACGCAATGCGAAAGTCAAAAGGAGAAGCTGAAGTTCGATCGCATGTTAGAGGATCAAAAAAGGATTGTACCCCAATTGCGAAGATGGCAACACAAAGCTCGGTACCGTACTGGAATTGCTGCAGTGGAAGGCAGAGAATGCTGTGCCTGACAAAGGATTTGAGAAGCTATTGAAAATATTGAAGAAGAAGCTTCCAAAGGATAACGAATTGCCCGACAGTACATACGCAGCAAAGAAGGTCGTATGCCCTCTAGGATTGGAGGTGCAGAAGATACATGCATGCCCTAATGACCGCATCCTCTACCGCGGTGCGTACAAGGATCTGAACGCATGCCCGGTATGCGGTGCATTGTGGTATAAGATCAGACGAGATGACCCTGGTGATGTTATGTGCATTCCTCAATGCAATCCTCAATGCAATGTCTCAGAAGGTGATCGATCCAGAAATCATACCAAGGCTAAGGAGTGATGTGGCACAATGTCTTGTCAGTTTTGAGCTGGTGTTCCCACCATCCTTCTTCAATATCATGACGCACATCCTAGTTCATCTAGTCGACGAGATTGTCATACTGGGGCCCATATTTCTACACAATATGCTGGTGCAAGAAGGAGCCCGTGGTGACGGCTCCGGTGACCGAACAGAGTCCGGCCAGGTAAATATATTAGTTATGCCTGTGCTGACTAGCTAATTGATGCATTCATTGTTTTGGTAAATATATTAATTAACTCTCGTCTTTCTTCTTTTTTCTAGCCCTCCGGATCGAGCACAACTTCGGTAAAGAGACGAGGCCCGAAGAGAAAGTTGCGCTCGGATGAAAGGTTTGAGATCACAGCAATCGCGCGCGACGGCCAACCGATTGAACCCATCTGGACAAAGGAAGCATTTGCTGTTCAGTGCGGGGTTCTTGTTAGGGACAAGATCCCGATCAGCATCCACCAGTTTTTCAATCAAAAGGCCCTCGATAAATCAACGGTCACTTGCTACTGTCTGTAAGTAGTACTACTTCTATCATTAAGTCTCTCTATATAGGTCAGCTCTTTCATTGCATGTATTTATAATTATCCTCACTATATTATGCAGATTGAAGATCGCCGAATTGAAGAAAAGACAAATCGGTGATATTGGGTTCATTAACACAAATCTCATAGATGCAACTGAGGTTAAATATCATGCCGAAAATACCAAGGCCAACTTGCTACGATCGTTGGTAATAAATGAAAACAAAGATATAATACTCTTTCCTTACAACTTCAAGTGAGTGTTACTGTCTTGTGCATATTCGGTTTCCCTTATTAGTCCAGGTTATAGTAATGTAATTGATGACTTATGCATGCGTGCGCAGCTTCCACTATATTCTCCTAGAGATTAAACTTGAGCAGGGAGTAGTAACCGTCTTAGACTCGAGACGAAAAGATCCCCAGGACTATGCGGACATGACTCAAATGATCGAGAAGTAAGTTAAATCGATCATTATCCACCATATCAGCAACTTTGTTCATTTCCTGATATCAAGTAATTGTTTTCTTTGTCTGGCAGGGTTTGGAGAAAATTCACCAAAAAAGCTCCGGGACTGCCGAAGAAGCTGCAATTTAAACACCCAAAAGTAAGTAATATAGTAGCATGTTCCGCACATCTCCTAGTGATTCAAGCGCTAGTTTCATCAATACCATTTAGCATGCTTGCTTATCAGTTTCATTGACCTTTATTTCTTGTAAAGTGGTTGTGGCAGGAACCCGGGAATAATTACTGTGGATACTACGTTTGCGAGTCCATCCGCTACACGACCTGTGAGCGGGGCTACTCCGAGGAACAATATGAAGTGCGTAAGCAATACTATTCACAATTTTATTTTATTACCATCATTTGTGTTGAGTTTCATTTATTCATATATATATGTATTGACCCCCTTCTTCAAATTAGATGTTTCGGAAGTGGGATGAACTCCTAGCACCAGATCGTATGCGAGCAATTCAAGAGGAATTGGTGGCATTCTTCCTTGACCACGTGATCGCTGAAAACAGAGAATACTATGTGGACCCTGTGTTCTTACAATTTAGTTAGGAGATTATATTGTAAGAGATAATTATAGTATATATGTAGCCGGTAGTGTCGGATAGATATACGAGAACTTGTTGTTCGATCAATCTCTCAGAGAAGGAGAGGTGGTCGATATCACTTCTCTCTGTATGCATATGTTCATGACGATCTTCTGTTTCCTTCATTTGATTACTAGCTAGCGTGTCTAGTCCTCTCCATACGTATATAGTACGTAGCGTCGACCAAGCACGGAGATAAGAGAGGACACTTCTCTCTATTAATTAGCTAGCTAACACAATATATGAAACACCTAAATTAACCCCCCAAAACCCCCAAGCCCCCACCCCCCTTTAAAAAAAAACAAAAACCCCAGCCCCTGATATGCTGACGTGTGGATGCCTATTGGTCCCGGTTAGTGCCACCAACCGGGACCAAAGGGCCTCCTGCCTGGGCTCGCCGCACCGGCCACGTGGAGGCCCATCTGTCTTGGTTCGTGTAAGAACCGGGACTAAAGCGTTAGGGCATTAGTAACGACCCTTTAGTCCCGGTTCAAAAACCGGGACAAAAGGCCCTTACCAACCGGGACAATAGGCCCCTTTTCTACTAGTGGAACAGCAGGTGTTTCCCTAGTAGCATCAGAAGTGCCAACTGGCTCCAAGGGGAGGACACCCTTAGGTGTACTAACTAGCTCACTAGAGTCAATGTCAAGATTGTCAGGAAGTACTATTTCAGGATTATTATTGGCAAACACCAAACACCTCTCTTTCTCCACAGCTATCATCTCATTAATGGCGAGACTCTTTTGAATATCACCCCCCCCAATCATCAAGTTCATTTGATTCATTTGATTAGCAAGGACAACTTTATTCATTTGATTATTGTATGCAGCAGCTTTCTCCATGATGTTCACATCGCCATGGCCTCTAGTAGCAGGCCTTTGAGCTAGCACAGCCCCCATCTTGGTTTATTCTCATGGATGGCCTCATCACTTTGGGTTCGGTTAAGTGATTCCAGCATGGATCTCTTCCAGGTTTCACTTTGTAGGATTTGTACAGCCTCACGAGGGAGAACCCTCAACTCTTCTTCTTTTATTCCTCATCTTCAGAATCAGAGATATCCACTGATCTTAACAGATCCTCACAATAATCCATACTACCAGCACATTGATCACGAGTTATATGTGTAACATTCTTTCCACAAGGAGAAGGGTTTTTTTGGGTCACCACTCCTTCATCCTCCTTCCTCTCCCCATCAGATTTTTGGTTTTGTTCTGTAAGGTTACCAACACAGCCAGACTTAAGTTTGTATCCATCAGAAGATGCACCATCAAGATCAACATCCACCAAAGCACATTCCATAATAAAATTCTCCCAATCAGCATCATGTTCATATTCCATAGGTGTAACGACCAGCTTTCGAGCACCATTTTTGTTCGAGGATCCATGTTTAGTTGAGAAATTTGCCTTGTCAAGTTCATCAATGGCCAGATCACCATCCGACCCTTCAGAAACATGTTCTCCCTGAGTTCCATTATCTTTTTCAGCTTGTTCTTCTTCAGCTCTCTCATCCTCCTCATTACCATCTTCATCCTCATCTATATCAATGACAGAGTCAGCACCACCTGTTTGTTCAAAGCCCTCAACACCGAAGCCAAGTAAGAATAACTTTTTCTTCATCTCAATTAGTCTCTCAAAAGGAATCTTAGTTGGATCTCTGCAGGCTATCTTGATTGTGACATTCTCAAAGAAAGTTTTGAACATCTCATTCCAATCCACATATGTAAGCACCCCAAATAGTGAAGCAATTTGGGCAAACACTTTCCAAGTACACCACTTTGGGGGAATACCCTCACTAAGTAACCAGGCTTCAATCAACTCTCCAAAAGGTTCACATCCACCCTTCCATTCAGTTAATGTCACATTCACATCTTGTGGGAGGGAGAATCCAGGCAGTTCAATGAGGTCTTCCACTCTCTTTTAGGGGGGGAATCTGACCAAAAAGGTCTTGCTGGAGAGCCCTCTGATCTGCCAAGGCCAGTGTTTAGTTTTGCAGAAGGTAGCAGATAGAAATCCCATCAGTTTAGCACAATCCACTTCTCCTTTTAAGATGTTTACCTCAGCACAATTCTGGAAGTTTAACCACTTTGACTCATTAGCAACAGGGACATCCACATGGTAGAAACCAAGACCTTGAGCTCCACTACCGAAAAAGGCAGCAGTAGGTTGAATCTTAGACCACGTAGCGCAGTTGTTCAGATTGTGATTCTGCTGACGGATAAAGCAGACTTTCGGCTTCACGCAGTTCCCAACATAGTGTCCAGGGCCACCACAATTGAAGCAAGTCATATCCTTATACCTAGGATCAAGGACTTGTTCCACTTCCACCTGTACAGACCGGGATGATTGTACCTGAGCGGAACCAGCAGTTGAGGCTATAGATCTGGTGGGCTTTGGGGCAGGGGCTTGTTCTTTTACTGCAGGCGCAGCTGGCTTCCGCCCAGCAAACGAAGTTTGTTTCTGACCTGCCCCTTTGGACTGACCAGCAGCAAGATTGCTGCTCCCTCCTGCACGGCAATCAGCCATCTTCAACCCTCTCTTGACAGCCTCCGCAAAGGAGATCGAACCAGGCCCAATCCCCTCGCGAACTACCTTGATTTGCTTTGGAGGTGGATCAAATGGTCGACGGGATGCAGGAAATCAATCCGCGGCCGAAAAGGAGTTGTTCTCGACCAAAACTCTCCGGATCCAGCAAAGGAATCCGGTTTTGGGGGGATCTGGCGGTTGCTGGGTAGGGTTTTCTATGTAGGTGGCGGCGAGGGGGAGAAGGAACGAGCCAGAGTTGGCCAAAGTGTTCCTCCACGTTTTCTAGGGATTCGTCTTTACATAATCCCCTTGCCCTACCCGCTTTGTCCCCAACAACACGTAAACTGAGTGTGGGGCCAGGCAAAGCTGGAAACACACTGGGGGAACAGCAGGGAGTCCCCGTCCCTGGTTTGGGGTCAGATTTGAAACTATGGCCGAGCCCCTCGCCGGAAGCCAACTCCGACGAGGTCTCACCGGCTGCAGAAGCAGTCACACACTCCTTATCATTACTAGAACCCGGAGTGAGAGCCCTCGACTCTACCAACTACTCCTGTTAAGGTGAATGAGAAATCGAAATAGCACAATCTAGCAGCCCACGACGGCGCAAACAAAATTCCCTCAACCTAGCCTTAAGAGTTAAATCAACGCGCAGATGCATACCTAACTCACCAGGCCATGGCGGAGGGTCGATGGACCGTCGTTGTGTCTGAACCAGTCGGGGCAATCGATCTACTGACAGCGTGGGGGCCAGACGGTCATGGTCCCCGAAGGGAGAAACTCTGGCGGGATGTTGGCGATTCCCACCCACGACGGCAGCCGGATGTTGAGCCTTGAGGGATTCGCCGTCCTGAAGTTCTCGCAGCGGGCAGCCTGCCGCGGATCTGACGACTCCGCCTCCTGGATCGCCCAGAAGAGAAGCTCCACATCCTCGCAACCGTCGTCTCCGATGAAGCGCGCGCTCGACGAAGTTCGCGTGGCGGAGGATGTGAAGGTGGATCTCCCCCCACTCGTCGCGGTCGGGAATCACTCCATCACCACCCGTCGCATCTCGCGGCGAGCCTCCGGCGAGTGCCGGTCGATCTCGGGCAGCGGCACCGATGCAGGGGGTGGAAGTGCCCGCGGCTCCGCTACCCGCGCCACCGGCGCAAGCCGGCGCACCCGCACGCCGCGGTGACGCACTCCAGCCATGCGGACTCTCAGATGGGGATTTGGGGCGGGGAAAGCTCGCTGAGATGCGGGGGTGGGTGGGAAGCAGGGGATTGGGCTTTAATGGCGGCAGGGCCGGTCCTGAGATTTCAGGGGCCTGGGGCAAGACAACAGAAGGGGGCCCTAAAGCCACATAAACAGAGTAATTTTTTCTATTTAAGTTGCAAATAAATAGTCGATACACTATAGTTTGTTGCCTTGTCATCTCAATTATTCAAAAACTTTGGGGTCATAAACATTCACAGTAAAAGTTGTCGCTCTTGTCAATAAACACCTTTATTACTAGGTGAATAAGTAACAGTTTGGTGCTTACTCAATATATTAGCATCCTAAGAATTTTAGTTAGGTTGTTCCTCAGCAGTAACTAAAGCTAGTCCCTCTGAATTCCGAGCAGTAGAAGTATTCGTGTCTGCTATAACAAAACGTCTATGCTCCTTTTGAGGACTCGGTCAACTCACATGCCTGTTTTTATTCTCATTACCAGATGGATACTAGCAATCTTACTAATTACTAGCACACAAACATATGATAGTACAAGAAATTAAAAACACTGCTAATTAAAAATTGCAAAATATTGCTGATGCTTACCAGTCACGAAGAGTTCCTCTTTCTAATCCCAGACAAAACAAGAAATCAGAGTTTGAGAATGTGATATGTATGAGAATGACCTTCGCGAATGAATGAACGATCTGGCGATACTATAAAAAGAGAGGATTTGCGTTGAAGAAGAGGTTGATGAGAATTTGGAAACTTGCAATACCTTCTTCCACTAATCGTGCCCTGCAGCCGGAAACCATAATTAGACGGCCTCGTACATATCTTTGAGGCGTTGTCAACCTTGACAAGGCTGAGTCTCGGGCTGATTTGTTGCCAATGGGGAAGATATGGAATAAAGGCGAGAAGATTGCGCGTTCGACAACCCGAGAAGTAATCGCTGTAACCTTTTTCCCTTTCCTAAGAATCGATCTGTTACATTGCGCACGCACAAGGAACCAGGCCATCAGGGGGCCCCTTCCTACGCGGGGGCCCGGGGCGGCCGCCCCCTCTGCCCCCCCTCAGGGCCGGCCTTGAGTGGCGGCGTCGTTGCTTCGCCCGAGGGGGAGGGGAGGGCGCGGGAGGGAGAGCGAGTCGTCATCCCCTCTATTCACGCTTTTTGTACTCACAATTTTGTACACACTCATGTTCTGACAAAACCTGAGAAGAAACGATTAACTCGAATCAGCAAAGTAACTTTTGGTGGAAACAAAGCTACTTGAGAAATGAAGTTACAACGTGTACGTAGAACACATTTTTACGATCGAAAAGATAGGTACCCATTTTTAAACGCACCACTGGTTCAATATCAAGTTGCCTGTGCAAGTGTACTGGGATGAAAATATATTGCAATAACTCAATACGGAGTAAGGTGCAAGACAAGTCCTTATTTTTCCAGTCTGAGCAACCCCTTCATTAAAGGAACCACTTGGATAACCTTCGCAGCGCATACAAAATTGGGCGTACGTTCTAGGCAAGTGTGTATTGCGATCCAAAAAGATAAATGTGGAGTTGCAACCCAAAACTCTATAACAGGCTGTCCGGTGCTTTAGAAACTAGATCCAGAAAATGTGGAATTGATTCGTCCAAAGTTACCTAACTGAATGAAGCACAGTACATCACAAACTGCAGTTTTCTTATAAGGGCTTGTGCGGTGGGCCTCAAATTTTTATTGAGGATGATCTGTGCAACCAAACTAATGGGGCTGTTTCAACATTTCCACTAAATAATGCAATATCCCTATAGATGAGAATTCTACAAATACATGATAATTCCTCCAAATTGGACTGTTTCAACATTTGACCGAGAAATATTGTTCGACCAGTGAGTTTTTCATGATGGTGCAACAGAAATTTTGGGTGTTGTGGATGCAAGAAGAACGAGTAGCAAGATGCTCACCATATATTGCTTGTACGTGATGTCGTGTACTTTCGGTGCGAGACGTTAGCAACATGCAATGTCCACGGGTTGAAGGTTGGAGACTATTTGCACCCACCTCGCACGTTGGATTGGCCATGTTCGATTTTGTTGAAACAGACACTGGTAGAAAAAAGCCCTTTAGTCCCGGTTCGCAACAGCCTTTAGTCCCGGCTGTGCAACCGGGACTAAATATGCGCGACTAAAGACCCCCCCTTAGTCGCGCCTCTTACGGACCGCGACTAAAGGCTTTAGTCCCGGTTCTTGTGGCTGACCGGGACTAAAGGCCCGTCCACGTGGGCGCCCGTGGTCCGTCGGGGCGGAGGACCTTTAGTCCCGGTTCTCGTGGCCAACCGGGACTAAAGGCCTCCTCCGCAGGTTTAGGGTTTTAGCCCCCCTAAACCTGGTTTCTTTTTAATTTGGAGTGTTTTATTTCTTTTATATTTTATTGTGTGTTTTATTTTAATTTTGATGAAGTTTCAGTACACATATTCTACGCTACTATATATATGCATATGAAATTTCAAACAAGAAGAATTCAAGAGGAATATATAATATATATTCAATCTCGGGTGACCATATACAACTTCGAACAAGTTTCCATACACAATTAGGATGGATGACCATATACAACTTCGAACAAGTTTCAATCTCGGGTATGCATATAAATTTCTTCGTCCTCGGTATAGTGTTCTCCTTTAGGATTGATGACTTCCCTCATGAAAAATCCTGCTAATTCTTCTTGAATTGGTCGGAAGCGAGCTTCTGGACTAAGCCTCCTCCGCAAGTTATCCGTCGCGTTCCGCACGCTATCCGATGCCTTCCGCTCAGAGGTGTGTCTCCGGATGTTCTCACAAACATAGTATCCACATAGATTGGTCCCCGGTGGCTGCTTATCCACATTAACTAACCTTCTGAAATCTAGCTCATGTTTGAATTCACCGACAATTTCTTCTGAGAACCATCTCCAAACCCTACAGGGCAAAGAAAATTAAATGAACAAGGGAGTTATTAGTTACTTTATATTAGGAAATGAACGAAAGAGACCGATCGATATAGAGCTCAAATGATTGAAAATAATTACTTTTGCAGCATTTGTCTCATGTCGGCCCAACGCTTTGGATCCGAATCCATAGAGTCCATGATTAGAACTCTGGAGGTGTGAAGTTCAATATTTAGCAGAATCCAGTGAAACCTGCGAACACGTTACATGCACAGTCATGCATAACTCATCGATTAGACATACCATGCATGGAGTAAACAAAAAAGAATGGGCACAAGAGAGAAACACTCACCCAAAATGGTAAGGAAATAGAATATGACTTTTGAGTTGATGCTTTCTAAGAAACTTGTACAAGTCTTTCTCCACGTCTTCGGGGTGATGTTGTAACACATGTCCATTAACGATATGTGGGTCAATGAACCCAACATCATGGATGTTTCTTATTTTGCATTCCCAAATCTTCAATCTGCATAATAGCGTACGCAACAATATAGTTAGGACAATATATATATATATATAGTGCAGGCAATGAAGAACGAGATGAGGTAGAAATAAATCACTTACAGAACGTAGCAACTCAGCATAGATTTGTCGAGGTCGCGCAGATTGAACACCTGGAACAATTCACTCATATGAACTTGTACAGAGTACCGTTTGGTGTGATGCTCATCTGTAACATCCGCATAAACATATTCTTTGTCGGCCCATGTTATGAATTGCTTGTACCAACGTAGCAGATTTCGCATTTGTGGTGGTAGACTCTTTTCCCGCGCAGGCTCGACGAGAGGCCCATTCCGCACATATTGTAATACTATCTCACATACTGGCGCATCCTCATGGCCTAAGAAGGCACGAAGAGTCAAACCCATCTCGGACGCTTGTTTCATGGCACTCGCTACAGTCAATCCAAGTGCTGCCGCAGCTGCTATGATCTTGGGGTCCTCTTCCGGACCGGCTTTCACTATGAGCGGGGGGATCGATTGTTCCTTCTGCATCCCGAGCTGGTCAACTTGTTTCCCGCTTTTTTTACTTTCTTCTTTCTCCTCCTTCAATATTTTTGCTTGCCTACGAAGTTCATGTCCATAGTCGTCAGGCACATTCAGCTCGGCTTGGGACGGTGTCGTCAAAAAATCCTTAGCCCACTTCTTTTGCTTCTCAGTGAATACTTGCTTGGGCTCAGGCTCTTTTATCGCCTTCATATCCGCCTTCCATTTCTCATAATCAGCAGACGCGGCCAATTTGGTTTCAGCTTCACTAAGTTCCCAAGGCCTTGGGAGGAGAGGCTTCAGTGATGGCTCCGGTACCCTTGTGGTCTTAGGTACATAAGGGTCCGGGTTAATAGTCCAGGAGCGGGTTTCCTTGCTGTCCGCCTGCTTCTGCTTCTTCGCCGGAGGTGGATTGGGGGGCGTCGTACCCGCCGGAGGAGGATTGGGGGGCGTCGTACCCGCCGGAGGTTGTGGATCGGGGGACAACGTCGAATGGCGTGAAGGAGGTGTAGGTGAACCACCATGACCACCACCACCGCCACCACCGCCACCACCACCACCACCACCATCGGAGGGGGGTGGACTTGCTAGCCTTGGCGCCTCGCCTGGAAACACTATGTACTTCTTTTTCCATAGAATGATCTGGCGCTTGACATCTCCAAGTCTTCTCTCCCCTTCGGGTGTAGGTTTGTCAATCTCCAGGTCCTCAAACCCTTGGACTATGTCTTCCACCGTGACACGAGCATAGCCATATGCAATGGGGTTGTTGTGGTGGAGTGCTCCAGGTGTACAGGGTAAAGCACTGCCGCTAGCTACCTTCGTGGAAACGTTCCCCACGGGATAATGCAGATCACATTCTTTCATCTCCTTTACATCATCCACGGGGTAGTGAGGCTCCGGTGCACGAATCTCGATCATCGGTGCACTAGCACCAGGCGGGGCATCCGTGGAAGCCACGCTGCTTCTCCGTTGCTGGCTTCCGCGATCCGCTTCATGATCTTCATGCGGCCCTGCAGCCGATTTTTCTTTTACTAGTTCATGCACGGTCTGCTTCAACTCATGGAGTTCCGATGCAAACTTCGTCATAATATCTGCATCCCGGTCCGTCTTTCTCTTACGGCTTCTGTAACAGTATGGGTCATTGTCCTGGGAAAACCCTACTTTCCACGGAACTTTGCCTTTGCCTCATACACGTCCTCCGTGTTCATCATTCCCGAGGGCTGTTGTCAGTGCGTCTTTCTCTCTGTTGAACTTGATCAAGCCCTCTTGAGCTTGGGTCATTGCGTCAATAAGGGCTTGGGTGGGAGCAAACTGTCTCTGCCGGTGAACACACACCCCTGTCTCCGGGTCTAGCGATCCCCCATGCCCGTGCCACCAGCTTTTGGCCCTTGGGTCCCATCCCTCTGTACCTAGAGGGATTCCTCGCACCCTCAGGTCCTCCTCCATCTTCTGCCACCTAGGCTCCGAAAGGCGGTATCCTCCTGGCCCCATAATATGATGGAACTTTTTCTTACTCGCATTATCCTTATTTTTTTTTGATATTTCCTTGAAATGCTCCGATTGCTTTTGCCTCACAAATTCTGGCCAATCATCTTTCAGTTTCTCATGTTGTCCATTGAAATCCGGAGTCTTGCCCTTGTTGATATAGTCACGGGTTAAATTTTTCTGGAAGTTCCGGAATGCTTCGCCCATCTTCTTAAGAGCGAACTCTTTAACTAGCCTCCTCCTCTGACGTCCACCCGGAACCTCGTTACCGAATTCATCGACTTTGTTGTATTCCGGAGGTAGAATGAAATGTTCCATAAGCTTTCTCCAGCAATCCTTTTTCGTTCTCTTGTCGACAAAACTGAAACCAAGATGTGCCTTCTTTGGCTCCTTCCATTCCTGGACGGTGATCGGGACGTTGTCTCTAACAACGACTCCGCATTGGTTGATAAACTTTGAGGTGTGCTGTAGGGGCTTGCCGGTTTCACTGACAAACTCAATGGCATATGTTTCTCCTGTTTTCATCGCCTTGGATTTGCCACGCTTTGTCGTACTTGATCCGGAGGGCTAAAAAAAGAAAGAGAGTCGCGCGCGTTAATACATATGTATTCACATTTCAGTAAGTTTGTATCACGAGAGGCTCAATGTATATATATACCTCGCCGGAGGTGGTTGCTACTTGCAATTCGAGATCGTCGTTTGTTGACGGTTGACCTCTGTCGACAATGTCCGTTCCTTCACCTTCTTGATCATCGACAATCTCTGTTCCACCGTCAAGGTTCAGAAAAGAAGAGACTACATCCTCTTCTGAGCCCGGCACATAAGGAATCTCGTTGCTGATGATGCCCATTAAATAACGTTCAGCCTCCGGATCCCTAAGCGGCTCGGCTCTATCGTCCGCCATATGTCACTCCTGCATGTAGTAAAAATTCTTTAAGTATAAAGGAATTAAAAAATAAGATTAAGGGGACATAGAGGAGGAGGAATTAAAAAATAAGATTATTGAGCACTGCCAAGTATTTTTGTTTTGTTTTCTTTGGTTTTCTTTTTGGTTTTCATTTGGTTTCTTTCTTCTTCCTTTTTTCTTCTTTTTTTCTTCTTCTTCCTTTCTTCTTTCTTTCTTCTTCCTTCTTTCTTCTTTCTTTCTTCTTCTTCCTTTCTTCTTCCTTTCTTCTTCTTTTTTTCTTCTTCCTTTTTCTTTCTTCTTTCTTTTGGTTTTCATTTGGTTTTCATTTGCTTTTCATTTTTTTCTTCTTCCTTTTTCTTTCTTCTTTTTTTCTTCTTCCTTTTTCTTTCTTCTTTTTTCTTCTTCCTTTTTCTTTCTTCTTTCTTTCTTCTTTCTTTTTTTCTTCTTCCTTTTTCTTCTTCCTTTTTCTTTCTTCTTTCTTTTTTTCTTCTTCTTTTTTTCTTATTTTTTTCTTCTTCTTCCTTTTTTCTTCTTTCTTTCTTCTTCTTCCTTTTTCTTTCTTCTTTCTTTCTTCTTCTTCCTTTCTTCTTCCTTTCTTCTTCTTTTTTTCTTCTTCCTTTTTCTTTCTTCTTTCTTTTGGTTTTCATTTTTTTCTTCTTCCTTTTTCTTTCTTCTTTTTTTCTTCTTCCTTTTTCTTTTGTTTTCTTATGTTCTTCTTCTGTTTTTTTCTTCCTTTTTTCCTTTTTCCTTTTTTCTTCTGTTTTTTTCTTCTGTTTGTTTTTCTTCTGTTTTCTTTTGTTTTCTTTTTTCTTTCTTCTTCCTTTTTCTTTTGTTTTCTTTTTTTTCTTCCTTTCTTCCTTTTTTCTTCCTTTTTCTTGTTTTTCTTCTGTTTTCTTTTGTTTTCTTCTTCTGTTTTCTTTCTTCTTTCTTCTTCTTCCTTTTCCGGCGGCGGGAGGCGCGCGGAGGACGGCAGGCAGGGGCAGGCGGCGGGCGGCGGGCAAGGGCAAGGGCAGGGGCTGCGGCGGGCAGGGCACGGGCGGCGGCGGCGCTCACTGGGGACGGGGGCGGTGGCTCGCAGGGCTTCGGCGTCGGCGTCGGCGTCGGGGCAGGGCTTCGGCGTCGGCGACGGCGTCGGGGCAGGGCTTCGGCGTCGATCGGCGTCGGGGCAGGGCTTCGGCGTCGATCGGCGTCGGGGCAGGGCTTCGGCGTCGAGAGAGGAGAATGGGAAGTGGCGGAAACTGCTAAGTGCAGTATATATAGACATACCTTTAGTCCCGGTTGGGGAGGCGGACCGCGACTAAAGGTACCCTTTAGTCGCGGTTGTGTCCCGGTTGGGGAGGCGGACCGCGACTAAAGGTACCTTTAGTCGCGGTTGTCCACACCAACCGCGACTAAAGGGTACCTTTAGTCGCGGTCCGCCTCCCCAACCGGGACTAAAGCGTTTTGGCGCCGCTTTCGTTCCCGCGCAGAAAGAGCCTTTAGTCGCGGTTGGGGACAACAACTGCGACTAAAGGGTACCTTTAGTCCCGGTCCGCCTCCCCAACCGGGACTAAAGGCATTGTGCTGCCCTCGTCGAAAGTTTAGTCCCACCTCGCTAGTTGAGAAGGGCGCGCAGTGGTTTATAAGCCCCACTGCCGCTCCCCTCTTGAGCTCCTCTCCATTGCAGGCTTACGGGCCTAATTGTCACTGCTATGCCTGATGGGCCTACTAGGCCTTCTGCGGGCCTGAATCCTGGCCCATCGATGGGTTTCTAGTCGTATTCAGGCCGTGGTGGCCCAGTAGGTGGCATATTTTTTATTTTTTGCCTGTTTTTTGTTTTCTTTTTTGCTTTATTTATTTTGTTTTGTTTCTACTTACAACAAAAAACTTATTTATTTTATTTTATTTTGTTTCTAATTACTTATTTATTTTACTTTATGATAATTATTTTTGCTATTAAAATGTTAAAAATACAAATAATATATCAAAAAAATCAGAAAAATAAAACTAATTCATTTTAAAATCTTAAAAATAAAATTATATATAAAAAATCAGAAAAATAAAACTAATTCATTTTAAAATCTTAAAAATACAAATAATATATCAAAAAAATCAGAAAATTAAAACTAATTCATTTTAAAATCTTAAAAATACAATTATATATCAAAAAATCAGAAAAATAAAACTAATTCATTTTAAAATCTTAAAAATACAAATAATATATCAAAAAATTCAGTTCATCGATCCCTTGAAGGTTTGACAAAAGGTTTGATACATCATTCAGTTCATCGACCAAATACAAAGTTTGGTACAATAAATTATTACACATCAATTCTTCCCTTGTGTCCCTACTTGCTTACGATTGTGCCGTATCCATGGAGCATCCTCATCATTTAACTTAATGCTTGGGTCAGTGTTCACTTTGAAGGGCGGAATTTCACCAAACATATTATAATCTTCTGACATGTCTGTCTTGTCCTCCACTCCCACGATGTTTCTTTTCCCTGAAAGAACAATGTGGCGCTTTGGATCATCGCATGATGTACTGATCGTTTTCTTATCTTTCCGTTTCCTCGGTTTGCTACTCATGTCCTTCAAATAAAAAACCTGAGCGACATCTTTGGCAAGGACGAATGGTTCGTCAAGGTAACCAAGATTGTTGAAATCCACCATTGTCATTCCGTATTGCTCGTCCACCTTTACCCCACCTCCTGTTAGCTTGAACCATTTGCACCGGAACAAAGGGACCTTAAAGGAGGGTCCATAGTCAAGTTCCCATATCTCCTCTATGTAACCATAATATGTGACCTTTCGCCCATTCTCGGTTGCTGCATCAAAGCGGACACCACTGTTTTGGTTGGTGCTCTTTTTATCTTGGGCGATGGTGTAAAATGTATTCCCATTTATCTCGTACCCTTGGAAAATCGTTATAGTCGAAGATGGTTTCTTGGCCAACATGTACAGCTGATCTCCAACATCATTGTCATTCATTAAATGTTTTCGCAACCAACTGCCGAAAGTCTCCATGTGGGCCTTTCTAATCCAGGATTCAGGCTTCCCCGGGTTGTCCGAGCGTAAAATATTCTTGTGTTGCTCGAAGTACGGAGCCACAAAGCTGGAATTTTGCAGAACTGTGTGGTGTGCTTCAGTCATAGAATGACCGTCCATACATATCGTGGATTTCCTTCCAATCTTGCCTTTTCCACTTAGTCTCCCCTCGTGCCGCGATTGAGGAATACCAATCGGCTTAAGGTCAGGAACATAGTCAATACAGAATTCAATTACCTCCTCATTTCCATAGCCCTTGACGATGCTTCCTTCTGGCCTAGCACGGTTACGAACATATTTCTTTAATACTTCCATGAACCTCTCAAAGGGGAACATATTGTGTAGAAATACAGGACCGAGAATGGAAATCTCTTCGACTAGGTGGAGCAGGAGGTGCGTCATAATATCGAAGAAGGATGGTGGGAACACCAACTCGAAACTGACAAGGCATTGGACCACATCGTTCTGTAACCGTGGTAGATCTTCTGGATTGATTACCTTCTGAGAGATTGCATTGAGGAATGCACATAGCTTCACAATGGCTACTCGAACATTTTCCGGTAGGAGCCCCCTCAAAGCAATCGGAAGCAATTGCGTCATAATCACGTGGCAGTCGTGAGACTTCAGGTTTTGGAACTTTTTCTCCGCCATGTTTATTATTCCCTGTATATTCGACGAGAAGCCAGACGGGACCTTCATACTGCTCAGGCATTCAAAAAAAAAATGACCTTCTCTTCTTTGGTAAGAGCGTAGCTGGCACGACCTTGAAACCATTCCGGATGCCGGTCATCTGGGTCTTTCAAAAGTTGTTGGTCCTGCCGTGCTTCCTTTGTATCATTTGTCTTCCCATACACGCCCAAGAAGCTTAGCAGGTTCACGCAAATATTCTTCGTAACATGCATCACGTCGATTGCAGAGCGGACATCTAGGACTTTCCAATATTCTAGCTCCCACAATATAGATTTCTTCTTCCACATGGGTGCGTGCCCGTCAACTCCCCGCGAAACTGATTGTCCGCCAGGACCCTTTCCAAAGATGACTTTCAAATCCTTGACCATATCAAATATCTCAGTACCAGTACGTTCCGCAGGCTTTGGCCGGTGATCTGCCTTGCCGTTGAAATGCTTGCCTTTCTTTCTTACGTTATGATTTCGGGGAAGAAATCGACGATGACCCAGGTACACGTTCTTCTTACAATTAACCAAACGTACATTTTCAGTCTCATGTAAGCAGTGCGTGCATGCATTGTATCCCTTATTTGTCTGTCCCGAAAGGTTACTGAGAGCAGGCCAATCGTTGATGGTTACAAAAAGCAACGCTCGTAGGTCAAATTCCTCTCCTTTGTGCTCATCCCAGACACGTACACCAGGTCTGGCCCACAACTGTAAAAGTTCATCAACTAATGGCCTTAGGTACACATCGATGTCGTTCCCGGGTTGCTTTGGACCTTCGATGAGCACTGGCATCATAATGAACTTCCGCTTCATGCACAACCAAGGAGGAAGGTTGTAGATGCATAGAGTCACGGGCCAGGTGCTATGGCTGGAGCTCTGCTCGCCAAAAGGATTCATGCCATCAGTACTTAGACCAAATCTTATGTTCCTTGCGTCAACTGCAAAATCTTTGAACACTCTGTCGATCTTTCTCCATTGCATTCCATCAGCGGGGTGTCTCAACTCCCCGTCGGACTTACGGTCCTCTTTGTGCCATCGCAACGACTTGGCATGCTTTTTGTTCATGAACAGACGTTTCAACCGTGGTATTATAGGAGCATACCACATCACCTTGGTGGGAACCCTCTTCCTGGGTTTCTCGCCCTCAACATCGTCACCAGGGTCATCGCCTCTGATCTTATAACGCAATGCAGTGCATACAGGGCATTCATTCAAATTCTCGTATTCACCGCGGTAGAGGATGCAGTCGTTAATGCATGCATGTATCTTCAGAACCTCTAAACCTAGAGGGCAAACAACCTTCTTTGCTTCGTACGTACTGGCAGGCAACTCGTTATTCTTCGGAAACATATTCTTCAACATTTTCAGCAAATTTTCAAATGATGAGTCACCTACACCTTCCTGTGCCTTCCATTTTAGCAAATCCAGTGTGCAGCCCAGCTTTTTCAGACTATTATCGCATCCTGGATACAACGACTTTTTGTGATCCTCTAACATGCGATCCAAATTCTCCCTATCCTTGTCAGTTTCGAAGCGTCTCCGTGCATCAGCAATGGTCCGACCAAGATCATCAGCGGGCTCATCATGTGCCTCTTCTTCACCTTCACCTAACCCTTCCCCACCTTCAGCATCATCCTCCATGAAAGTATCATCGAAATGATCATGATAGTTGTCATCGATATCATCCCCTTCTTCATCTTCTTCCATTCTAACCCCTCTTTCTCCATGCTTGGTCCAACAATTATAGCTTGGCATGAAACCGTGCCGAAGCAGGTGCATGTGAACGTCTCTTGAGGAGGAGTAACCCTTCTGATTCTTACAGACAGCACATGGACAGATAATAAAACCTTGCTGCTTGTTCGCATTTGCCACTACGAGGAAATCTTTCAAACCCGTAGTGAACTCGCCAGAGAGTCGGGGACCGTACATCCATTGCCGATTCATCTGCATTATTATTATATAAAGTATATAATTAACCATCATGCATTTGTTAAACTAACTAGCTAGAAATAATACAAATTAAACAATGAACTACACACATGCATATTTTATCAATGACACATGAAAGGTTCAAGTTGCTAACCGCGATCGCGGAGGAAAAATAAATGAGAAAGCTCAAGTGTGGCTTGGACACTTCATATCATGTTTGTTTCAGGCTCTCGGGCATTTCATCGAACACCTTGTGTGCATAGGACGAACCAAAAGCAAACCCACCACCCCCTTCTGAAAATTGTGAAGTGAGCTGAGTGAAGTGAAGTGAGCTGAGTCCTATATATAGGGATGGGCCTTTAGTCCCGGTTGGCCTGGCCAACCGCGACTAAAGGCCTTCGGGGACCTTTAGTCCCGGTTGGCCAGGCCAACCGGGACTAAAGCCCCTCCCGTCCGCCAGCTGGATGGGCCTTTAGTCCCGGTTGGCCTGGCCAACCGCGACTAAATGCCTTCGGGGACCTTTAGTCCCGGTTGGCCAGGCCAACCGGGACTAAAGCCCCTCCCGTCCGCCGCCAGCTGTCGACCGAGCGCGCTGGGCCCAGATAGTTAGTCGCGGGTCTCCTCCCGAACCGCGACTAAAGGCCCCTTTTGTCGCGGTTCGATTGTTTTGGGGACTAATGGGGACGTATGGAAGCCTCTTTTTCTACTAGTGAGAGAAATAAAAATAAATGAATATGCTCCATGTTGTCTGAAAAGGACCCAATATGTCATGTTTTTAAGGGTCGTACATTTAGCCGATTGATACCTAAAATTTCATGGTATGTATACGAGAATTCTAGGATCATATCAAAGTTTCAGCTGAATCGAATCCTTAGTCTTTTTGCAGCTCCATAACATTTCACTTGGATACTTGGCAATCATTTGTTCCTCACATGAAAACACAAGTTATTTTCCCAAAATTCCAATAGAAGATTATGTGCATTCCATTTCCAAACACACATCACGCTCACGCAGCAGCACGTGGCACAAAGCAAAGCTTTTGCTGCCCAAGTGCCACCTCGCCTTTTGGGTGCAACAACTTCGGCCACGGTTCGTTCTACTCGCAGTAGGATATGGTCCAGGATTTCCTCGTCACAAAGGCACCTAACATCCGAACTCTTTTTGTCTCTTTCACTCATAAAAATACTGGATTTTCCTCTACCAGTATATTATATTAATTCATGCGCAGGCAAGTTCCTCTTCCTTGTTCTTAGCGAACATTGGTCATGCCAAGAACTGCTCATCAGCAGAAAATGAGGAGTGCTGACTGAGGCCTTATGTTCTGACTAGTAGAATGCCCGTGCGTTGCCACGGGCCTTTTAATTTGTTTTATTGCACCCATAAATACAAATGCATATCTGTCTCGCTTTCCCCACTCTATATACCACCCTCCATATCTATCCCTCCCCTTCTCTCTCCCACCCATGCTCTCTCTCTCTCTCTCTCTCACACACACACACACACCCTCTTCCTCTTCCACGACTCAATTTAATTTGGGCTCAACTTAACTTTAGTTTAGTGTTAACATTCTTGGCTATAGTATATCCTAGTAGCTTAAACATTAAAAGAAAAACTTAACTTTTACACAGGATCTAGTTATATTGCCCGTGCGTCACAACGGGAGCACACATATTTTGACGGTTCAACACCGATCGTGTCTAATATATAATTTTTACAAGCTCCATGCACATATGTGTCGTTGTATACATACTTTACCATTACATCACTCTAACAATGACACATCAAACAAATAATTAATGTCGCCTCCAAGTTTGAAGTTCATTTGTCTCTCGTACGTTCGAGCATGTTCAGACATCAAATGGGTACCTAGCAGGCACCCCAAAATCCAAGCATCTAGATGGTCCGGGCTCCCCTAAATCCAGCCCATATGTGGGTGAGAAATGTGGAAGTCCGAACCAGATGACACCCGGCTCACCTTCGTCATGGCACCCTCTATTCTTCACACTGTACTTCCACCACGGACCACCAAGGTGGAGTCCCCGGCCACCGTTATTAGGCGAGGAGGCGTGCGCCGCCCGTGACACCCTCCGAGCCAAGAAGGCATATCTGATGTCTTTCGAGTCATTGTCACGTTGTAACAAAATGTCATGCATTACCACAAAATAAAAATATGATGTCCATGCAACTGATACGCCATGATGTCCATTATTAACTCTTGAATCAACCTACATATGCATTTACCTTTCTATCCAAAGAAAAAAATTGTACGACTTGATGAAAAATATATAAAAACCACGCTAATGAAAAATACCAACTTGCACTTCCAATACACTGAATGAAAAATATACATACATCAACATTCACTACTGCTTTCAACAATGATAGAACATGATCACTTGTTCGTCTTTCAGCAGACAATCTTTGACCACTGGCGACCGGGAAGCTGTTGGAGATCGCTCCTCAGCTGGCTTAGCTGTTTGTTCATCTAATAAAGGAAAGGCTTACCTTTTCGTTAATTTCAGTCTTGCAGAGTTGCAACCCCTCAAGTATTTGGTCACCTATATTTTCTTGTTTTTTTTCAGTACCTTATTTCATAATTATCCTATGTATTTTCTCGAAGAGTGCAGGCTTATTCTATGCGAATTCCCCTCCATCCTCGAGTTACCTGGCCACCGTGGTAGCTCCTCTCCTCCCTCTTGCTGCTCCATGTGCTAGCACTGAAAATGCCAAATCATATTGTGTCCTTGCATCTTTTATGTATGTAGTTCTAATCAATCACACAAATACCTAAAAGCAAAGAAGAAAACCAAAGTGAAATTGCTGGGAAAATGTCAAGAAATCACATACTGCTAGATGAATCATAAGAATATGTGTACCCCATTATGTCTCAGATCATCATAATACAGTGATAGGTGATGTATATGGAAATAAAAGATATTGGCAATAATCAATCATCCTTACTGGTTAAAGAAAGAAATTGGTCATCTAAAGTTATGAATATGAAGATAATGAACCCATGGAGATACTAATGATTAAAATTATCCTTCCTTTCAATCTGCATCTTTAACAAACAGGATACTAATGATTAAAAGCTGTGTCATTGTCATTCCAAAACATCCACAGGTGAAGCCTATAAGTCACACGCTAGAGCCCTCATCTTGGCACTACCTTCTCCCTGCCCATTTAATTCAATGTATGCCATGTCATGTCCCACTAACAATGTGTTTGTTTCCTAACATACATTTCAAATGGATATGATAAGGAAGCTTCACAAAAATATCATGTGCACTAAAGCTTACAAGGTTCCGTCGGCATAAAGCTTGAGAACAACATGTGGTTGTTTGATATATTAAGAAGGTCCATCGATGCTAGTCACAAATGATATTTTCTCTTGCGACACAAATAAGTCATTAGACAGGCCTTGCAAGACATGGTGTAAACTCTTGACCGGTTCATCCTGTGCGACTGTGTTGCAGTCTAAAGTTCAACAGCCCTCCTATCCGCATTGGTTGGTAAAAACAATACCATGCTAATAAGATAATCTGAAGGCCATTACAACAATAGAAAGGAGGTCAAGATTAATGGTAAAATGGTCTAGTTATCAAGCCATATGGTGAAATTAATTGCATTGTATAAGGAAGAACATACATATTCCCAAGTAGTGTTCAAGGCTAAATGCTCCGATTCTGATTTTAATGGTATTATTACAGATTGGATACTTATTAATTATTATTATTGAGCAGGAGGACACTTGTGGTTTGTGTAATTGAATTTGCACTACACATTTTCCAAGAATCTCTATAGGCCTTTGTCTTATATTGGCCGCCCGACCTTCTTGCATAGCCAACATATAAATGATTTGGACACAAGATTCTATGCAAGAGTATCTAGGTGCATCGAACTAAAGGATACAGTGCCACAACCAGTAAATCTGGTTTCGGTTAAAGTAATAGCCCTACAGATGGTACAAAGTAGTAGCAAGACAGACAACTTTCACTCTTAGTACAAAATAGAAGTACAAAGAGAAAAATAGTGAAGAGTTGGACTAATAACCTTGCTATAAAAGCTTGGCTCTTGGTAGTGTGTAGGCTTTACTTTCTTCTTGGAACCTCCAAATTGGTGGAAACACGATTACTTAATGAAAATATGGCCACCGGGCTTCAACCATTTCACTATTCTACCTATCAGCTTCTCAACCTACAGGTAGAAGGTACCAACTATAAATTCCAAGCATTGTAAAAAACTGAAAAGAGAAAGTATATTGTTCTCCAATAATGAGCATCATTCACAAGTTGGGGCCTAATTTCCTGCAAAAAAGAATAAAATAAGTTGGGGCTGATTGTACCTCCTAGTTTTTCTTGAGGCACTTCATTCATAGATGGAGGCGGGTGGATGAACCACCCTTGCACATGAAGGTGAAGTGCACTCACCACACAACCGCGAGCGCCTCGTTGCTGCTTCCACCACCAAAGAGCAAGATGGATGCCGGCAATGGAAGAGCGTGCATGAGAATCATAGACTACACATGATTAAAGATTCAGAAACATATAGGCTTTGGGCGTCTCAGCTCATAATATATAACACAAATACAGAAGTAGTAAATTCTGAAACATTTAGTGGAGTCCAATATAGCCCACTTGTTTACATATTCAGCTCTTATCAGTTTTACCTCAACAAAGAGGTGATCATTAATTTTGGAACCCACATGTCAGCGTACATGAGAATCATAGACCACACATAATTAAAGATTCAGAAACATACTGTCTTTGGGCATCTCAGCTCACAATAACACAAATATGGAAGTAGTAAATTCCGAAACATTTAGTGGAGTCCAATATAGCCCACTTGTTTACATTCAGCCACGCTGTAGGTCCAGAATAAATGCATTGCATGCTTGTCATTTTCAGTGCTTGTTTCAGTAAGAAATTTGCATGAACTTTTAGCGAGTCAAGATATTTGTGCAAACAATTACATAAACCAAACAATGATATAAGTATAGAAGTCATTCGATTGTTTAACTGCAGCACATCCGTCTAGCTAACTAAAACAATAACCAAAATATATGAAAAAGGGATAATACTAACCATAAGCTTGTATATCTTCAGTCTTGGCTCATACACCAACAATCAACTTGAAAAGGTAGAAACTGCTGACAGTAAAAAGAAGGTAAGTGAAACAATTAAGAGATTTTTCGAAGAGAAGCTCACTTTAGTTGTATGCAACCTCCGGCAACCATGTCTTCATGTGAGCATCTCCTCAAGCTAGCAATAGTTCACCGTGACCCTTGTTTCCTTCTCACCCAGCCTGTAGGATCGGCAATCAATTTATTCAATGAGAGAAACAAACTTAAGTACAAATCTGATGAAATTCGAACATAATTAGAAATAACCTAATGCATCAAATCAACCAATAAACTGATTAAGATTTTTTTTCAAAAGGGGATAACCCAACTGATTAGAACATTACTTGCTAGATTTCCTGTCCTTGTGGATCATATGAATACTCCATGAACATCAACATGTCAGGGGTGGTGTGGCCACAGATGGGTTCCTCTTGTGTACCAAGCGAATGGAACCACTTCATCCATGGAGGCGGCGTCCCTAGGGATCGGCAGAGGCGGCGGTGTGCCTTGGGCTTCCGCGATGGCGGAGGCGGAGGCAGGAAACCCTAGACAGAAATCGAGGGAGGAGTGGCGGCACGTTTTTTTTTCTTCTGTAATATTTTGTAAAGAGAATAAAATGCAGGTGGTGGTGGGAGACGGGATGAAAAAAACTGGACGAAAGTGGTGGGACAAAAAAAACCCTAGCCGTGTAAGCAATCCTACCAATTGCTCCATTAGGAGTAGAGACAAAAGCAAGGCTGCACACACCTAGGTTCGGCACTCTTAATTAAATTTAACAAGCAGCAAATAATGTCAAAATTCATCAAAGTTACTTAATCTGTTGTCAGCGATGACTTGTTGCATAAGAAGTCCAGCAGGCGTATACTTACATAGTTAGGAAAAATAACCATGTCAACATCATCGGGGACGTCAGCTAGCAGGCGTCTGATGGAATACTCGGGAGCTCCACCGGGATATAGCAACTCATTGGTGTCTAGATGGATTATTATCCAATCCATGCCAGATTCCTACCATGAAGAAAAATGCCTTTTGTTTATGATAAATACAATACACTAAATGAACACTATTAATAATTGCTGGTGATAAGCCGAAAACAAACATACATACCCGGGCCATCACAATGGCCATCTCCATGTTGAGTGATTGCTTCACAAACAATTCGTGGTTGCAAGGCTTGTAGAAGAATCCTGCGAGCCAGGTTTCATTCCAGATTCGGCTGCAGGTGAAACATATACATCATCAGAATGGGCATCAAAATGAATTTGTGTATAGCCCGACGAGGCACGCGGGCGGCGAAGATTGTTTCGGACCACCTGGCCTGCTGCTCCTCAAGCTCCTTGGTCCTGTACCCCACCTTCACCCCCTAAAGAAGAAGAAGAGAAACAGAGTCAGAGATTGAGAACAAGCTGAGTGAAATTGGTACTACTGGATTCTTGGAAATCTCAAGCGAGGAATGCACGGGGATGGACTCGAGGACCCCGGCGACACTGGGCTTGGCGGCCTTGCCCTCGACAAAGAGCAAAAAGTGTGCGACGCCGACGACCTTGTGGTAGAAGAGCCACAGCAGGATCTGGTCCAGGCCTGCGGAGGTGCTCGTTTGCACCCACACCTGGCAAGCAAGCAAAAGATCAGCAGGTCGGTCACATCGGTCGGCGGCCGGCGAGGAAGAGGGTGGAGGTGAGATTGGAAAGGTAGTACCTTGGGGTGGTGGGTGTCCGGCGCGTCGAAGTGGAAGGACCAGCCGCGGAGGTAGGGGAAGGCGGGGGCGGCGAGCACCTCGACACAGGAGGCGGCGGAGGAGTGGAGGGAGTGCAGCCTCGACGGGGCCGGCACGGCCAGGCGAGCGGGCCAGCGGGAGCCGGCGTCGTCCACGCCGCCACCGCGCCACTGGGGCGCGAACGCGAGGAGGGCGAGCGCGAGCGGTTGGGCGGTGAGGAGGAGCAGCAGGTGGCGCCACGCCGCGCCGCCGCCGCAGACGCGGTGGTGGACAGCGACCGGAGATCGGGCCGAGGGCGACGCTAGAGAAGAGCACAACCGCGTGGGGGTGGGGGTAATTTGATGGAAACAAACTGGTTGAAAAAAAACCAGTCAAAAAAAACCAGACAAAAGTGGCGGACTATTCAACCAACTCGTCCATTAGGAGTAGAGATTTTTGATTCCAAGGTTTAAGTGGACATCACATATACGTTAATCGGGGAGACCTTTTACTGTACATCAAGTTAATTTGGGCCATTTATTTTTTTGACTGGACGGCCCAAAGGAGGCAATACTACAGCAGATTCACGGTAGTATATTTAGTTGTCAGGGCCATTTTAGGTACTTCACTATTATCAGTCCCGCAGACAGGTTCCCTGTGAAAACGAGTGGACAGCAGAAATACAAGCACGTTTTTTTCTAGCCATGTAGGAATTTGTGAGGAATCATTGCGCCACTTGTGTTGGTATCAGAAAAAACAGAATCCAAGCACCTTTGGGCATCCTGATACCTTCCATGCCAAATATCAGGATAACGAGTGAAAACTGCAATGGATAAAGCAGCAAATGAAAAAAAATACTCATCTTGGTGATAAATGACAACTCGATTATCTCATTATGTATATAGTATTGAACCGGGCGACGTGCAAACCAACATTCAGGTCTGGTGTATATATGCAACACATCCAGGCTCACAATAAATTAGTTATAATACTCGACAATAGATAGGGAGTAGAGAAATTACTATAAAAGCAGGGTCCATGCGTCAAAACGAGAGAAGAGAAAAAATGGGTAGAATAAACGAGAGTAGTCCCTTGTTCGAAACAGGCTTTCGCCCCGCTTTATAGATTACGCATACGTCCATACAACCACATCTCAAACACAGACATAAAGGAGAAATGCTGGGGCCATAGCACAAAGACGCCCAAATGAAAGAAGAAGAAACAGAAGGGCCACTAGGGGCAAGCTACGGAACCGGCGAGCGGTCGGAGAGCCGACACGTGGTAGACACCAGGGCGTCCAGGAAAAGCTGAAGGCGATCACGATCCCTCGGCCTAGCGAGCGGATGCCAGTGCTGCAGGAAGGCAAGAAATTGGGAGAACGAGTCAGAAGCACGCCACGGGAACACCCGCTCAATCACCATCTTGTTGCGAGTAGTCCAGAGAGTCCGCATCATAGCCGCAAAGATGAGCCAGAACAGTCGGCGCTTACGGCCAACCTGAGTAGCCATAACCTGCAGAAACTCTGCAAGGTCCTGAGCCTCCCACTTTGGCCCTAGAGCCTCACGAACAAAGCACCAAACTGCCTGCACTGCTACGCAAGAAAACAAAATGTGCGTTCCCGTTTCCGGGACATGGCACAAAGGGCAAAGGCCATTGCCCGGACCATGGCGTTTCAGCACCTCGGTCCCGACGGCAGACGGTCTCGGAGAAGTTGCCATACAAAAATCTTAATCTTCAGGGGCAGCGGTGCCTTCCACAATGAGGATAACCACTGTAGAACCGGCATACGGCATAATGCCTGATAGGCCGAACTAACGGAGAATTCACCCGAAGGAGAAAGGCTCCAAGAAACAGTGTCGGGGTCCGGGGATAGAGGAAGAGGGACTACTTCCCTCAGGCCAGTCCATTCCCGGACCTCATCTGGACCGAATGAGCGGCGGAACGCAATGTTCCACCCCTCCTCCAACGCAGCCGCAGATACAAGAATGGTCGGGTCATCAAAAATCGCAAAGAGCCGCGGGAACCGCAAGCGGAGAGGCTCACTCTCGAGCCAGGGGTCCAACCAAAATTGGGTCCTAGAGCCATTGCCAAAAGAAATACGCACACCCAACCTAATCTCTTCCTTGATGGCCTGAATTGATTTCCAGAACTGTGACCCAGCTGAGTGAGAGCAAGCCATGAGGGGTTGACCCTGCAAGTACTTGGACTCAACCAGCTGTAGCCACAACCCACCATCTCCCCGCAAGATCCGCCAAACCCAACGCAGCATAAGCGCAACGTTCATCCGGCGCGATGCAGGCATGCCCAACCAACCTCGATCCTTCGGCAAGCAAATGTCATCCCACTTCACCATATGGTACTTGGGCCGACCATCCCCTGCCTACCAGAAGAACCTAGCCAGCTCCTGGTCAAAGGAACTATGCACAGCTTACGGTAAGATGTACATCCCCATCATATACATGGGGAGGCTGGCAAGGTTAGAGCTAATGAGGACAGTTTTGCTACCTTTAGAAATGAACTGGCCGCACCAGGGCTCTGCATGGGACGCTACTCGTCCCACAAGCGGATCATACCAACTCACCAAGATCCTGGACTCAGCTAGGGGCATCCCCAAGTAAGATATGGGGAAGGATGCCAGCCTACAGTTGAGGTTGTCATGATCCGATGCTGCTCAGCCTCCGAACAGCCAAGGACCACCACCTCACTCTTATCAAAATTAATATTAAGTCCAGACATTTCCTCAAAGCAGAGCAAAAGGAACTTAAGATTAACAATGTCCGAGTCCGAGCCTTCCACCATAATCATGGTGTCATCCGCATACTGTAAATGAGTAACCCCCCCCCCCATCCGGGATGAGGTGGCTAACTACACCCTTAAGGTGGCCGGCCGACTTGGCCTTATCTAAGATGCCCGCAAGGGCATCAACTGTGAGGTTAAAAAACAAGGGGAGACAGGATCCCCTTGCTTTACCCCTTTGGAAGCCTGAAAAAAGGGTCCCACCTCGCCATTGATGTTGATCGCCGTGTTCCCGGATCTGACCAGTTGCATGATCCAGGAGCACCACCTCTCGTCAAATCCTCGACGCTCCATCACCAACCTCAAAAAGGACCAGTCCAAACGGTCATACGCCTTTTGGAAGTCCAATTTGAGGAAGACCCCCTTAAGTCCCTTCGACGCCACCTCGTGGACGATCTTGTGAAGGGCAAGAATTCCGTCATGGATCCGCCGACCCTTCAGGAACGCGAACTGAAGGGGTGAGCAATCCTTTCCGCCACCGGGGATAAGCGAGTTGCGCAAACCCTCGCAAAGATTCGCTCCAACACGTTGATCACTGTGATGGGGCGGAAGTGCCGAATATCCGTCGCCCCAACTACTTTGGGGATCAAAGATATGACACCATAATTAATCCTAGCCATGTCCAGGGTTCCAATATAGAACTCATGAAACATGGGCATAATGACCGGGCGTAAGATCTTCCAGAATTTCTAGAAAAAGACTACCGGGAGGCCATCCGGCCCCGGGGCCGAGCACGCTTTCATAGACGCGATCACTCGACCCACCTCCTCAGGGGAGAATGGGAGAATAAGTTCCGCAATCTCCGCATCGGAGACCTGATCAGCAGGCGGCCAGAAGTCAGCGCAGAGAGAGACGCCTCCACGCGGCTCAGCCGAAAACAACTTCTTATAAAAGGAGTAAATATGGGTGGAGATGTCCTCTGGGCTTTCCAGAAGAATATCCCCATCCCAAAGGAACGGGATGGCACACTTATGCCTGCGGCCATTAGCAATCTCCTGGAAGTAGGCAGTGCTCGCATGCCCCTTGAGAAGCCAGTTCTGGCCCCCTCGACGCTGCCAGAATAGCTCCTCGTTCTTGTAAATGTCCATGAGTGAGGCCTCGAGGGCGTATCTCCTAAGCCAGTCGTCAGGAGACAAGCCCTACCCGTCAGCAAGGTCGTCCAGCATCGTAATCTGATCCAGCAGGGCCCCTTTACGGGCCCGGAGGTCAGCAACAAGGTTCTCCCCCCAGCCCTTGATGGCCCGACGAGACAATTTAGCACAATGGTGCCAGACATCTACCGCAAAAAACACACGAGGTGGGGACGCGACCGCCTCTAGCCAGCGGTCGCGAACCATCTCAAAGAAACCCGGTTGCTCCAGCCAGAATGTCTCAAAGTGGAAGCGACGGGTCCTAGGGGGGCCTCATCCCCCGACGAGAAGAGCAGGGGGGTATGATCGGAGCCAATCCGAGTGACCACCTTGAGAGAGCACAATGGGAACATCACATCCCACTGAGCCGACACAAAGACCCGATCTAAGACACTCCGAATGGGGTCTGCCTGCTTATTCGTCCACGTAATCCTAGCCCCTACGCGGGCTATCTCGCGGAGCGCAAGGTCCGCAATGCAGTCGTTAAATAAACGCATGCGGACCCGATCAACAGTAGGCGAGCTTTTATCAGAAGCCCACCTAATGAGATTGAAATTCCCGGCCACCACCATCGGAGTGGTGCACCTCTCCACCTTATTTTTAAGCTCGGCGAGGAAGTCGGCAGAGCGAGCATGATCCGCAGGACCATAGACGAAAATCACCTCCCAACTGAAGTGGATTCATTGGTCATTGACGGACATGCTCAGGAAGAATTCCCCTCGGTCCATATCTCAACCGAGAAAGCATCCTCCCGAACTCTGAGCAAAATACCCCCAGATTGCCCCATAGCAGGCAGCCACTGCCAGGCAAACTGATGGCAGGAAAGCCCTTGGAGCTCATGCATACTAAAGTCCTGGCGAATCATCTCCTGCAGTCACTACTAGGGAAAACCCTAGTAGTAGCGCGGGTTTAATGCCTACTAGTAGCGCGGGACACCGCGCTAGGCGCTACAGCTATTCCGTAGCAGTAGCGCGTGTGACACACGTTACTGCTAAGACATATAGCCGCAATGTGTGTTCACTCCCGCGCTACTGCTAATCTAGCTAGTAGTAGCGTGTTTACTCTCCATCGCTACTAGTATTCTTTTTTCATTTTTCATTTTTAATGTATTTATACGCCGTTATACAAATTTTGGTACAATACCAATTATGAGGTTGTTATATCATTATGTCCATAACAGTGTGTCAAATGAAGGTGGATTAGGTTCAAGTGGAGGCAACATGTGGTGCATGTCAAAAGTATACTACTAATCCAAACTTGATCTAGTTTGGACTAGTAGTACTTTCGATATGCACCACATGTTGCCTTCACTCCACAAGCTATTTAATCATCATAGTCATAGTGTAGCACATCATCATCTTCAAACTCATTCTAGCTAGCTAATCACCACCAACACTAGCTGCGGTAGCTATCTAATCACCACCAACACTAGCTAATAATAATCATCATAGTCATTACCACCAAAACTAGCTATTTAATCATCATAGTCATAGTGTAGCACATCATCATCTTCAAACTCATTTCTAGCTAGCTAATCACTCCTGCTGCTCTCTCTCAGGTGAAATAGCATAAAACATGTGTAGCGCTCCTGCTTCATCATGTTGGAGCATTCAGATGGACCTGTCTCCTGATCGTGGGCTGCGCTTCTGATTGCTGCCCCCTAGTACTTCTATGCGATCATTCACAATTTTGCTCCAGTCTTTCACTATTAAGCATTCCTCCTTTTTAGAAATCCTCAATGCACTAAAGTGCATTGTAGGATATCTTGGCCGTAAGCTAACCATTCTCATGCGACCTTTAGTCTTGATCCAATGAGGCACAACATTCATCGGGAGTCCCTGTTGAAGAACATCGTATAGTAACATACTTAGCAATGAAGTTTAGCTTAAAAAATAATGTATGCAAAAGATGCACCGAGGACTAATAGTAAAAATCTTACCATCTTTCCTAAATAGATGTGACATAATGACTTATCTCCTCGCAATTTAGTTCAGCCCCGGGACAGTGGATGGTCATGTCTACCAAGCGCCGGACATGTTTTCTTGAATGGAAATAAGCTGTCAATAGAAATTAGTTGTCAACTATTTTTAAATAAACAATACCAAAGACATAAATATGGTTGAGAAGCACACATAATGGTATAACTGGAGGCGTATGCACATCGACCCAGATGTCGATATTACCTTCAATATCATCTTCCGGACGAATATCAAAGGTGGTAACCATATCAGGTTCAAATGCATAAGTCTTGCATAGTGCTTGCCAGGTTTTGCATTCAAAATAGGTGTAGGTGCGTTGTATAATTTTGCATGGAAAGTATAACCATGCTCGGTCTTCAAGTAAACTCTCTTAACCTCCATAGTAGTTTTCATAGGACTGAAACCTATTTTATCCAAGACAAAAACTCTTGCATGGCAGGGGATACGCTAGTAGAATAGTAAAAGAATTAAATTATAAGTTGAAGCAAATGAAGCAGATGTCATGCTTAATTACGAAAAAAGACTTGTCGTTGTGACTTACTATATCCACTTCGAAGTTCTCGTCCAGCTTGATGCTGAAGCGCCTATCATCATCTAGGAAGATTCTGTCGCACAGGCCGCGCTCGTCTTCGCAGTATTCGCAAATACCGAAATCCTTTCCATCGTCAGACATTTCCTATGTTCATAGTTGAAACATCAATTGAAAATCGATCGAAGGCAACTACCAGGATACTCAACACACAAATTCGAGGCACTCGATATTTCCTACATATTCTGGCACAAGTCATGCCAAAATTCACGGAAAAATCCGGCATGACCTTTGCTAAAATAGGACATATCGAGCGCCTGAAATTTGCCGGAACGGAAATTAATCAACACTCCGGCAAAACATAGGCCAATCGGAGGTGTAACCTGCAAACATGACCGGCCACTTGGGCAAGCACATATCCTATTTGAGCAACACAAGATATACATTTCAAAATATCTTATAGGACTCATATTTACATGAGCATTCAATAAGCAAAATCAAATCGTAAAATAAATAAGGATTCAAATTAGCATGCATTCAATAAGCAAAGGTAAATCATCTCATCCGTACAATGTCGAATATTATCACTAATACATCCCGAATAATATCATACATATAACATCACTAGAACAACTAAAACCCTAGCGACAACGGGTATCGGCGTGGGCGGTGGACACCCAAAGAGAAGAAACCATCACAGGATCATAGCTCCAGTGAGATCCCTAGAGAACCTGCCAGGTATTGGAGAACCTGTGCTCCAACGCAAACAAGTAGCGACGGACGTCCTCCTCGCTGACACGGGGACGTACCACCTCCGCGGGGTCCTCGAGCCTCTGGACCGTCACTGGCCCACGCGACTGCCACCAAAGAAGGTTCGGGTCAACGACGGGCTGGCTCCTCACCAAGCTGCGCTCACCGAGATGGGATTGTAATCTCTCTGTTTCCCTTTGTAACATTTCGGTCCAACCGAGATGAGCGATCGGTCCCACCGAGATTGCAATGCAAACTCTTTGTTTCCTTTTCGTAACATTTCGGTCCAACCGAGATGAGCGAATTGGTCCCACCGAGTTTGCCTGACCAACTCTCTGGTTAGCTAATTACCAAATCAGTCCCACCGAGTTTGTGTAATCGGTCTCATCGAGATTACGTTATGCCCAAACCCTAATGAAATCGGTCCCACCGAGTTCACATGTCGGTCCCACCGAAAATCCTAACGGTCACATTATGAAGCAAATCGGTCCCACCGAGTTTGGTAAATTGTGTGTAACGGTTAGATTTTGTGTGGAGGCTATATATACCCCTCCACCCACTCTTCACTCGTGGAGAGAGCCATCAGAACATGCCTACACTTCCAACATACATTTTCTGAGAGAGAACCACCTACACTTGTGTTGAGGTCAAGATATTCCATTCCAACCACATAAATCTTGATCTCTAGCCTTCCCCAAGTTGCTTTCCACTCAAATCATCTTTCTACCAAATCCAATCCTATGAGAGAGAGTTGAGTGTTGGGGAGACTATCATTTGAAGCACAAGAGCAAGGAGTTCATCATCAACACACCACCTATTACCTCTTGGAGAGTGGTGTCTCCTAGATTGGTTAGGTGTCACTTGGGAGCCTCCGTCAAGATTGTGGAGTTGAACCAAGGAGTTTGTACGGGCAAGGAGATCGCCTACTTCGTGAAGATCTACCCTAGTGACGCAAGTCCTTCATGGGCGACGGCCATGGTGGGATAGACAAGGTTGCTTCTTCATGGACCCTTCGTGGGTGGAGCCCTCCGTGGACTCGCCCAACCGTTACCCTTCGTGGGTTGAAGTCTCCATCAACGTGGATGTACGATAGCACCACCTATCGGAACCACGGATAAAAAATCTCCGTGTCTATATTGCGTTTGCTCCCTCCAAACTTCTCCCTTTACCTTCATGTGAAATTGTTTTACGTTCCGCTGCTATACTCTTAGAATTGCATGTGTAGGTTGATTGCTTGACTTGTGCTAGGTTGCTAAAATCTGCCAAGAATTAAAATTGGGAAAAGGCCAGATTTTTATTTGGTCAAGTAGTCTAATCACCCCCCCTCTAGACATACTTTCGATCCTACAAGTGGCCGGCATGATCCTCTTCGCGACTACTTCTCAGGAGGCTTGGACAACTCTTGAGGGTAGCTTCTCCTCTCAATCCACAACGTGATCCATGGCGCTTCGTCGGCAACTCCAAGACATGAAGAAACTTGATGTCTCTGCCACTGTCTACTTCAACAAAGTAAGGAATCTTGCCGACATATTGGCTGCCATTGGGAAACCTCTCTCGGATGAAGATTTCACCGATTTCATCCTTTGTGGCCTCGATGGTGATTATGACTCCCTGGTTGAGGTGATACAGGGTCGTGATACTTCGATGCCCCCACAGGATCTTTATGCTCGACTCCCTTAGACTGAGCAGCGCATCGAGTCTCGTCAGTCGATTGAAGTCCATGGTGGATTCTCTTCGGCAAACGTCGTGACTCGTGGTGGCTCACGGCCTCCCTACCATGGTGGTGGTGGTGGTTCCTCTGGAGGAAAGGCGATCCTTCCATCACCCTCACAGGAGCCGGCCTACAACAACAACAACAACAAACATTCTGCTGGAAGCTCGTCATCTGCGGATTGGTCATCGTGCCATACTTGCGGCCGTCCCAATGGCAGGCGTCCTACATGTCAGCTTTGTGGTTTTCAGGGCCATGTTGCATCTCGTTGCCACAAGCGCTTTAAGCATGATTTTTTGGGCATTGGCAATGATGGACGTAACAATGAGCGCCAGGCCACCATGGCTACTCATGGTCCTGTTGGTGTCCCTCAAGGTCACACTCCTTCCTATCCCATTGATGCAAGCTGGTATATGGACACAGCAGCCACGGATCACTTGACGAATGAACTCGACAAGCTTCACTCCCACGAGCCTTATCATGGTCCAGACAAGGTGCGCACTGCAAATGGGTCAGGTATGAGCATCACACACATTGGTCAGGCATCTCTTTCCACTAGTACCTCTAAGCAACTTCAACTTCATGATGTTCTTCATGTTCCCACGATTACACGTAATCTTTTATATGTTCCTAAACTTACTCAAGATAATAATGTCTTTGTTGAATTTCACCCTTTTGATGTCTTTGTTAAGGATCGCGCAACGAGGGGTGTTCTTCTTAAAGGTTCTTACCAGCATGGTCTTTATCCACTTGATGCACCTGATGCTTTCGGAGTTTTCAGCGCTGTTCGTGTCAAGTCATCTCAATGGCATTCTCGCCTTGGTCATCCAGCGTCTCCCATTGTGCGACATGTCCTTCATCGTCATCAACTACCTGTTATGTCCAGCAATAAATATGTCTCTGTTTGTGATGCTTGTCACCAAGGCAAAAGTCACCAACTGCCATTTTCAGTGTCTACTCGTGTCGTTATAGCTCCTCTAGAAATTGTGTTTTCATATGTATGGGGTCCTGCCAAAACCTCAGTTAGTGGTCATAATTACTATGTTAGTTTCATTGATGCTTCCAGTCATTTTACTTGGATTTATTTTCTTAAGCGCAAAGCAGACGTGTTCAATGTTTTTCTTCAGTTTCAAACTCATGTTGAGCGTCTTCTTAATCATAAAATACTTCATGTTCAATCTGATTGGGGTGGGGAATACCGCAACCTCAACACGTTCTTTGAAAACTTGGGATTACACACCATGTATCATGTCCTCATATACATCAGCAGAACGGTGTCGCTGAAAGCAAGCATCACCACGTCGTGAAAACTGGTCTCACTCTTTTGGCCCATGCATTTGTACCTTTTCGTTTTTGGACTGATGCTTTTTCTATAGCTTGTTTCCTTATCAATCGCCTTCCTACACGAGTGCTAGGTATGAAAACTCCCATTGAATACTCGCTGCAAGAAATACCTGATTATTCATTTTTCAAAGTTTTTGGCTGTGCTTGCTGGCCTCATCTTCGACCATATAACAATCGTAAACTTGAGTTTCGGTCTAAAAAGTGTGTCTTTCTGGGGTATAGATCTCTCCATAAAGGGTACAAGTGTCTCCATGTTCCATCCAATCGCGTATATATATATCTCGTGATGTTATCTTCGATGAAAATCACTTTCCCTTCTCAAATGTTCCGGAGTCGCCAACTTCCTCTAGTTCCATTCCATCCTCACTTGTTTCATCTGACCAATTTGTAGATGCTGTGCATTCTCCTATTTTGCTTTCTCACCATGGTGCAGGTACAAGACGTGGCGCTCGTCTTGAGCTTCTAAATGATGCAGAGGTCTCTGATGCACCTCATGTCAATCACCCATCCATGCATGGCTTGGATGATGATTGCATGCGGCCCGAGGGGCGCCATGCCGTGACGGCTCCGCGCGCTTCGAGTCAGTTGGCTCGGGGTCAGCCGAGCCCATGTCCCTCACTACGCCCCCGGTGCGTGGCTCTGCCACCGAGCCGACCCCGCAGTCACTTGATGCGTGCACCCCCAAGCCATCCTCGACGGCTGTTGGTGCGTCTGAGCTGGTCGCTTCCCTGACCACGACACCATCATTGATGCGCCATTCAGTGGCGGGCCTGGATGCCCCCGGATCTGGCTCTCCAGCATTGGCGTCCCCCAGCTCAGCGTAACCTACTCATACTTCATCTCCAACTGTGTCGCAAGCTCCTGTCGCTCCTTGTCGGGTGCATACACGTAGCCAGAGTGGCATTTTTCAGCCAAAACAACGGACGGATGGCACTGTTGCATGGCTAGCTGCTTGTATGGCCCATGCGGTTTCTGATCCAACTTGTGAACCTTGGCGTTTTCAAGTGGCTATGACCATACCTCACTGGAGGGCTGCCATGGAATAGGAATTTCTTGCACTACAACAAAATGAGACCTGGCGACTTGTTCCACCCCTCTCAGGGTCGATGTGATTGATTCGAAATGGGTATTTAAGGTCAAGAAGCATGCTGATGGGTCTCTTGGACGCTATAAAGCACGTCTAGTTTCCAAGGGATTTAAGCAACATTATGGTCTTGACTACGAAGACACTTTCAGTCCTGTCGTCAAGCCTACTACCATTCGACTTCTTCTCTCATTGGCGGTTACTCGGGGGTGTTCGCTTCGACAGTTGGATGTTCAGAATGCATTCCTTCATGGTGTTTTGGAGGAAGAAGTCTACATGCGGTAACCTCCTGGTTTTGTTGATCCTGATCGGCCTCATCATCTTTGTCGGCTGATCAAGGCGATTTATGGTCTCAAACAGGCTCCCCATGCTTGGCATGCTCGTCTTGGTTCTGCTCTTCGCTCACATGGCTTTGTTCCATCTACTGCAGACACGTCCCTATTTCTTCTACGGTGCCCCGAGGTTACGATATATCTTTTGGTTTATGTTGATGATATTATTCTCATGAGTTCATCATCTGCTGTTGCTGATCGACTGATCCTTAGTCTTTGACATGACTTTGCTGTTAAGGATCTTGAGCCGCTTCACTATTTTTTGGGGTTGGAAATTACACATACTGCTGTTGGTCTCTCTCTTATTCAGAAGAAATATTCCTTGGATCTTCTTCGGCGTGCTGGGATGCTGAAGTGTAAGCCTGTTTCTACGCCCATGTCTGTGATGGAGAAGCTTTCTGCTGACATTGGTGTACTTTCTTGCTGCCGAGGGCGCTACTCAGTATCGCAGTATAGTTGGTGGTCTACAATACCTCACTATCACTCGACCAGACATATCCTTTGCGGTTAATCGTGTCTGCCAGTATCTTCATGCACCTCGTGATACCCACTGGTCGTCAGTTAAACGCATTCTGTGTTACATTCGTCTCACTGCCTCGTTTGGACTACATCTCCGGCCTGCTTCCTCCATGTCGTTGTCTGCCTTTTCTGATGCGGACTGGGCGAGAAGTCCGGATGATCGGCGATCCACGGGGGATATGCTATGTTTCTTGGTTCGAATTTGATCGCCTGGAATGCTCGGAAGCAAGACACCGTTTCTCGAAGTAGTACGGAAGCAGAATACAAGGCTGTTGCAAATGCTACTGCTGACCTAATTTGGGTACAGTCTTTGCTGCGAGAATTGGATATCTCTCAAGATATGCCTCCGGTTCTTTGGTGTGATAATATTGGAGCTACCTATCTCTCATCTAATCCCGTCTTCCACGCTAGGACAAAGCATATCGAAGTTGACTTTCACTTCGTGAGGGAATGTGTGGAACAAAAGCTATTACAGATCAAGTTCATCTCATCTAAGGATCAACTTGCGGATGTCTTTACCAAGCCACTGCCACTTCCATTGTTCGAAGTCTGTAGGCGCAATCTCAACCTTCTTGACACCGGTTAAGATTGAGGGAGGGTGTTAGACTTAGTATTGTATACGAATAAGACTTTACCTACTGTATATGACTTGTATATGTATTGTCCTCTGCATGTATATATAGAGAGAGAGCTACGCCACCGGTTCAGGTGTGCGAGTCCCTCAATACTGAAACCCTAAATCATTATAATTCTCCGCCACTGAATTCTTCTACACAACTGCTACTTCTACACTTTTCCATGTTACATTGCTATCAACTATCCCCTTGTAGTTTAATCTTGTAACTAGCAAGACAAAGGGCTTGACAACCATCTTGCCGTGCTGGGACGAGTGTGTTTTGTCTTTTTTGTGCAGATGCATTCACTTTGTTAGCTTGCGGGACTCCTACTGAATTGATAACCTTGATTCATTAACTGAGGAAAATACTTGCCGCTAGGCTACTTCACCGATACACTTGGGGGAATCCAAACAATTACCATGGGAGCAAGCCGGGAACGACACATGGGCGCCACCATCATCTGATCGACTGATGAAGAGTTTTCCCCGGAGGTAGCGGAAGGAGGTGGGCGCTTCACCTCGATGCTTCAAGAAGGATATCGCGCCAAAGCACCGCCATCACCGGCTCCGGCCACTGGCCGAAGACAAAATCTTCACCCGCATCTTCCCCATGATACTCCAACCGACAACTGCGCACCAGCCAGTTCACCTTCAAAGCCCCAGATTTGGCCGCCCAAATCCGGTGACCATCCACATCAGCACTGTCACCGCGGGGAGCCTAACGCTCCATCCACTATAGAAGTGCGCCACCACTACAGCCTGGAGGAGGGCCGCCAGCCCACCACGCCATGACAGATAAGCCGCTAGGAAGAATTCCAGACGCGATCGTCACCGTCTCTGAACCAAGCAGGAAGCATTGCTGAAGCCACCAGACTGCCGAAGCGGCTCCGCCTTGGACATGGGCATCTCCACGCCGTGCTGCCGAGGATGGTCAGAGCATCACGAGCGGCCACCTACTGGGGCTGCCACCCCCGGATCCAGACCGAGCGTGGCCACCGCCACCAACCACGCCCAGCTGCACCACCTTCTTTCGGTCGTCGATCCCCACCATCATCACACCGTACACAACCGCCGGCATCCGGCCGACGTGGATTAGAAAGGGAGCCGCATCTCCACGGGCTGGGCGCCTCGGACCACCCGGTGACCCAAGCGAGGGCGCACGCACGGGCTTTACCCAGCACCGACCACCGCGACGGAGGGGAGGGATAGGAGAAGGGTGGTTCCGGCCAACCAAGTTGTCCTGTCCCTCCCTTCGCTTGTTGCGCCGGCGTGCGTGGATCTGCAGGTTGCGCTGGGTGCTGCGGGCGCGTCGTCCAAGGCAAGGCGCTCCCGGGCCACCCCGGTCTCTCAACATGCTCCAAGTGCTAGGGCCAAGGCGGCGCTGGGCGACCTGTCCTCCCTGGAGAGTGCACAGCTTCGCCTGGCGGACAAGAATCTCGAGACTTCAGGTAACCCCCTTCCCTCCTTTAAGATTCTGAACGCGTTTACAGATCCGCAACTTGTTTCTATGCTAGACGACAGCGGTTTTGAGGTAGGTGCGGAGCATGGTGAGCTTGTTTCTCTTATTCGCGCTTGCGAGGATGCCCAAGTGGCTCTGGCTGAGGCAGCTGCAGTGGCCAAGGCCAGGGAGGCCAACGCCACGGCGTTGTCTTTTCCTGGATCTGCAGGGATTGTGGCTAACTCCATCCCGTTAGAATTGTCGGAGGGGGTTGCTGAAACCAAGGAGGTTGAGGCAGCGCCCTCGACGAGCCGCGCCCCGGCTAAAAAATGTGTGGCAAAACCGGTGACCTCCAGAGGGGTTCGCCTCCGCAATCATATTATTTGATGCGCTATTTATTCTGGAACATTCGGTGTTGCGGGCACTCGGGTCGCTGCACGCAACTCAAAGAGTAAATTGCGCGGGAAAGGATTGACGTTGTGGCGCTTCAAGAAACGATCAAAGCTGATTTTTCTTACCGAGACCTTGCGCATGTGATCACCTTCATCGTTTCGTGTGGGGCTGGGTTCCCTCATGTGGCCACTCGGGCGGCCTCCTTCTCGGTTGTAATTCTGATGTGTGTGATGTTGTAAGTTGGGACGTGGGCTCGTTTTTCATTTCTGTTACGATCAAGCATAGAGTTTCATTGGCTTCCTGGGCGATTGTATGTGTTTACGGCCCGGCAGATTTCTTGGGTGAAATCCAAGACTTGGTTGGGGCCAAGCAAGCCGCTGATATCCCCATCGTTCTTGGGGGCGATTTTAACCTTATCCGCTCGGGAGCGGATAAAAACAACCGCAACATCGACTGGCCTAGAGTTTCTCTCTTTAACAATGCTATTGCGGCTTGTGCACTGCGGGAAATTGCTAGGACAGGCGCTAGATATATATATGTGGACTAATAAGCAACTCGCTCCGGTGCGTAGCGTTCTTGACCGAGTCTTTGTTACGGCAGATTGGGAAGTGCTCTTTCCCATGTGTATGCTGGTCGCTGAAACGTGCATCGCGTCGGACCATGTTCCGGTGATCTTGGCCTCAGGGGAGGATAGGATCAAGCGAAGCCCGCGCTTCTACTTTGAAACTGGGTGGTTCGAGGTAGATGGCTTCGGCCCCATGCTTGTTGCGCGCTCGGAGCAAGCAAGGGCTGCGGTTGGCCGCTCCAGGGGTCCTCTTGACACTTGGGTTTCGGCGGCCGGTGCGCTGCGTGGTTTCCTCCGAGGGTGGGGTGCAAACCATGGGAGTGAGGCTAAACGCGCAAGGGAAGCTATCATCGAGGAAATTAAAGCCCTAGACGTGCAAGCTGACTCCATATCCTTTTCGGAAGCGGAGTGGGCTAACCGTTACGCCCTTGAAAACCAAGTGCTTGCCATCCTCAGGGAAGAGGAGGAATATTGGCACCGTAGGGGTGGTGTCAAGTGGATTACTAAGGGTGATGCAAATACGGGTTATTTTCATGCCTTCGCCAACGGCCGAAAACGGAAGTGCTCGATTTTGAGACCGCAGTCTGAGCACGGGCTGCTGGTCAGTCAAGCCGAGATTTCGGCCCATATTTATGGCTTCTTCCTTAACCTGTTGGGAACAGCGGAGGAGAAGCCCCTGCGTCTGCGTGCTGACTTCTGGGGGGAAGAGGCACGAGTGTCGCAAGCCGAGAACGATTCCTTGGCCTTGTCCTTTTCCACGGGGGAGATTGACGAGGCGCTTGGCTCGATGAAGATAGATACTGCACCTGGGCCGGATGGCTGGCCGGTGGCTTTCTTTCGCCGCTTTTGGCCTGCGCTCAAAGACATTTTTTACGAAATTATCAATGGTTTTGTGCTAGGTACGGTAGACATTTCGCGCCTTCGGTGTCATCAGCCTCATCCCAAAAGTTAAAGGGGCCGATTCTATCAAGCAATACCGTCCCATAACCCTTATTAACGTGCCGTTCAAAATTTGCTCCAAGGCCTACGCGACGAGACTTGCCCCGATTGCGCAACGCGTATTGATCGTAGCCAGTCGGGCTTCCTCAAAGGCCGCAACATTCTCGAAGGGCCGGTAGTATTACAAGAGATTGTCCACGAGCTTAAACGCACGCGGCAGCCGGCCGTGCTCCTTAAGCTCGACTTTGAGAAAGCCTACGACCGAGTGAATTGGGAATTCATTCGCGAGGTGCTGATTCGAAAGGGATTTGAGTCAGGTTTTGTGCACCGCATCATGCACCTGGTCTCGGGGGGCCAGACTGCGGTGTCGATTAACGGAGAAGTCGGGAATTTCTTCCGCAACAAACGAGGTCTCAGGCAAGGAGACCCTTCCTCGCCTTTGATCTTTAATTTTGTTGGGCACGCCCTTTCGGCCATGGTGAACAAGGCTAAGGGTGCCGGCCACATCCGTGGCGTGGTGCCTCACCTCATCCCCGGCGGGATCACGCACCTCCAATATGCAGACGACACCATGTTGCTCTTCGAGCCAGATGACCATAGTGTAGCCTGGATTAAGCTCAACTTCCTCGCTTTCGAGATCATCTCAGGCCTGAAGATCAACTTTCTATAGAGTGAGGTGATAGCCATTGGGATGGACTCACCCCTTGCCACCCGTATTGCCAACCTGCTCAATTGCAAGCTAGGGAGCTTCCCAATTATGTACTTAGATCTCCCCATCTCGGACAAACACATTTCTATACTAAAGTGGGAACCTTTGTATGGCAAGGTGGCGAACCGGGTTAGCCCTTGGCGAGGCAGGTTTCTATCTTCAGCTGCCAGGCTGATTCTGACTAATACTAGTGTGTCCTCTTTACCCATGTTTACTATGGGCATGTTCTTGCTGGCCGACGGGGTTCACGCCAAGCTCGACACTCCTCGTTCCAAGTTCTTTTGGGAAGGAACTGGGACAAAAAAGAAGTACCACCTCATCAAGTGGGCGGCGTTGTGCCGCCCCAAGAAATTTGGTGGCCTAGGGATCCTAAACTCCAAACTCATGAATGTTGCGCTCCTCACCAAGTGGATTTGGAAACTTGCACAGAACGAATAAGGGCTTTGGGCGGATATCCTCCGTGCTAAATACTTTCCCGATGGGAATTTCCTCACCTCTAAGGCTAAGCGATTGAATTTCTGGAACGGGATCCAGGCCATTATGCCAGCCTTCACGTTAGGAGCCAAGTTCTGCGTTAATAATGGCACCTCCACAAGGTTCTGGCTTGACCATTGGCTCGGTGCGGAACCACTTTGGCGCAGTCATTCTGTCATTTACCAATTAGCCACTAACGTTGACATTCTGGTGGCCGATGCGCTTAGAACAAACCCTCCCGCCATTTCTTTCAAAAGACCTCTCCTCGACCACGAAAGGGCATGTTGGCACGGGCTCCTAACTGCTTTGGATGGGGTGGCTCTTCGAACCGAGCCCGGCACGGTCTCTTGGTCCCTTTCGAGCTCCGGGAAGTTTACAGTTCAGTCTTTATACAACAAGCTGACTGAGGGACCAACCCTGGACATAGCTAGGGGGCTATGGAAAGCGTCTATTCCATTGAAAATCAAAGTTTTTCTTTGGCAAATGTTTCGTGACCGCCTTCCCTCCTCTAACAACATCACGATAAGGCACGGCCCTTCTGATGGGTCATGTGCGCTGTGTGGTGCGCACGAAGATGCTAATCACATCTTCTTCAAATGCCACCTTGTCCGATTTGCTTGGAGTGTCGTACGCGAGGCGTTTGGGCAGAATTGGAACCCGCAATCGGCTTCGGACCTTCGTGTGATCCTTCTCGCTCATAGGGGTGGTTTTGGGCGGGTTCTATGGAGATGCGTTGGGGCGCTGTGCTGGGCCTTATGGAATACTCGCAATAAGATGACTATTGAGCACAAGTTTCCGACTCACCCTGCTGACATTATCTTCAAATGTCACTTGTTCCTCCAGACATGGACACCGTTGGAGAAACGGCGTGATGCAGACTGGATGATGGAGGCCATGGAGCGGATTCGCATGATTCAGATTGAAGCCCGTCACTAGGATGCTGCGAGCTGCGTTATCTTGGACTGGTTGCTTGGGAGTTGTAGTTTCTTTTCTATCTTTTCAGGCTCAGGCCGGTTGCATGTATCGTACTTCGGCTTCGGCCATTCTCTTCTGCTGTAGTATTGCGTTGAACTTGTTGGATGCTGCCTGTTAGTAGGCTTTATTAATTTTAGTAGGCTTTATTAATTTAAAGCCGGACGCTTCCCGCGTCTTCGTTCTAAAAAAGTATTTTGGGCCTCTCGTGTCGCTCGTGCATTCCTATGATACACTGCTCTGGAACTTACTTGAATACCTACAAAGTGCATACAAAATTGGTCATTATCACTTCCAGGCAAGTGCGTATTGAGATCTAAAAAGATAAACATAGAGTTTGAAGCCCAATATTCTATAATAGTTTGTCCGTTCCTTTGCAAATTTGATCAGAAAATATGGAATTGGCAGATCCAACAGTTACCTTAAAAAATTGAATCGAGCACAGTGCAACAGAAACTACAGTTTTGTTACAGGGCTCGTGACGTGCGCCTCAAATTTACTATGAGGTTGGTCTGTGCAGCCAAAATAACCGAAGTTCTGCTTCAGACGGTAATGTTGCCTGATTACTTTTTTTTTAAAGGAGGATAGACCTCCGGTCTCTGTATCTGGACGATGCATGCGGCCATTTTATTAATTATTCACAAAGACCATACAAAGTAAGCCATCATCTAGGCAATACCTGTTGCTACTCCTATCCCATTGATGAAGGTCTGCCGAATATCCGAGCCTAATACCAAACGGATATCACATCAAATCCTAACATCTACAGCGGATGCCCCAGCCCAGCCACACACCGGAACTGGGTTCCATACCGGACTAATGCACTCTCAGAGGCTGTTGCTGCCATCTTCCATCGGTCCATCTCCAGAGCAGTAACTGACCCATCGACTTTGCATGACCTGCCATCGGCGCCACCACGATGCCAGACAACTCCACCATGCTGTACGTATCTGTCCACACGCGCCCGTCGCCACACCTCCGCAACGCCATGACACCGGGATCCATCTTCGGCCTTGCGGTGGATGAGACACCACTCTTCCGCTTGCCCTGTCCAACCAACACTTGCTCCAAAACGATGCCATCGGGAGGGATAAAGGCATCAAAGGTACCATCATCGTCCGATCCGGTAGATCCAGATCTATGGTTTCCCAGATCATCATGAGTGGCGTGCCACGACCTGCAACAACGATGCTTCGAGAAGGGAACGACGTCAGAGACGCTGCCATCATCCGCCATGACTAAAGTCGGCGTGATTTTCACCTGAAGTCGCGTCCCCCCAACCTCGCAGCTGGCTGGAACCGAACGGAGCCTCGTCGTGAAGACGAGGGCCGCCGTCGGCACGACGGCAGGGAGCCTCCAACCGCCCCTCACCGATCCTCCTCGCGCCACCGGTCGGCCAAGGCCGTACCGAGACGGATCTAGACATGACGCCAGATCCGCAGCCACCAGAGCCACCCATGCGCACGCAGCCGCCACACCGCTGGCCATGAAGACTCCCATCGTTGCCACACAGTAGGGGCACCGCCCTGGCTGCCACCCCGGCCTGCCTGCATGAGACGCCGCCTCCGCCTCACAGGGTCCGCCGCGGCGACCACCCGCCTTGGATCTGCGGTGCAGGGCCCGCCGCCACCTCGGCCCTTGCTGGCGGCAGCGGCGGCTGGGTAAGGAGCAGGGGGAGGGACTGCCGGCTAGGGATCTGGAGCCCCTGGCGCCGCCTGAGGGGAGGCGACGCGAGGGGAGGTGAGTGACGCGAGGGGAGTTGGGCTACTGATCAATATGATGGGGGTAACGTCCAAGAAAAGATACAATGTAAACAAAAAAGAATAAGATGGGAAGAGATTAGCAGTTAAGAGGGGTGGGCGAGGCGAAGAACAGTAGAGCTCTTGGGACAATTCGGGGTTGTTTGCTGAGGCGAGGCAAAGTCAGCCGCTGACTTTGACTGAGAAGGGTAGGCCTCTCGGCTTCAGATAGACGATGCGAACTTAAAAATGTTCAGTACAGGAAAATATACAGACATGAACTCTGGGGCATGCAGAAGTTTATGAGTGCTAAGGACCACTGGTTACTCGTCCAACAGCCTTATCGAAATTTTACATGAGCCTACAATTAGTTATCGGTGAGTGTAGATTGGTTAATGGCTATCACTTATCAATGAGCGAGTAGCGCAGCATTTCAGAGGTTGCCACGAGAGCTGCACCGAGGAGTGTGAGCACCGTCAGCTTGCATATACACGAGTGAAGTGGCTTGTACATAAAGCACAAAGTTATTGAGCTAGCAAACGAATATCCAATTCTGAGCACGGGGTCATTTGCACCCGGTTAAGAAATAATTCATAAAAAATTCAAAAAAATTCAAAAAAATCCAAAAAAATTGTGCATGGTAGATAATTTGGTGCGTGAGGTGCGCTCCAAATTTCAGAGCATTTAGACATTTGAGTAGCTCTCAGAAAAAAGACAAATTAGGTCAGAACAGTATACGAACAATACACTATTTAACAGACCCCAAATTTGTCTTTTTTGCCGAGAGCTACTCCGATATCCAAAGGATTTGAAATTTAGACCGGACAACACGCACCAAATTATCTACCATGCCAAAAAAAATTAAATTTTTCTAGTATTTGTTTTAATTTTTTTTATTCAGCGTAGGTGCAGATGCACCTGGGAGCCAAAACGCCTCACTCGCTAGCAGAGCCATGGGATTGTAATGAACCAACTGTCCAAGAAAAGATACAATGTGAACAGAAAAAAACAAAATGAGAAGAGATCAGCAGTACAGAGGGGTGGGCGAGTCGAAGAAGAACTGTAGACCTCTTGGAACAATTGGGAGTTGGTAGCTGAGGCTAGGCAAATTCAGCCGCTGACTTTGGCTGAGAAGGGTAGGCCTCTCTGCTTCAGATAGACGATGCGAACTTAAAAAATGTTCAGTACAGGAAAATATACAGACATAAACTCTGGGACATGCAGAAGTTTGTGAGTGCTAAGGACCATTGGTTACTCGTCCAACAGCCGTACCAAAATTTCACATGAGCCAACAATTAGTTATCAGTGAGTGTAGATTGGTTAATTGTTATCACTTATCAATGAGCGTGTAGCACAGCATTTCAGAGGTTGCCACGAGAGCTGCACGGAGGAGTGTGAACACCGTCAGCTTGCATATACACGAGTGAAGTGGCGTGTACATAAAGCACAAAGTTATTGAGCTAGCAAAGCCATGTACGTCGCTTGGAAGCCACACAACTGAATTCTGCTTCTTGGCCGTCCTGGTTTATTCAACTGACACGCAAGTGAACGCACCAGCGGTGGTGGCATCCAGGAGAGGCTTCACCTTGACCGCCGAGCTGCCATAACTCGAGGAGGTCCAGCCGGCGTGGAAGATGATGGAAGAGGAATAACATCGGTAGTCATAGCATTACCGCTCAGAAAATACAGGCAAGTTCGCAGGACCGCACCGGTGGCACCTAAACCAGCCTTTGACCAAGACCTCAGGTTCTCTTTTTGGGTTTTGAAGTGTATGTGAGTGAGGGCATGACAATAAATCGTGTATTAGCCATGCAAAGGTTGACGAGGGACCATAGCACTACTTTTGTTGGATCACCCGTGCCTCTGGCACCTTGGTGCATCCTGATACCTTCCATGGCGAATTGTCGGACTAACGAGTACAAGGGAGAATGAATAAAACTACAAATAAAAGAATATTATCCTACTCATCTTGGTGATGTATCGACAACTCAACTGCCTCTTATATAGTATTGACTGAACTGGGTGCATGCCTATATGCGGTTGTTGTGTATATATACATATCCAACCTCAGAGTAAAGTGGCCATAGTACTTATTAATATAGAGGGAGGAGAGAAACTAGTCTAAAAGGAGGATCCATGTGTAATGAATAGAGCTAGAGTAGTTAAAGAGAGAAAATGGGTGGAATAAATGAGAGAAGTGCCCCTTTATGCAATGTTCGGTTAGCCCCACCTCCTCCCTCAAACCAGAATAGTAAAACCAGTGACACGGAACAACACCAGAATAAACCAAAAACATTAACCCATCTGAACTGTAAACCAAAACAGTACCTGAACTATAACCGAGAACAATACACCCGAATAAACTGGGACAATAAAGATAGTAAATCAGCACTATGCATTCAGGTCAACCGTAATCCAGAAGAAATACCTTAAAAAAACTGAGACTCCTTCTCCCTTGGTACATTCACCTACGCAAGAAGAATAGCCATGTTCTTGCCATCGTCTATGGTGCCCATCACTTATTTTTACTTACGAAAGGGGGAAAATATGTGCTTACAAAAAATATTAATACACCAGCCGGTTTATTTAATTTATTGAATCATTTAATGTTTATTACGTGCCTAGATAGATCTTGGGTTAAAGATAGAATTCATGTTCTCCTTTTTGTTTTATTCTCACGTAATACATGTTGTTTTTTGGCTTATTTCGGCAAAATACAGATGGAATCGGTCAGGGGGGCGCGTGTGCGCCGCGCTTCTTCGGTGCTAGTCACGGTTAGGTAGCAATGCACCACTTGTGTTGGATCTGCCTGGATCCTCCAACTCGTACAGTTTTGCGTCCTGATACGTCCCATGCCGGAATTTTGAACAGACGAGTACAGTGGCGAATGGACAAACCCACTAACGAAAGAAATACAAACAACTCAACCGCCTAATCATATTGGACTGGACTATGTGCATGCGTATACTCAACATAGAAACAACTCAATCGCCTAAGTATATTCATATACTCTCAGCAAAGTAGCAATAGCACTTGGCAGTACAGAGAGAGGAGAGGAAGAAGTACTCTAAAAGGAGTGTCCATATGCGAAGACCAGAGCAAGAGTATTTGAAGAGAGCATAAATTGGTACTTCCTCCGTAAAGAAATATAAGAGCGTTTAAATCACTACTTTAGTGATCTAAACGCTCTTATATTTCTTTCCAGAGGAGTACAATAAATGAAAGAATAGATAAGATAGCAGGGCAACAGTATAGACATCACATGCCTTTATGAGACAATTAAAAAAATACAACTACATTTTTCTTTTAAACTTGGAGTTTCAAGGAGGTTCGTCATTTTTATATACAAACATGTAGATTATCTATCTACACAAAAATGATTCTGACTCGTAGTGCACAGACACCCATCAAATTTCATATTTATAAGTTTCGTCATTTGTGCATGCATGCGGACACGTAGCAGGGGGCGTTTGGCCGAAGTTGCTTCGTGCCACAAGTGTGATACGTATCGGGATCCTTATTTTTCTGGTTTTGTGTTGAGTCTGCTTATAGGCCGTGTTTACGTTTTTCTAGTGTATGGGTGAGTCCATGATCCAAGGTTGTGGGATGCGCGTGCATGTTGGATCGTGGCATAGATTTCACCCAGTGTGTTTCTCGTTGTATAAAAGGAAAGAGAACGAAAAGCCGAGTAAGTTACGCAGCACAAAATGATCTATTTCCTTTTGTCGTTCCGGTGTGTGCACCTCTCACCGCCACCGTGATCGCATGTATTTCCCGCATGTGATACAACACTGGTGTCATGCCTTTATCTTTTTCTAGTGCGGCCACATCGTCACGGATTGTGTCATGGACTTCTTGTGCTACGTCTTTGCCTAAGTTTACAACTTCCGTGTCCATAGCATCAACACTAGTTTTATGATCATGGTTATGATGCCAAACTTTTTCTTCTGCAAGCGCGACAGTTTCTTTAGTCAACACTCGAGAGTCTGGAGCCTTCTCATCCACCATCTAACACATCAGCATCATGTCTCCATCATCGCCTTCTTCGGCCATGAGCACCCTCTGCTTTGGTGCTTCCTCGTAATCAGCCATGAAGTGACCGAGGAGGCCACAGATATGACACCTCACTTTTCTTATGTCAAACTTTCTCCTTGGCGATGGTGCAGCCTCATCGTTCGAGTCGGCGAAGTTCTTTCTATCTGAATGCCGCTTCCCCTTCTTCTTGCTACTTCTCATGGATTCGCCCTGCTTTTCTTTCAACAGGGAGATCCATTTTGCCTTTGTGAGCATCACATACTCATCGTTCCTCCTGTTCCCTACATTGTAATGCATATGCTCGTCGTGTGCCTTGTATGACCTCACGAGCTCATCTATAGAGAGAGTCGCGAGATCGGCGCGCTGCTCCATTGCCGTGACAATTTGCAGGTATTGGCGAGGGGCCGCACACAAAAACCGATGGACAACCGAGGCCTCCATGAGGTTTTCTCCTAACATGCTTATGCGATTGACGAGAGTTACTACCCGTGAAGCAAACGCATCCACGGACTCATCGTCTCCCATGACCAAAGTCTCATAGTTCCTTAGGAGAGTTTGAAGATTAATTTGATTGATGCGGGTGTGCCCCTCGAACAGGAGCTTCAAAGTGTCCCATGCTTCCTTCGTCGTTGCTTTGGAGATCAAGTATTGAAGGACATTCATGCACCGTCGAATAAAGCGTTGATGTTGCCTGCCGATGCTTGTGGTGCTCGGCTCCCTCCTTCTTGAATGCATCGTCACCTGGATCAACCGTGTCTCATAACTCGTTCGCGCGGAGAGCACACTCCATCTTGGCTTGCTGGCCCCAAAGTTCTCACGATCAAATCATGGGTACAACGAAACCCGGCAAGACAACTACTCTCGTCGCCCTTTTTTCGAAAAGGGGGAGCTCCCCGGCCTCTGCATCAGAACGATGCATACGGCCACATTTATTAATAAGCAAATAAGTTTAACACAGGTCTTGATGTCTCAAACAAGAGGACAAAAATGCTCACAAAGAGCAGCAAGTAAAAGTAAAGCCACAACCGGCTGGCATAAGAAAGATAGGAAAACTAATTGCCTATCCTAGTACATAACCGCCATCCAAACCGGTTGAAAATAGCCCTTGCTACCATCTCCCATCGGATAGATCCAGTAACCATATGCTCCCTGGCCTCCGTCGGGGTGAGTAGCGATCGCATACAGATCAACGCAGTGGCTCGGAAGATAACCTGCAAAAAATGAATATTTGTTGTTTTATTAAATACAAAATCATTTCTACAATTCCAGACTGCCCATAATAAAGCACATACTCCTACACGAATGTGTCTCGCTGTTTCAGAATCTATCCTGTCAAGGCACGTCCCAAATAACGTGTTGATAGTATTTTGAGGAGTAATATTAAAGGCTATGTGAACCGTCCGCCATAATTTTTTTGCCAACGGGCAGTCGAGAAAGAGGTGTTTGATGGATTCATCCCGATCACAAAAACTACATCTTGTAGATCCAGTCCAGTTGTGTCTTGCCAAGTTGTCCTTAGTTAAAATGACTTCACTAGTAGAAAAAGGGCCATTTGTCCCGGTTCATAAGGCACATCTGTCCCGGTTGGCGAACCGGGACTAAAGGGTCGTTACTAATGCCCTAGTCCTTTAGTCCCGGTTCTTATACTAACCGGGACAGATGGGCCTCCATGTGGCCGCTGCGGCCAGCCCAGGCAGGGGGCCTTTGGTCCCGGTTGGTGACACCTACCGGGACCAAAAGGCATCCACGCGTCAGCAGCTGGCTGGAGCTGAGGTTTTTGTTTTTTTAAGGGGGTGGTTTAGGGGTTTGGGGGTTAATTTAGGTGTTTCATATATTGTGTTATCTAGCTAATTAATAGAGAGAAGTATCCTCTCTTATCTCCGTGCTTGGTCGACGTATGCTACGTATTATACGTATAGAGAGGACTCGACACGCTAGCTAGTAAGCAAATGAAGGAAACTGAAGATCGTCATGAACATATGCATGCAGAGAGAAGTGATATCGACCACCTCTCTCCTTCTCCGAGAGATTGGTCGAACAACAAGTTCTCGTATATCTATCCGACACTACGCTACATATATACAATAATTATCTCTTACAATATAATCTCCTAATTATATACGAAGTCAAGGTCCACATGGTATTCTCCGTCTTCAGCGATCACGTGGTCAAGGAAGAATGCCGCCAATTCCTCTTGAATTGCTCGCATACGATCTGGTGGTAGGAGTTCATCCCGCATCCGAAAGATCTAATTTGAAGAAGGGGGTCAATACATATATATATATATATATATATATATATATATATATATATATATATATATATATATATATATATATATATATATATATATATATATATATATATGAATAAATGAAACTCAACACAAATGATGGTAATAAAATAAAATTATGAATATTATTGCTTACGCACTTCATATTGTTCGTCAGAGTAGCCCCGCTTACAGGTCGTGTAGCGGATGGACTCGCAAACGTAATATCCACAGTAATTATTCCTGACTTCCTGCCACAACCACTTTACAAGAAATAAAGGTCAATCAAACTGATAAGCAAGCATGCTATAAATGGTATTGATGAAACTAGCGCTTGAATCACTAGGAGATGCGTGGAACATGCTAGTAGTACTTACTTTCGGGTGTCTAAATTGCAGCTTCTTCGGCAGTCCCGGGGCTTTTTTGGTGAATTTTGTACAAACCCTGCCAGACAAAGAAAACAATTACTTGATATTAGGAAATGAACAAAGTTGCTGATATGGTGCGATAATGATCAATTTAACTTAATTCTCGAGCATTTCAGTCATGTCCGTTGATGTCTACTACGCAACCTTCTTCTTGTAGACGTTGTTGGGCCTCCAAGTGCAGAGGTTTGTATGACAGTAGCAAATTTCCCTCAAGTGGATGACCTAAGGTTTATCAATCCGTGGGAGGCGTAGGATGAAGATGGTCTCTCTCAAACAAACCTGCAACCAAATAACAAAGAGTCTCTTGTGTCCCCAACACACCCAATACAATGGTAAATTGCATAGGTGCACTAGTTCGGCGAAGAGATGGTGATACAAGTGCAATATGGATGGTAGATATAGGTTTTTGTAATCTGAAAATATAAAAACAGCAAGGTAACAAGTAATAAAAGTGAGCATAAACGGTATTGCAATGCTAGGAAATAAGGCCTAGGGTTCATACTTTCACTTGTGCAAGTTCTTTCAACAATAATAACATAATTGGATCACATAACTATCCCTCAACATGCAACAAAGAGTCACTCCAAAGTCACTAATAGCGGAGAACAAACGAAGAGATTATGGTAGGATACGAAACCACCTCAAAGTTATTCTTTCCGATCAATCCATTGGGCTATTCCTATAAGTGTCACAAACAGCCCTAGAGTTCGTAGTAAAATAACACCTTAAGACACACATCAACCAAAACCCTAATGTCACCTAGATACTCCAATGTCACCTCAAGTATCCGTGGGTATGATTATACGATATGCATCACACAATCTCAGATTCATCTATTCAAACCAACACAAAGTACTTCAAAGAGTGCCCCAAAGTTTCTACCGAAAAATCAAGACGAAAACGTGTGCCAACCCCTATGCATAGGTTCATGGGCGGAACCCGCAAGTTGATCACCAAAACATACGTCAAGTGAATCATGTGATATCCCATTGTCACCACAGATACGCACGGCAAGACATACATCAAGTGTTCTCAAATCATTAAAGACTCAATCGGATAAGATTACTTCAAAGGTAAAACTCAATCCATTACAAGAGAGTAGAGGGGGAGAAACATCATAAGATCTAACTATAATAGCAAAGCTCGCGATATATCAAGATCGTATCACCTCAAGAACACGAGAGAGAGAGAGAGATCAAACACATAGCTACTGGTACATACCCTCAGCCCCGAGGGTTAACTACTCCCTCCACGTCATGGAGAGCGCCGGGATGATGAAGATGGCCACCGGTGAGGGTTTCCCCCTCCGGCAGGGTGCCGGAACAGGGTCCCGATTGGTTTTTGGTGGCTACAGAGGCTTGCGGCGACGGAACTCCCGATCTATTCTGTTCCCCGAAGTTTTTAGGGTATATGGATACATATAGGAGGAAGAAGTACGTCAGGGGAGCCAGGAGGGGCCCACGAGGGTGGAGGGCGCGCCCAGGGGGGTGGGCGCGCCCCCCTGCCTCGTGCCTTCCTCGTTGCTTCCTTGACGTGGACTCCAAGTCCCCCGGATTGCTTTCTTTCCAAAAATAACTTCTCCAGAAGGTTTCATTCCGCTTCGACTCCGTTTGATATTCCTTTTCTTCGAAACACTGAAACAAGGGAAAAAACAGAAACTGGCACTGGGCTCTGGGTCAATAGGTTAGCCCCAAAAGTAATATAAAAGTGCATAGTAAAGCCCAATAAACATCCAAGATGGGTAATATAATAGCATGAATACTTCATAAATTATAGATACGTTGGAGACGTATCAGCATCCCCAAGCTTAATTCCTGCTCGTCCTCGAGTAGGTAAATGATAAAAGAAAGAATTTATGAAGTGTGAATGCTAGCAGGTGCATAAGTTTGATCAATGATAATTTCAATCACCTTTTCTAGCATCATTATATGTCATAACAGTAGCTCATATCATAAAACATTTCATGATCAAGTAACAAACTATTCACATGTTAAAGCATAGGTCATAAACTTTCTTGAAAACTAACAAACCGTGTTATTAATCATCAAACAATTACAATTCATCTTATTTTCAGGAAGGTCTATGTCAGAGCTTTGATTCAGCAAACTTCACATACTCAACTATCATTTAATCTTCCATGATTGCTACCACTCAAAGCATATTTTTAGAACAAATAGTATTCATCGAACACAGAGAAAGATAGGGGCTTAATGTTTCGCCTCCCAACCTTTTACCTCAAGGGTAATGTCAACAGTAATAATTCATGCTCAAATATATTTGAATGGCCATATATGCCTAGATCTTTCCATCACATGATGCTTGCCAACTAAAGAGTAGGTTGGAATGAGAAGGAATACTACTGACTCTTGCACAAAAGTAAAAGATAGGCCCTTCGCAGAGGGAAGCAGGGATTTGCAGAGGTGCCAGAGCTCGAAGCAAAAACAGAGATGAAAATAATTTTGAGAGGTATGCTTTCATTGTCAACATAACGACCAAGAGTTCCCAATATCTTCCATACTACATACATTATAGGCGGTTCCCAAACAGAAAGGTAAAGATTTTTACTCCCCCTCCACCAACAATCATCAATCCATGGCTTGCCCGAAACAACGAGTGCCTCCAACTAACATCAATCCTGGGGGAGTTTTGTTTGCAATTATTTTTGATTTGATTTCAATCTTTTGATCATGGGACTGGGCATCCCAGTTACCAGCCATTTTCTCGTGAATGATGAGCGGAGTCCACTCATCGTGAGAATAACCCACCTAGCAACGAAGATACTGCTAGCCCCTAGTCGCTACATGAGCGATTCGGGCATACAAAACAGATTATTATTTGAAGGTTTAGAGTTTGGCACATGCAAATTTACTTGGAACGGCAGGTAAATAACGCATATAGGTAGGTATGGTGGACACTCATGGAATAAACTTGGTTCAAGGAATTTGGATGCACAAGCAGTATTCCCGCTTAGTACAGATATTTTGGCTAGCAAAGGATTCTAAATAGCAAGCACCACATGTTAGAGGATCCATAACAATATAACTTCTATACAAATATACCCAAGCATAACTCATTATGTTGTCTTCCTTGTCCAACTTCAACTAATTGGCTCAGGTTTGAAAATAATTAATGGGGCTCACAATCATAGAAGATGTCCAAGATAGTATATTTATATGTGAAATCTCTCTTCCTTCAATATTCTTTCAAGAGTTGTTCAAGTGACCAATACAATGTTTGCTAACCTTCAAAAAATTTGCCACCTCTACTTCTTATATGTGAAGGCATTACTCCCCATGGGAAAGGCATATGAAACATATATAATTTCAGATTTATGACATTCAAATCATTCAACCATTTACTCATAGGATATAAGTGAAGCACACGAGTAAATGACAAACTACTCCAAAAAGATATAAGTGAAGATCAATGAATAGTTAAATAATTATGTAGCTATATGAAGACTCTCTCTCATTTAAGAATTTCAGATCTTGGTATTTTATTCAAACAGCAAGCAAAGCTAAAGAAAATAAAATGACATGACGCTCCAAGCAAAACACATATCATGTGGTGAATAAAAATATAGCTCCAAGTAAAGTTACCGATGAACGAAGACGAAAGAGGGGTCTTGGTTTTCCTTGAATCTTACCTTGGGGTGCCTTGGGAATCCCCAAGCTTAGTCTCTTGCCACTCCTTATTCCATAGTCCATCGAATCTTCACCCAAAACTTGAAAACTTCACAACACAAAACATAACAGAAAATCTCGTGAGCTCCGTTAGCGAAAGAAAACAAAACACCACTTCATGGTACTGTAATGAACTCATTCTTTATTTATATTGGTGTTAAACCTACTTTATTCCAACTTCTCTATGGTTTATAAACTATTTTACTAGCCATAGATTCATCAAAATAAGCAAGCAACACAATGAAAACAGAATCTGTCAAAAACAGAACAGTCTGTAGTAATCTGTATCAAAAGTATACTTCTGGAACTCCAGAAATTCTAAAATAAATTGGTGGGCCTGAGGAATTTGTCTAGTAATCATATGCAAAAAAGAATCAACTAAATATCACTCTCCAGTAAAAAGTTGAAGCTAATCTCGTGAGCGCTAAAGTTTCTGTTTTTTTACAGCATGATCATAAAGACTTCACCCAAGTCATCCCAAAGGTTCTACTTGGCACAAACACTAATTAAAACACAAAACCACATCTAAACAGAATCTATATGCATTATTTATTACTAAACAGAACCAAAAATCAAGAAACTAAAATAAAATTGGGTTGCCTCCCAACAAGCGCTATCGTTTAACGCCCCTAGCTAGGCATGATGATTTCAATGATGCTCACATAAAAGATAAGAATTGAAACATAAAGAGAGCATCGTGAAGAATATGACTAGCACATTTAAGTCTAACCAACTTCCTATGCATTGGGATTTTGTGAGCAAACAACTTATGGGAACAATAATCAACTAGCATAGGAAGGCAGAACAAGCATAACTTCAAAACTTTAAGCACATAGAGAGGAAACTTGATATTATTGCAATTCCTAAAGGCATAAATTCCTCCCTCATAATAATTTTCAGTAGCATCATGAATGAATTCAACAATATAACCAGCACCTAAAGCATTCTTTTCATGATCTACTTGCATAGAAATTTTATTACTCTCCACATAAGCAAAATTCTTCTCATTCGGGATAGTGAGAGTATCATAAGAGACTTGAATACTATAAATTGTTTCCACATTAAAAGAGTAATGTTCAGAAAAAGGGGAATCATAATCATGACAAGTTTTATAAATATAATCACTACTTTTTATAGCATAAGTTTCATCACAATAATCATCATAAGTAGCAACTTTGTTCTCATCATAATCAATTGAAACCTCTTCCAAGATAGTGGAATCATCACTAAATAAAGTCATGACCTCTCAAATCCACTTTCATATTATCACAATAAGATTCAACATCCTCCAAAATAGTAGGATCATTACTTCATAAAGTTGACACTCTTCCAAACCCACTTTCATCAATATAATCATCATAAGTAGGAGGCATGCTATCATCATTATAAATTTGCATATCAAAACTTGGGAGACTAAAAATATCATCTTCATTAAACGTAGCATCCCCAAGCTTGGGACAAACATTAATTGCAGCAAATATATTCTGAAAAACATCATCTTCATCAAACATAGCATCCCCAAGCTTGGGCCTTTTCATATCATAAGCATAATCACTCTCATCATTAATAGTATGGATAGCACCAATAGTATAGCAATTATCATCATCACGATGAGTAATAGGAGCAACATCATTTGGGGGAGATACCTTTCTACCTTTGCTTCTCCGTCTTTTCTTTTTCTTCTTCACATCATGTGTGGGTTCAATCCTCTTTTTGGAGCTCCTTATTAATGAGATTGGTTGAATAGAAAGCTCCTCCTCGTCACCTGATTCATCATAAGAAATAATAGGAGGATATTGGGAAGTCTCTTCCCTTTCATTAGTATTCTCTTCATCTTCTATTTGTTTTCTTTTCTTTATGTAATTGGCAATATAAGGATTTTCAATGCAATTCACTGCATAATACATATAAATTTCTTCTAGATCAAAATGAAGAACTCTATCAAGGGCAAATTCTGGAATAACCTTAGTTATACGTTTCATTTCTTCATAACCCAAGAGCAAACTAAGTTCATTATGATGTGCAAGGGAAATCAAGTCATCACAATTTTTGGAGATGATACGATCATGAAACAATTTGCATTGGGTACTGAAATGATCATGTTCATTGCAAAGTTCACAAGTACGGCTAAGAAAATTTAAATTTTCAGCACAAACATCTAGCCTTTCTTGCAACCATTTAGTTTATAAATGCTTATGCCTCTTGCAATATCTATCTTCCCTATTTGGTGTGTACTTGCAAACCCAATGCACTCCACAAAAATTGACATGTTTATAGGAGACATTTTCATCATAACTAGTGCAATCATCATTAGTACTATGGATATTCAAGGAGTTCATACTAACAACATTGCAATCATGCTCATCATTCAAAGATTTAGTGCCAAACATTTTAATGCATTGTTCTTCTAACACTTTGGCACAATTTTCCTTCCCATCATACTCACGAAAGATATTAAAAAGATGAAGCGTATGAGGTAAACTCAATTCCATTTTTTTTGTAGTTTTCTTTTATAAACTAAACTACTGCTAAAACAAGAAACAAAAAGATTCGATTGCAAGATCTAAAGATATACCTTCAAGCACTCACCTCCCCGGCAACGGCGCAAGAAAATAGCTTGATGTCTACTACGCAACCTTCTTCTTGTAGACGTTGTTGGGCCTCCAAGTGCAGAGGTTTGTAGGACAGTAGCAAATTTCCCTCAAGTGGATGACCTAAGGTTTATCAATCCGTGGGAGGCGTAGGATGAAGATGGTCTCTCTCAAACAACCCTGCAACCAAATAACAAAGAGTCTCTTGTGTCCCCAACACACCCAACACAATGGTAAATTGTATAGGTGCACTAGTTCGGCGAAGAGATGGTGATACAAGTGCAATATGGATGGTAGATATAGGTTTTTGTAATCTGAAAATATAAAAACAGCAAGGTAACAAGTAATAAAAGTGAGCGTAAACAGTATTGCAATGCTAGGAAACAAGGCCTAGGGTTCATACTTTCACTTGTGCAAGTTCTCTCAACAATAATAACATAATTGGATCACATAACTATCCCTCAACATGCAACAAAGAGTCACTCCAAAGTCACTAATAGAGGAGAACAAACGAAAAGATTATGGTAGGGTACGAAACCACCTCAAAGTTATTCTTTCCGATCAATCCATTGGGCTATTCCTATAAGTGTCACAAACAACCCTAGAGTTCGTAGTAAAATAACACCTTAAGACACACATCAACCAAAACCCTAATGTCACCTAGATACTCCAATGTCACCTCAAGTATCCGTGGGTATGATTATACGATATGCATCGCACAATCTCAGATTCATCTATTCAAACCAACACAAAGTACTTCAAAGAGTGCCCCAAAGTTTCTACCGGAAAATCAAGACAAAAACGTGTGCCAACCCCTATGCATAGGTTCATGGGCGGAACCCGCAAGTTGATCACCAAAACATACGTCAAGTGAATCACGTGATATCCCATTGTCACCACAGATACGCACGGCAAGACATACATCAAGTGTTCTCAAATCATTAAAGACTCAATCGGATAAGATTACTTCAAAGGTAAAACTCAATCCATTACAAGAGAGTAGAGGGGGAGAAACATCATAAGATCTAACTATAATAGCAAAGCTCGCGATACATCAAGAGCGTATCACCTCAAGAACACGAGAGAGAGAGAGAGAGAGAGAGAGAGATCAAACACATAGCTACTGGTACATACCCTCAGCCCCGAGGGTGAACTACTCCCTCCTCGTCATGGAGAGCGTCGGGATGATGAAGATGGCCACCGGTGAGGGTTTCCCCCTCCGGCAGGGTGGCGGAACAGGGTCCCGATTGGTTTTTGGTGGCTACAGAGGCTTGCTGCGGCGGAACTCCTAATCTATTCTGTTCCCCGAAGTTTTTAGGGTATATGGATATATATAGGAGGAAGAAGTACGTCAGGGGAGCCACGAGGGGCCCACGAGGGTGGAGGGCGCGCCCAGGGGGGTGGGCGCGCTCCCTACCTTGTGCCTTCCTCGTTGCTTCGTTGATGTGGACTCCAAGTCCCCCGGATTGCTTTCTTTCCAAAAATAACTTCTCCAGAAGGTTTCATTCCGTTTTGACTCCGTTTGATATTCCTTTTCTTTGAAACACTGAAACAAGGGAAAAACAGAAACTGGCACTGGGCTCTGAGTCAATAGGTTAGTCCCAAAAGTAATATAAAAGAGCATAGTAAAGCCCAATAAACATCCAAAATGGATAATATAATAGCATGAATACTTCATAAATGATAGATACGTTGGAGACGTATCATCCGCATACTCCGTAGGATCTTTTCATCTCGTGTCTAAGACGGTTACTAGTCCCTGCTCAAGCTTAATCTCTAGGAGAATATAGTGGAACCTGCGCACACACGCATAACTCATCATTTACATTACTATAACCTAGACTAATAAGGGAAACCGAATATGCACAAGCCAGTAACACTCACTTGAAGTTGTAAGGAAAGAGTATTATATCTTTGTTTTCATTTATTACAAATGATCATAGGAAGTTGGCCTCGGTATTTTTGGCATGAAATTTAACCTCATTTGCATATATGATATTTGTGTTAATGAACCCAATATCACCGATTTGTCTTTTTTTCAATTCGGCAATCTTCAATCTGCATAATATAGTGAGGATAATTATAAATACATGCAATGAAAGAGCTGACCTATATGTAGAGACTTAATGACAGAAGTAGTACTTACAGACAGTAGCAAGTGATCGTTGATTTATTGAGGGCCATTTGATTGAAAAACTGGAAGAACTCCTCAAATGGAACATTCAACAGTTCAATTCCAACGAGGTCATGCTCCTCTCTAAATCTCAGCGTCAAACTATTCGTCCCCCCAGACTCTCTGCAGGTTTTCATGTACCAATCATGGAATCTTCCCATCATCGTTGTTAGAGATTTTTCATCTTTGACGAGAGGCTTCCCGTACTCGTATCTATGTTCGTCCACCTCCAAGAAATCATAATGTACATCGTCGGGCAGGTAATCTCCAAGATTGCTATAACCGGGCACCATCCTCGGATCATTAGCGACGATGTCACTAGACACCCTGAGCGGGGGGCACGATTGGTCCGCTTGTTCGCCGAGCTGGGCAATTTGTTTCCCAGCTCGTCATTCTGCTAACCTTTGATCACTGATAGTACTTCCCGACTGCTTCGCTTCGAGAAATGACTTTTTAATAATGCGGTCATAGTTGGCTTTCGGCCGAGACTTTGGTGGTTTCTTCAGGGCAGCCAGAGTGCGCTTCGCTTTCACCGGATCTATCTTCTCCTCCGGAGGTGGATGTTTCTTTGCTTTCACCCCTTCAAAGAAGTTCGTCACTTCGGCTCGCACGATATTCGCGTTTTCCTCCACGGTCCTCTCGTATGGTAACTTCGGCGGAGTCTTCAGAGAAGGACCATATCTGTATTGCCTCCTGCCTCTGGCTGTACTGCTAGACGCCGGAGCAGACGGAGCGGCTGCGGCTGTCTTCTTTCGTGCTTGCTTACGAGGCGGAGGAGAAGGACTACGACGCGCCGGAGCAGCCGGGGCAGCAGCGGGTCTCTTCCGCCCTTGCTGGCGAGGCGGAGAAGGAGGAGGCTCGCTGCTCGGGCGCGCCGGCGCAAGCGGAGAAGGAGGCGGAGTGCCGCCACGCGCCGGAGAAGGAGGCTGAGTGCCCTGATCACTCGTCGGAGGAGGCGGCGGAGTGCCCTGACTCGCCGGAGGAGGAGGCGGAGGCGTCCAGTTCGGAAGGTTGATGAGCTCCTTCCGCCATAGGCATGGAGTCTTTAGACAAGAACCCAGCCGAGTCTCCCCTTCACCCGTAGGGTGGTCAAGCTGGAAGTCCTCAAATCCTTCTGTGATTTCATCCACCATCACCCTAGCATATCCTTCTGGAATCGGCCAGGAGTGAAAAGTTGCGCCAGGTTCAGGAGGTGCAACAGAGCCAAGAGCCGCCTTGACTATTAATTGCATCCACTGCGTCATAAGGTGGCAATGCTGAGACTCCGTGATAGCATCCACGGGGTAGCTAGCAGGAGCTGTGAAGACAGGCTCCTGAAGCAGCTCCGTGGAAGCCATGCTGCTTCTTCGCTGAGATGGCGAGGTAGCTTCGGGTGTAGGTTCGGCAGGTCGCGTGCTGAGCATTAAATTTTTTCTTGGTCCGGAGGGGTTCAATCGGTTGGCCAGCGCGATCAATTTCGATGATCGTGTACCTTTCATCCGCGCGCAACTTTCTCTTCGGGCCTCGTCTCGTTACCGAAGTGTTGCTTGATCCGGAGGGCTAGAAAAGAAGAAAAAAAAAAGAGTTAATATGTGTACATACCAAAAACAATTAATGCATCAATTAGCTATAGTCAGCACATGCTTAATTAATTAATATATATATACCTGGCCGGACTCCGTTCGGTCACCGGAGCCTGCTTCTTCATCCTGTCCTTCCCCCTCCATTCGGTCACCGGAGCCGTCATCACGGTGTCCTTCGTCCTCCATTGTTTGATGATCGTCGTAGCCTGCTTCTTCATCCTGTCTTTCCAGACCATCGGTGCATGTGTCGTTGAGAAACGACAAGACAGCATCACTTCCGTGTGCGATTATCTCCCCCAACACCGCTTCTTTTGCTTCGTCTCGGGGGTGCGGATCCACAGTTTCTGCAAATATTTACAACATGGCAATTATTATTCAAACATGACAGATGGATATATTAGTGGCAAATGTTGAACTAGCTAGCTAAGCACAATAAGGAATCATATTAGTGGCATGGCCTCGATGCTTCTCTAGGGTTTGGGGTGGCCTCGGCAACGCTTCAAGGGTTTGGGGTGGCCTCAACAACGCTTCAAGGGGTTCGGGGTGGCCTCGACGACAACGCTCTTTTAACTTGGTTAATTTGGGTGGCCTCAAGAGAGTATGTCGATCGGGTAGGGGCGCGGCGGGAGGGGGTAGGAGACCGACATCGTTTTTTTCTAGGGTTTGGGTGTCCTCGAGAGTTTTGGTCGAGCGAGAGGCCCGGGGGGGTGCTCCCATGGTATAAGTTATCACCGTCGAGAGGGGGTATAAATATCGACCATCCATCATGTCGAAGTTATCAGGGAGGGAGTTATATATATCGACAACGACGACATACATACATGGGAAAATAATGTTATCGGGGAGGGGGTATATCGACAACGACATACCCGATAAAAAATAAGAAGAAGAAGAAGAAATAAAAAGAGGAGAGAAGAAAGGAATAGAGGAGAAGATCGAAAAAAAAGAAGAAAAAAAGAGGAGAAGAAGAAAGGAATAGAGGAGAAGAAGAAAAAATATGTTTTCTTCTTCTCCTCTATTCCTTTCTTCTTCTCCTCTTCTTTTTCTTCTTTTTTCCTCTTCTTATTTATTTCTCCTCTTCTTCCTCTCCTCTTCTTCTCCTTTCTTCCTCTTCTTATTTTCGTTTTTCCTCTCCTTCTTTTTCTTCTTCTTCCTTTCCTAGCTAGATATATAAAACTTTTCTAAAATGTAACTTTTGCATATATAAAACTTTTCCATGGATCATCATTTCTCATATATATCCATCTATAGCCACATACATATATATAAATCGAAAAAAATGCTATGAACAAAAATACATATATACTTGGTAAATATTCTATGAACATCGTTTCTCATATATATCAATGCATACATCCATGGATCATCATTGCTCATATATCCATAGTCATATATAAAAACTTTCTGTATATGAACCAAAAACTTTCTATGAACAAAAAACTTTCTATGAACAAAAAAACATTTTTGACATATTTAGCACATTCTAAATTTTCCTAACTCTTTTAGAACCACAAAAATTACTCCAACTTCATGACAGTACCCACACTCCATTTCACCAAAAACCTTCTGATCCATAGTTCAAAATTTTCAAATTTTATTCAAATGAAATTTGAACCAGATTCAAATTCCTTGCTAAAAACCTATTCTAAACCAATCCAAAAATTCTGAAATTTTGCCATCACCTTTGTCTTGCATCAGTACCTCACCACAAAAAATATCATAAATTCTAAAAATGCCCAAAGCCATCTAGCATTTGATCAAACACCCTCTATGCACTGTTCATATCTGTAAAAAAATCAGAAATTTCACAAAATTGGACTGCGTGTTGCTGCTGCTCCACTCCTTCTCCTCTCCTCTCCTTCTCCTCTCCTTCTGCTCTTCAATGCGTTGGGGCTGGCGGCGACCATGGAGCAGGGGCAGAGAGCAAGGGGCGCTCGGGCGCAAGAGCGGCGCTCGATAGGGACCATGGGAAAGGGGGGCTCACCTCGAGGGGGGCGGTGATGGCAGCAGTCCGGCGACGAGGACAGCGGGCTCAGGGCGGCACGCGGTGACGGGGACGGCGGTCTCGGGACGGCACGCGGCGACAGGGACAAGGAGGGGTGGGCTCGGGGAGGCACGCGACGACGGGGACGATGAGGACGGCGGGCTCGGGGATGCCGGCGACGAGGACGGCGCGGGCTCGAGGAGGCGACGGCGTTGGCGGCGGCGGCGTAGACAGCGAGGTGGAGCAGCCTGATGGCGTCGTCGGCGGGGGAGGGGGGAGGCAACTGGCGATGAAAACTGAAAATTTTCACAAGTGTTTGTTATATAGTCCAAGCATTAGTCCCGGTTGGTGGTGTAAACCGGGACTAATGCCACCTTTAGTCCCGGTTGGTGCCACCAACTGGGACCAAAGGTCTCTTTTCAGCAGCCCAAAGGGCGGGAAGCGGCGGTCTTTGGTCCCGGTTGGTGGCACCAACCGGTACTAAAGGGGGGCATTGGTACCGGTTGGTGGCACGAACCGGGACCAATGCCCACCTTTAGTCCCGGTTTGTACCACGAACCAGGACCAAAGGCCGCGCACAGCGGCGTGGTGGTGGGAGTTTAGTCCCACCTCGCTAGTTGAGAGGGGCGCGCAGTGGTTTATAAGCCCCACTGCCGCACCCCTCTCGAGCTCCTCTCTATTGCAGGCTCACGGGTCTAATTGTTACTGCTATGCCAGATGGGCCTACTGGGCCTTCTGCGGGCCTGAATCCTGGCCCATTGATGGGTTTCTAGTCGTATTCAGGCCATGGTGGCCCAGTAGGTGGCAAATTTTTTATTTTTTCCCAGTTTTTTGTTTTCTTTTTTGCTTTTTTTTGTTTTGTTTCTACTTACAACAAAATACTTATTTATTTTATTTTATTTTGTTTCTACTTATATATTTGCAATTAAAGTTTCTAACAAACAAAGTTCTTTATGAAAATTCTTTTTGCTTTTAATGATTTTGAACAGAAAATACTTTGATAATTTTAGTTGCATCAATTTTATATAATTTTAGTTTCATAAATTTTAGAGGTTGCTTATAATGTTTTGAACAGAAAATACTTTCATAATTTTAGTTTCATAAATTTTATTTATGTTATTAAAGTTTATTTTATTTTATCTTATTTTGTTTCTACTTATATATTTTATTAAAGTTTATATTATTTTGTTTCAAATTACTTATTTATTTTATTTTATGATAATTCTTTTTGCTATTAAATTTTCATGCATTTACTGATTATTTTATTTTGTTTCTCTTTCAAAGTATCAGGGTTTCATACGGAAACTCGTCTGTTACAAAAGGATTTCATTTTTTTGAACTTATTTGAACTCCATAGTTTTTCTATGTTCAAAATGCATCATTCAAAGCCACATCATCAATTTTCAACCCTTTCTCACTTCATTTGTTTTTTTCATGCATTTACTGATTTTTTCAGCTATAAGACCCTGAAATTGAAAAGCACTACAAATGAACTCTGAAAAGGTTAAAAGTTGGCATGGTATCATCATTTCACCCACATAGCATGTGCAAGAAAGTAGAGAGGCTTACGGCAAAAACTGGATACACTTCGTGTACAAAACGGACAATCTCTTTTGAAGTATCAGGGTTTCATACGGAAACTCGTCTGTTACAAAAGGATTTCATTTTTTTGAACTTATTTGAAGTCCGTAGTTTTTCTATGTTCAAAATGCACCATTCAAAGCCACATCATCAATTTTCAACCCTTTCCGACTTCATTTGTTATTTTTCATGCATTTACTGATTTTTTCAGCTATAAGACCCTGAAATTGAAAAGCACTACAAATGAACATGGATAGATAAGTGACCAAATTAATAGTAGTTCATCATCACATTAAAACCAAAGTACATACATAGTTCAAATTGAACAACATATAGCTCTCCAGAGCATCTAGTTAAACCATACATTGAAACTATGTAAAACCTTTCAATGCAACAACAAATGCGATCATAATCACAACTAAGGTAACAATTGATCCAACGGCATAATGATACCAAGCCTCGGTATGAATGGCATATTTTCTAATCTTTCTAATCTTCAACCGCATTGCATCCATCTTGATCTTGGGATCATCGACGACATCCGCAACATGCAACTCCAATATCATCTTCTCCTCCTCAATTTTTTTATTTTTTCCTTCAAGTAATTGTTTTCTTCTTCGACTAAATTTAACCCCTCGATAATAGGGTCGGTTGGAATTTCCGATTCAACCACCTCCTACATAAATAAAATCTATGTCACGTTGGTCGGCATAATTGTCATAAACAATAATTGAACCAAATAGTTATAAAAACATAATATATACCACATCCGAATCATAGACATGACGAGGGCCGACGGGGGCGGATACCAGAACCATCGCACTATATAATAACAAGGAATAATAAAAGTAAGAAAATTGGACAAGTATCTATCTCAAGTAAGAATTTTTTTTCTTTCAGAAAGAAGATAAGAACAAGAGGCTCACCACGGTGGTGCCGGTGACGAGATCGGCGCGGGCGATCGACGGCGGTGAAGACGGAGACGGGATGTGACGGACCGCTAAACCTAGAAAAATCTCGGGGAAAATGGAGCTCGGAGGTCGAGTTTCGAGAGAAGAAATATTAACTAGTGTGGCTCGGACATTTCATCGAATACCTCATGTGCATAGGAGGTGAGCTAGAGCACCCAAATGCCCTCCCCTCACCGGCCAGCAAAAAACAGAGCAGGGTGGAGTGCTCTGCTAGCTGGCGATGGGCTATATATAGGCAAATCATTTGTCCCGGTTCGTGGCTGGAACCGGGACCAATGGTTATGGGCCAGGAGCGAGGCCCATTGGTCCCGGTTCGTTCCTAGAACCGGGACAAATGGGTCCAGACGAACCGGGACCAAAGCCCACGAGGCCACGGCCGGCCACCTGGGCTCACGAACCGGGACGAATGCACCCGTTGGTTCCGGTTCATATAAGAACCGGGACTAATGGGCAGGCCAGGCCCGAACGAAAACCCCTTTTTCTACTAGTGCTTGTTTATGTACAAACCACATGAACGCTTTAACTTTCAAAGGTACTTTGACTTTCCAAACGTGTTTCTAACTAGGAACAGAGCTAGAGTTGATAACATCCATATACATGGATTTAACCGTAAACTCTCCCTTCCTAGTTAGCTTCCAGCACAACTGATCCGGCTGTTGAAAAAGCTGAACATTCATCAGTGTTCTCACAAGATGGAGCCAGGCTTCCCAACGGTTTCCGGCTAGTGTCCTCCTGAAGTGAATATTGAGAGGAGTCGACTGAAGTACTATCGCAACGTAAGCGTCTCTTCATTGAAGAATGCTATAAAGTGAAGGATATTGAAGTGTGAGGGGTGTTTCCCCTAGCCATGTATCCTCCCAGAATCTCATAGAGGTACCGTTTCCGACTATAAACTTTGTCCTATTGAAAAAAAACTGATTTAACTCTCATCAGTCCTTTCCAAAAAGGCGAGTCCGTCGGCCTCACTGTCACCTGGGACAAAGTTTTGGAATGAAGGTACTTATTACGCAGAATCTGCGCCCATGTGGCCTCCATCTCTACAGATAACTTATACAGCCACTTGCTGCGAAGACATCTGTTCTTCACCTCAATATTTTCGATACATAGAACCCCTTGGTCTTTCGGTCGACAAATAATATCCCATTTAGCAAGTTTGTATTTTCGCTTAAGTTCATCAGTCTGCCAGAAGAAGCGGGAACGATAGAAGTCCAGCCTTTTCCGAACTCCAACTGGTACCTCGAAAAAGGACAAGAGCAACATGGGCATACTCGTGAGAACCGAATTAATAAGAATTAATCGGCCTCCGTATGACATCAGCTTGCCCTTCCAGCAGCTCAGTTTCTTCTCAAATCGATCCTCAATGCACTTCCATTCTCTGTTAGTTAGCTTACGATGGTGAATTGGTATACCCAAATATGTGAAAGGTAAAGCCCCCAATTCGCATCCGAACAATTGTTTGTAAGCATCTTGTTTCTCTTTAGCTCTTCCAAAACAGAACAATTCGCTTTTATGAAAGTTAATCTTTAACCCGGTCAATTGTTCGAATAAGCATAACACCAGCTTCATGTTTCTCGCTTTTGCCAAGTCATGCTCCATGAAGATGATAGTATAATCGGCGTACTGTAGGATAGACACACCTCCATCAACTAGATGAGGAACCAGGCCACCTACTTGACCAGCAGCCTTAGCCCTTCCTATTAGAATCGTCAACATGTCGACTACTATGTTGAACAGAACAGGTGACATCGGATCTCCTTGTCTCAGGCCCTTATGTGTTTGGAAGTAATGACCTATGTCATCATTCACTTTAATTCCAACACTCCCTTTTTGCGTGAAAGATTCTACCTTGTGTCTCCAGGCCTGATCAAAACCTTTCATACGCAAGGCCCGTTGAAGAAATGGCCATTTGAGTTTATCGTACGCTTTTTCGAAATCCACTTTGAAAACAATCCCATCTAGTTTTTTCGTGTGAATTTCATGGAGCGTTTCATGAAGGACCACAACCCTTTCTAGGATGTTTCTGTCCGGCATGAAAGCGGTTTGGGACGGCTGCACCACAGAGTGCGCAATCTGCATAAGTCTATTAGTCCCAACCTTGGTGAAAATTTTAAAACTTACGTTAAGAAGACAGATCGGCCTGAACTGCTCAATTGTCACAGCCTCTGTATTCTTAGGAATCAAATATATCGTTCCAAAATTCAGATGAAACAGCTGAAGCTGTCTAGAGAAAAGATCATGGAACATCGGTATCATATCCCTTTAATAATATGCCATCACTTTTTATAAAACTCCGCCGGAAATCCATCCGGCCCCGGAGCTTTATTATTCTTCATCTGCGAAATGGCTTCAAACACCTCTTTCTCCGAAAATGAGGCGGTCAAAATATCGTTCTCATCTGCAGCAAGTTGAGGAACATCCTCGATCCTCGACTCATCCAAGGACACGAAATTATCCTCCGGAGGCCCAAACAGCTGCTTGTAGTAATTGGTTATGTATAATTTTAGATTTTCCTGTCCTAAAATCGTCCCCTCGTCTTGCTCAAGCTGAAAGATTCTTTTCTTTCTGTGCTTGCCATTGGCGATCATATGAAAGAATTGAGTGTTGGCGTCCACTTGGACAACTTTGCGAACCTTAGCTCGCAATGCCCACTTCAATTCCTCCTCTCGCAGGAGTTCTTTTAATCTCATCTCCGCGTCTACTTTAGCATGTAGCTCTGTGGTCTCAAGAATTGTGGACTCGGCTTTTAAATCTAGGGACTGAATAAGTGTAAGGAGCCTTTTCTTTTCAACCTTATAAATCCCACTAAGATGCTTAGCCCACCCATGTAAGAAACTTCTTAAGTGCCTTATCTTATTCTGCCATCTTTCAACAGAAGTCCTTCCTCCTGTATCTTTAGCCCATTCCCTGGCTATCAGATCCAAAAAACCTTCTCTTTCAAACCACGCTAATTCGAAAGAAAAGGTATTTTTATTCCCCACATGCGTTGCCTCGCCAGAGTCAACCAGCAAAGGGGTGTGGTCGGAGATTGCGCGCGATAACGCTTGGACTGTTACTAGGGGAATTTCTGCTCCCAGTCGACGCTCGCGAGGACTCGATCAAGCTTCTCAAAGGTCGGGTTTGGCAGTATTAACCCAAGTGAATTTTCTACCCGAAAGCTCTATCTCTCTCAGATCCAAGCTTTCGTTAATGGTGTTAAACATAAACAACCACCTGTCGTCAAAGTTATCATTGTTCTTTTCCTCTCTCCTTCTAATAATGTTAAAGTCGCCCCCAACCAAGATTGGAAGCTGCTCAGAACCGCAAATACAGACAAGATCCGCCAAACAGTCTGGTTTGAGTTGCCGTCATGCCCAGTGAGAGACATTATTTGCATTAACTGCGTTGTTGCTTATGCTCCTTCCCGCTTTCACCGACCATGGTTGCCGTGTCCACATGATCGCATTGGGTCCGAACATGGTGAATCCCAACGTGACGATCTCAACCACAAACACATGTCATTGAACATGCCGTTGCAAGTTCATGTTAATACTCGTCGAGCTGGATATGACGTCGGCGCTTCCTGAGCTACGACCTACATCATTCCTCATACACCTATTCACTTTTAAATTGTATACTAATTATTTTAAATGCATCAACATTCTTTTTAAAATACACAAATGATTTGTAAATCGCATGGACTTTAAAAAAAGCATGACTTTTTATTAAATTATGATTGTATCTTTAAGCACGTGAAAACTTTTTATAATTACATGATTTTTTTTAGAAAAGGGTGAACATTTTTTAATTGTTTGGACATTATTTTAATACGAGAACACTTTTCTTAAAGCTGCACAAACAACTTGAAATGCTGGAACAATTTTTCAAAAGGCACAAAGAAAACATGTGAACACTTTTCATTAGTTTGTGTATTTGATTTGAAGTGATCAGGTTACATGTACGCTCGGCCAAATATTTTTCTTGATCGGTTCAATTTTTTTTTCTGGACACAGTGATTTGGTTAGATTTCTCCTTCCTTCCTTCATTCCATTATCCCACCTATTTACAGCAATTCCTTCTATAAATTAGAAGCCCACTATCTTTCCTTCAATTTTATCCAACCTGCTTATAACAATCCTTCATTTTATATCCCACAATTCTTTCTTTAATTTGCCCATTGATTTAATTAGCTCGCACATATGTTCTCTGCCTGTTTGTTAATTCGCGAACCTGGTATATTAACCAGTGCGAGTTGGTTTAGAAACGCGAGGTGGGACAATTGAGCATCAAAGATTTGCTGTTTAGTTGGTCATGTGAGATAACATCCTTACGCAAGGTCATCAGTTCGATTCCCATCGGCCACATATATTGTATGTTGTCGTTTCATGGCCTTTTTTGCACTTTTTAGAAAGCCCACTCGTGGGCCTGCGTGGCCTAGTACAGGCTGCGGGAAGGAGAGAAATTGGTCGCGAGGCCGGATGTGCTGAGGCCCAAGTGCGGAAGATGTGTTCTTTAATGCCCGACAAAACAACACAAAAAGGCCGGTGCTAGGCGTCAACCGACTGATTTTGGTAGAAAATCCGTCGGGTTGACAGCCGTCTGATTACCCCACCGATGGATGGCGGATCAAGCCCCTCCCAGCGTTTCTGTCCCTCGCCTTTCTCGGCAGCAACGTCGCCTTCCAGCAGCCGCTGTGGCAAAGCTCAATTCCCGCGGGTCATAGCCACCATCGTCGTCGTACACTACACTGCAGCTCCCGTCGCCGGTGAGGTCCGCTGCATTACAGCTCCCGCCGCCGATGAGGCCTGCCGGACGCAGCACAATGCGTTGCACTGCGCTCTGCCACACCAGCGATGTGCTGCACTACAGCTCCCGCCGCCGGTGAGGTCCACCGGTCGCAGCACAACGTGTCGCAATGCAGCTCCGCCGCGCCGATAAGGTCCGCTGCACTGCAGCTTCCCGTCGCTGGTGAGGTCCACCGGTCGCAGCACGACGCGCTGCACTGCAGCTCCGCCGTGCGCCGGCGAAGCTCCATTGAAGCAGCTACATGCTTCATTGCAGCGTCCCACCGCGCGGCTGCCGTCGCACCTCCCGTCGTAGGATCCGTGGTCGCCGGCGAAGCTTCAGTGCAGCGTCGCCACCGGCACGGCGGTGCTCCTTCGCAGCACCTCGACGGCCGCGGTATGTTTCTCTGTAGTGCCCCCATCGCATGGCCGCCGGCGAAGCTTTAGTGCAGCCCCCCGACGGTCGCCGCACGCTTCATTGCAGCGCCCCACTGTGTGGGTGCTCCTCCATCGCAGCACCGGCTGCCGTCGCATCTCCCATCGCAGCACCCCCGATTGGCCACCGGGGAAGCTTCAGTGTCGCGCCGCCACCGGCGCAGCGGTGCTCCATTGCAGCACTGGCTGCCTCCTCCTCCGCCCTCTCCCCCGCGTGCCGCAACTCCATGACCGCAGCACTCCCCCCTCCCTGCAGCAGCTAGTTGTGCGTAACGGCGGGCACGAGCTGCCGGAGCGGAGAAATGGCGAGATCCAGAAGCTGGAGAAAAAGGTAGGGGATGAAGCAGAGGAAAAGGCGTGGTTTGTGCGGCCTGTGGTTCGTGCGAAGGGATAAGAATGGAGAGCGGTGCGTGGGCCAGTACGACACGTGTCGAGCAGAGGGAGCGGTTTACGGGAGGAAGAAATCAACCGGATGAAAACAATCGTTTCCCCAAAAATTTAGTACCACCTCAGATTGAAGAAATTGAAAAAATTGAAGAAATGCACCTTGCTTTGTTAGTAGGTATAGATTTATCTCACGGTGGCGCAATTTTACTGGGGGTGTACAACGTATATACAACAGCTAGGCTAGCTCGTTACATGATTGAACCAGTTGGGAATACTAATCTTACAAGATAACTGTTTCCTGCTTAGCACCACTTTTGTTGGATTTCGGAGATCTTTACCACCAGCACCTTTGTGCATCCTGATGCCTTCCATGGCAAATTGTTGGACTAATGAGTGCAGGGGAGAACGAGTAAAACAACAAATAGAAGAATAATATTCTACTCATCTTGGTGATGTATGGACAACTCAACCACCTTTTATATAGTCTTTGACTGAACTGAGTGCATTCCTACAAGCGGTTGTTCTGTATATATATATGGATATCCGAACTCACAGTAAAGTAGCTATAGGACTTGCTGATAGAGCGGGTGGAGAGAAAGTGATATAAAAGTAGGACACCGACATGAACTCGAGACACATACAAGCTTATGAGTGAAACAACCACTGGTTATTCGTCCAACAACCATACAAGACCAGTGAGTGAGTAGATTGGTTATCAATGGGTGAGTAGCACAACACTGTGGGGGTTGTCACGAGAGCCGCAAGGACTCTGTACGCTCTCAGCTTGGATATACAGTAGTGAAGTGACGTGCGCATAAAGATCAGAGTTATTCACCTAGCAAAGTCACATATATAGAAAACTCATTGCCAGGCGACCAAATTTTCTTTCTTCTGTCACTTATTTGGTCCCCTTGTCACTAGATAGACAAACCGAATGCCAAACATCAACAGACTTTGTACTAGTAAAACGCAATGAGGAGGTCTTATCAATGAAATTTCCATTTACACGGGATCCGAAAAGTCCCGATTGTTTCGATTTTTGAAATGGGATATTTACGGAATCCCCATGAATAGGATCAAACCTTATTCCATGCTATGTCCATAAGATCCAGCTCACGTACCGCATTAATGGGCGAACAGCCCAACCCTTGGAACCACCTACAGCTCCAGGTGGCGAAGAGCCGACATCGAGGTGCCAAACCTTCCCGTCGCAAAAGGAGAAATCCGCCCAAGGAGGGGCTCGCGTCTGATTAGCTAGTTGGTGAGGTAATAGCTTACCGCATAATCCATCAGGAAAACAGAGCATGGACCAATGCTAAGACAATGATTACAACAATCATGCTACAATGACAAATAGCAATGCGAATTTTCAGCACGGAAAATTTGATGGAACGGTCGCTGCAATTTGAATATAGCAAAAAGAGCAGATAGGTGGATGAACTTGCAGCAGTTCTTGCAATTCCAGGCTTGGGGGGATGAATGGCAGCACATGACCAGGCGAGAGTATTTGATATATTTTGCATTTTCATCCATACGCTGGTAGCTTCAAAGCACATCTCACCCACTGCCAGGATTAGCACATGCAGGCATAAATATTTTAGGGAGAGAGCTTAGATTGTGAAATTTTGTATGTTTGCCCCCTCCCCCAACTAGCTCAAATATTCTGGTCAAGCTCCGCCACTGCCCACTGCTGTTACGGATTGAAAATCACTAGACCTGGTGAAATCTATACCATGGGCAAGAAAACTAAAAAAGAAAGAAAACCGAAGAAAACCATTGAAAGGAGTGAGCACCCAGAAGAAACAAAGAAAACCAAAAAAATAGAGGTAACAGGAAAGTTCACAAGAAAACCAGAGGAAAAACAGTGAAAAAATAAAACCGAGGAATAAGCAAAAGAAAACCAAAAAGAAAGAAAAGGCAAAACAAAACAAGAAAACCAGAGAAAAACCGATGCAAATAGAAAAAGAAAAAAGAAAACATGTAAAACAGGTATGAAACAAACAAAAAGAAAGAAAACAGTAAAAAAACAAACAAAACCAAAAAGAAAAAAGAAAAAGAAAAAGACTTAAAAGAACAGAAGAAAACCAGACTACAAGCAGCGAGCGAGAAGCGAACAATCGAACAAGTACAGGGAACGATCGAACCAACGAAAAGACTAATTAAGGAGTACTCGTTCAAAGAACACTCCATCTTTCCAGGTCACGACAAATGGCGCACATGCAGCGCGCCACTTGTCGCAACCTGGGAGTTTTCCTTTTTCTCATAGATTCGTTTATTCAAAACGTTTTATCTCTTAAACCGTGCGTCCAAATCTCAAACCGTTTTCATCATTGGATTCCTCGCGTCGAGATCTTCAAAACTAGATCCCATGTTGATAGGTTTTGACGAACTTTTTTCTCACGAAAAAACGGACGAAAAAACCAAACCGGGAGCACGGTTTTTCCCTTTCCGAAAAAGGCATGCCCATGCCTCTCGTGGAAGCAAAACCGTGACTCTCGTGGAAAGAAAAAAAACAAAAAACGCGCTTTTTTCCCTTTCCGAAGGAGGCACGCCCGTGACTCTCGCGAAAGCACAACCGTGCCTCTGGCAAAGCAAAACCGTGACTCTCGCGAAAAAAAAAACAGAAAACGCGTTTTTTTCCTTTCCGAGAGGCACGACCGTGACTCTCGCAAAAGCACAACTGTGCCTCTCGCGGAAGCAAAACCGTGACTCTGGCGAAAGAAAAAAAAAACAGAAAACGCGTTTTGTTTTTCCCTTTCCGAGAGGCACGGCCGTGACTCTCACGAAAGCACAACCGTGACTCTCGCGAAAGAAAAAAAAACAGAAAACGCGTTTTTTTTCATTTCCGAAAGGCACGGCCGTGACTCTCGCTAAAGCACAACCGTGCCTCTCGCGAAAAAAAAGTGACTTTTCACGAAAGAAAAAAAAATAAACGCGTTTTTTCGCGCAAAATTTTTTTTCCAAATTTTTTTTTGTCGAAACGCTAAGGAAGACCGGAGGAAAACCAAATCTGGAGGGAGCGTCCAGAGCGCGACACGTGGCGAATGGCTGAGAGCGCGCCAAGTGACGCTGATCGTTGCGAGGCTCCCGAAGGAGCGCTCGTTAACTAGTTGCTCCCTCGAACCAATATAACGAACAAGTTAGAAGCGAGGAGAAGTAATGGGCTGGCCCAATACCTACACGGGGAGAAAATACTTCAGGCGAGGGGAGCTTCTATCCCGCTATAAGCGAGATATAGCTCTTGCGTTGTGCGAGACATATGCTTGCTTCCCTCGTGGACCGTAATGGGCTCCACTTTTTTTGTCCAATCAGATCCTTTCATACGTGGGCTGCATCCAGTGCCAAGTTAAAAAAAATACCCACCGCTCCATCACGGGTGCTACCATCGCTCGTGCTGGGCCAGGTAACTCTGCCTATAGAGTTTCCTAAAATCAGAGAAAAATAAGTGATGTGGCGGGGAATCTAACAACCAAGCTCCCACACAAAAAAAGACATGGTGACCAAGTGAACTAACCTCTGTCTATGGTTGCAAAAGAGGCCTTTATAAGTATTAGGAAACACTGAGGACACACGGCTATTCATAATTAGATAGTCCCACCTTAATTCTCTACATCGAATATAACCAATTTATATACGTTTAAAAGTTGTCTCGGGTATCAACTAGCTGCCTCGGGAGTCAAAGGACAAGATGGGAAGGGAGATCTAAAGATCAAAAGAAGGAATTAACTCCCGGAGGTGTGGGACCGATATGAAGGAATTTCTAAAGATCTCAAGAAGGAATTGATTCACGGAATTGTGGGCAGGATTTGTGTGCGGCTTGCCATGGATCCTTAGAAATAGGAAGTTGCATTTATTCGAAAATCCATAAAAATACACAGAAAAGTCATGTTGTTTCCCTAAAAAAAAGATGTCCACATGTTTACGCATATTGAAGTCGTACTGGTCAAACTACAATGCAATTGGGAGTGGAAGCCTTGGAGGGGGAGGCACACTCTTTGAACCCGCGGACATGGCCAAAGGTGGGTTGGGTGCCTTCTTTGGGCGGAGGGGAGGGGGGGGGGGGGGGGGGAGTGGGGTCATGTTCTGTTTCCTGCGCTGGGGTGCGGCAAACTTGGAAGCCTCACCTTTGTTGTGCTTGTTATCCCCTAATATTTCCCAAGACTATGGACTCATCAAGCCAACCTCTCATCGTTGTCTTTGTTATTCTTATCGCTCTTGGATTTAGAGGGAGGGGTCATTGCCATAGGAGAGCTTGGGATTATTCTGATTCAATGGCGATGTTGTATCATTTAGGACTGAACCAGATTTGCATTGTCCCCTTGATCTTGGTCAGCACACAACAAACAAACTTCATCCTAATCGGCGCCATTGTATTAGGAAAGTTCATCCACCACAATGGGTCGTGTGAAATAATATGGGAAGCGTAGAACCCTTTGCTCGGGACGCATTGCATTATATGGAACATATGTCGTGGCTTACAAGTTTGGATCGAGGCTAGATCGATCGGTTATAGAGAGATATTCGGGAGAGGTTGAAACAGAAGAAGAGATAGAATAGGTTTACAATTCAAAGAGAATTCTATCCCTATACAACAACTAATTCTAACACTCCCCCTCAATCTAAACCTCATGAAGCTTTGCCAAGGTTGAGATTGTACTTGAACTCATCTAGCCGTCTCACGGTGAGTGGTTTTGTGAAGCCATCAGCAAGTTGATCTCCTGTGGGTATGAACCGAATGTCAAGTAGCTTTCGAGCTACTCTTTCTCTGACAAAGTGAAAATCAACTTCAATATGTTTAGTTCGTGCATGGAAAACAGGATTAGCTGAAAGATAGGTGGCACCAATGTTATCACACCATAACCTAGCAGCTTGTGGAGCTTTAATTCCAAGCTCATAAAGTAAAGTCTGTATCCACATTACTTCAGCTGTTGCATTCGCCAAAGCTTTATACTCAGCCTCAGTGCTAGACCTTGAAACTGTAGCCTGTTTTCTTGCACTCCATGATACAAGGTTTGTTCCCAGAAACACAGCAAAACCACCTGTGGACCTTCTGTCATCAGGACAACCTGCCTAGTCTGCATCAGAATATGCAGTAACAAGCATGGATGAAGACCTGGTAATATGAAGCCCAAGTCCCTCTGAAAACTTAAGATATCTCAAAATTCTCTTGACTGCAGTCCAATGAGTAGTTCTAGGTGCATGTAAATATTGACATACTTTATTCACAGAATAAGAAATGTCAGGACATGTAAGAGTCAAATATTGTAAAGCACCTACAACACTTCTGTAATTTGTTGCATCCTCTGGTCCAAGCACTTCTCCACTTTCAACTGCAAGTTTTTCTGAGGTTGAGATTGGTGTACTCACAGGTTTACAATGTTCCAATCCCACTCTCCTGAGAATATTAGTAGTATATTTGTCCTGTGTGAGAAGTATGCCATCCTTTACCTGTTTAACTTCTATTCCAAGAAAGTAGTGAAGATCACGTAGATCCTTAAGAGCAAACTCCAGTTTCAGATCCTTAAGCAAACAAGTGGTGGCATCAGAGCTTGAACTAGCAACAATTATATCATCAACATAAACAAGCACAAATATGGTGATATTGCCTTTATTGTAAAAGAACAAAGATGTATCTGCTTTTGATGGTGTAAACCCAAGTTGTTGTAACTGCATGCTCAATCTTGAGTACCAAGCTCTCGGGGCCTGTTTCAAACCATATAAAGCTTTATCCAACTTACAGACATAATGTGGTGTGCTTTGGTTCTCATATCCCGGTGGTTGCCGCATGAACACTTCTTCCTCAAGAACACCATGAAGAAACGCGTTCTGAACGTCTAGCTGCCGTAGGCTCCAACCTCTGGAAATAGCAATAGACAACACAAGCCGAATAGTAGCTGCCTTAACAACAGGACTAAAGGTATCTTCATAATCAATGCCAAACCTTTGTTTAAATCCTTTAGCAACTAATCTAGCCTTGTACCTTTCTATACTTCCATCGGATTTTCTCTTGATCTTGTATACCCATTTACAATCTATAACATTATTTCCCTTCCTTGGTGCACTAGTAGAAAAAGGGCCTATTGTCCCGGTTCGTGAGGGCCTTCTGTCCCGGTTTGTGAACCGGGACTAAAAGGTCGTTACTAATGCCCTTGGCCTTTAGTTCCGGTTCTTACATGAACCGGGACAGAAGGTCCTCCACGTGGCCGCTGCGGCCAGCCCAGGACGGGGGGCCTTTGATCCCGGTTGGTGACACCAACCGGGACCAATAGGCATCCACGCGTCAACATCTGGCTGGAGCTGAGGTTTTTGTTTTTTTAAAGGGGCTGATTTAGGGGTTTTGGGGGTTAATTTAGGTTGTTATTAGGTAGCTATTAGAGAGAAGTGTCCTCTCTTATATTTCTGTGCTTGGTTTACCAATGCTACGTACTGCTATGCCTAAACATGGCTTAGATTGAAGTGAAGGCAACATGTGGTGCATGTCGAAAGTAATACTAATCCTAACTTGATCAAGTTTGGATTGTACTACTTTCGACATGCACCACATGCATGTTGCCTTCACTTCAATCCAATCCATGTTCATTTCACCCGTTGATATATAATAACTCTTCATGCGCGCATCATGCATCATCATATATAATAACAAGTCCTACTAATCATCATCATACAACTTCTACTCGTTATTAATAACAAGTCATACGATCATCATCCTCATAGTCATCGAACCAACCCTACTTAATTGTTCTTAGCACATGATCATCAGTATTAGGTAGGACCGAAATACCCTCTTTAAGGTAAAATAGCATAAAACAATATAGACCCTGACTCTCCATTATGGAGAATGGAGATCATCCTGTCCCCAATTCTTGCGCTTCGCTTCCTTTTGCTTCCAAGAACCTCCTTGCGACTGTCCATACATTTTTACCATTCTTTGATTTGCATGTCTCCCACTTCTTTTAGAAATCCGGTATGGACAGTTGAGATTCGTAGGATGACCTGGTTGTATGTTCCAAACATCAAGCCTACCATTCTGATACATCAAATGAGGCACACAATCCTCTGGGATTATCTGTTGAAAAACATAGTAATAACTTCATAGTTAGCAATGATGCACTAGTTTTAGAAGTATGCAAAATATGCACGCATGTCGTAATAGTAAGAAATCTTACTAGGGTATCTCCATAGTAGTTACCGTAGTTCAACACGTGCACTAGTGGCACGTATTGACCATAATGTGGAGGAGTTTTACAATAGATATTGTAATTCTCAAGATCAGTACAAAATCCGACCAGATGAGTTTTCTCCTTATAAGTTAACTCGGAGCCATCGGTGTAGTAGGTTCTGTCTACCATGTTCCACACATTGTTTGAACAATCAAAATAAGCTGTCAATGAAAATAAGCTGTCAACTATTTTGAAATGAACAATATAAATTAGCTAATAACTATGTTTGAGAAACTCACATAGCGTTAGAATTGGAGGCGTATCAACAAGGACCCAAATGTCCATATTGTCTTGCTCGATGTCAGGATCACCAAGATCCATGGTGACAAGCATACCCTCATCAAAACCATACATCTTGCAAAATGCTTCCCAATTTTTGCAACCAAAATGGGTTACTCTCTCAGAATTATACTGATTTACTTCAAAATCTATATCATGATGGGTCCTTAGGTGAATTTTCTTTGTTTTCATACTTTCATAGTCTTCAAAACCCATCCTCTCCAAGACGTAGCGTCTTGCATGGCATGGGATAAGCTAGCCGAATTGTAAAAGATGAAAAGTACACGTTGAAATAGTTGAAGTCGTGCTTAATTACGAAAAAATAACACTTGTCGTCGTTGTGTACCGTTTCAACATCGAAGGTCTCCTCCAGCTTAATACTGAAGCGCCGATCTTCGTCCAGGTGAGGCCTGTCGCACTGACCTCGGTCGTCGTGGCACCAGTCGCACTCCCCCTGGAGACTTTCGTCGTCCGAGTACGACATTTCCTATGTTCATAATTCAAATGTTAAACGTCTACAATTAAATATATTTACTAAAAAACCTAAGTTAGATCATTATTATTCATCACGGGTTGACTATCGGTTTGTCGAGTCTTTTCTTGAAAACTCTCAGCTCACGTGGTGTATACATTCGACCGTTGGTGATGGTCGCTCCTCCATTTGTCCCTGAGTGCATTACACCAAAATGTCTAGCACACGGGAACAAAGGAGAAGCGACCCCCACGACAACAGTCGGGATTCTTCATCCTCTCATATATATATACTGTGGAACTCTCCCTCACTGATTCCTCTCTGACATTTGCGACCGTCGGTGATGGTAGCTCCTTCTTTCGTTCTCGAGTGCATTACACCAAATTGTCTAGCACACGGGAACGAAGGAGAAGCTACCCCCACGACAACAGTCGGGATTTTTCGTCCTCTCATATATGGTGGAGACTCGACAGACTTACAGTCAACCTGAAATATCGTTTAATTATCTTTCTAAAAGAGGATTTGGCTGGTCTCACCTCGATGTCGGAGGGGGCGGTGACGGGAACGACGGCGGGGATGATGGAGGGGCCGGGGCTCCTAGATTTTTGCGAAAACAAAAACCCTATAAGCTATCAACTAATCATAGTGCTCTCCAATTTTAGCATTCAAAGTACGAGTAGTTTTCCACTTTGAGCATTCAATAAGCAAAATCAAATCACAAAATAAAGTAGTATTCAAATTAGGATGCATTCAATTATAAGCAAAACTACATCATCTCCATGCGTCCGTACATCGTCGAATATTATCACTAATACACCTCGAATACTATCATACATATAGCATCGCTAGTACAGCTAGAACAGTAGCGCCCAACGGGTATCGGCGCGAGCGGTGGACACCCAAAGGGACGGAACCATCACAGGATCATAGCTCCAGTGAGATCCCTGAAGAACCTGCTAGGTATTGTCGAACCTGCCCTCCAACGCAACCATGTAGCGACAGACGTGCTGGTCCTCCTCGCTGACACGGTGACGTACCACCTCCGCGGTGTCCGGAAGCGCCTCGGCACCGTCACTGGCCCACGCGACCGCCACCAAACAAGGATCGGGTGAACGACGGGCTGGCTCCCCACCAACCTACGCCCACCGGAAGGTAGCACCTCCCAAAACCAGCCCGGCGGAGCCCAGTCCCGGACATGGCCCCTCTGATCAAGCCGGCCTCCTCCGCCGAGTCGACGACGAGGATGCGGGATAGGCATCGTCGACGTCGATGCGGGAATAATTGGTTTAACTAAAAAAACAAACTAGTTCTATTAATTTCCTTGCTAAAAATAAACTACTTCTATAGTAAAATAAACTAGTTTTGTTAAATCAACTAGTTCAACTACTAATTAAGCACTTACTATAAATAAAATAAAGTAGTTTTATTAATTAATCAACTAGTTCAACTACTAAGCACTTACTATAAATAAATAAAATAAAGTAGTTCTTACTAAAAATAAACTACTTCTATATATAGTAAAATTTAATAAAATAGTTTTATTAATTAATCAACTAGTTCCACTACTAAGCACTTACTATAAATATATAAAATAAAGTAGTTCTTACTAAAAATAAACTACTTCTATATATAGTAAAATTTAATAAAATAGTTTTATTAAATCAACTAGTTCAACTACTAAGCACTAACCTAAAATTGATATCTACTAATAATTAACCTCAATAAAAAATTAATACATATATGAAAAAACGTATATAAACAAAAAAATTCTATGAACATTATATTCATACATACATAGCCACATCCGTTCATCATATAGCTACCACATACGTATATATATACATTATATATATATGAAAAATGCAATGAACAAAAAATAATACAAATTATATGGAAAAAAAATAAACAGAGCCGTGGCGTGGCGGCGGCTCACATCGGGCGACGGAGGGCGACGGCGTGGGTGGCGGAGGGCGACGGCGACCGCGGCGGGCCAGGGGCGGAGGGCGACGGCGACGGTGACGTACGGGCGACACGGCTCGGGGGCGCGCGGCGGAGGGTGACGGCGACGGCGGCGGGGGGCGGAGGACGACGACGGGCGACGGCGTGGGCTCGGGGGCACGGGCGACGGCGACGGCGGCGGGGCAGCCTGGCGGCGTAGATCGAGCTCGAGGCGTCGTCGGGCGGGGGGAAACTGGCGATGGAAATCTGAAAATTTCCTAAGTGCTGGCTTATATAGCAAAGGCTTTGGTCCCGGTTCGACGCACAAACCGGGACCAATGCCACCTTTAGTCCCGGTTGGTGGCATCAACCGGGACCAAAGGCCTCTTTTCAGCAGCCCAAAGGGCGGGAAGCAGAGGGCTTTGGTCCCGGTTGGTGGCACCAACCGGGACCAAAGGGGAGCATTGGTTCCGGTTGGAGTCACCAACCGGGACTAATGTGCTGGCGCGGTGCGGTGGGAAGTTTAGTCCCACCTCGCTAGCTGAGAGAGCTCAGCACTTGTTTATAAGCTGCGTTGCAGCTCAGGTGCCGAGCTCCTCTTTAATATGCAAGCATTACATGCCTACCCTTGTCACTGCCATGTTGGGCCTATTGGGCCTGCGGGCCTGCATCCTGGCCCATGTGCAGATGGTTTTCTAGTCGTATGCAGGCCGTGTGGCCCATTAGGCGGCATTTTTTTTATTTTTTTCCAGTATTTTTTTTGTTTTTTGAATTATTTATTTTCTTTTGATTTTTGCTTTATTTTTTTATTCTTTTTGCTTTTAGCTGAGAATAATTGTAAACTTTCTGTTACTCCATTAGTTTCCAAATTTGAATAGTTTAAATTTTAATTCTTTACGAAAATACTAGAGGTTTATAAAAGCTTTTTAGTTGATTCCTTTTGCTATTAGAGTTTATAAAAGCATTTCAAATAAACTCTGAAAAGGTTGAAAGTTTGCATGGTATCATCATTTCATCCACATAGCATGTTCAAGAAAGTTGAGAGGGTTACAGCAAAAACTGGACGCACTTCGTGTACAAAACGGACAATCTCTTTCAAAGTATCAGGATTTCATACGGAAACTCGTCTGTTACAAATGGATTTCATTTTTTTAAACTTATTTGAACTCCTGACTTTTTGTGTGTTCAAAATGCACCATTCAAAGGCACATCATCATTTTTCAATCCATTCTGACTTCATTTGTTATTTTTCATGTATTTAATAATTATTTTGAGCTATAAGACCCTAAAATTGAAAAGCATTTCAAATGAAGTCTGAAAAGGTTGAAAGTTGGCATGGTATCATCATTTCGTCCACATAGCATGTTCAAGAAAGTTGAGAGGGTTACGGCAAAAACTGGATGCACTTCGTGTACAAAACGGACAATCTCTTTCAATGTATCAGGATTTCATACGGAAACTCGTCTGTTACAAAGGGATTTCATTTTTTAAAACTTACTTGAAATCCTGACTTTTTGTGTGTTCAAAATGCACCATTCAAAGCCACATCATCATTTTTCAATCCTTTCTGACTTCATTTGTTACTTTTCATGCATTTACTAATTATTTTGAGCTATAAGACCCTAAAATTGAAAAGCATTTCAAATGAACTCTGAAAAGGTTGAAAGTTGGCATGGTATCATCATTTCATCCACATAGCATGTGCAAGAAAGTTGAGAGGGTTACGGCAAAAACTGGATGCACTTCGTGTACAAAACGGACAATCTCTTTCAAAGTATCAGGATTTCATACGGAAACTCGTCTGTTACAAAGGGATTTCATTTTTTAAAACTTATTTGAACTCCTGACTTTGTGTGTGTTCAAAATACACCATTCAAAGCAGAGACTGATTTTGAATGGTGCATATTCGACACACAAAAACTCTGTAAAGATCGCCAACCCCAACATAAAAAAATGAGCATAGATGCGCTTATAGAGAAAATTCAACCTAAATTCATAATAAATTTCTATGAATTCCAGAGAAACTCACTCTGAATTTAAGTCAAATTCCCTGTATAAGGGCATCTATTTTCATTTTGAGAGGAGCTCAACAAGGCAGAGAGGGACGGGCTTATAAACCGGTGTGAGCGCCCTTCGGTTGGCGAGGTGGGACTAAACTCTGGCCGCAACGAGGACCAACCCTTTAGTCCCGGTTTGTGGCACAAACCGGGACTAATGGTCATGGGCCAGGGGCGAGGCGCATTGGTCCCGGTGTTGGGGATCGTAGCAGAATTTTAAAATTTCCTACGCATCACCAAGATCCATCTATGGAGTATACTAGCAACGAGGGGAAAGGAGTGCATCTACATACCCTTGTAGATCGCGAGCGGAAGCGTTCTAATGAACGGGGTTGATGGAGTCGTACTCGTCGTGATCCAAATCACCGATGACCGAGTGCCGAACGGACGGCACCTCCGCGTTCAACACACGTACGGAGCAGCGACGTCTCCTCCTTCTTGATCCAGCAAGGGGGAAGGAGAGGTTGATGGAGATCCAGCAGCACGACGGCGTGGTGGTGGATGTAGCGGGGATCTCGGCAGGGCTTCGCCAAGCGCCTGCGAGAGGGAGAGGTGTTGCAGGGGGAGAGGGAGGCGCCAGGGGCTGTGGTGGTGCTGCCCTCCCTCCCCCCACTATATATAGGCCCCCTGGGGGGGCGCCAGCCCTGGATCCCATCTGCAAGGGGGGGCAGGGGGGAAACTTGCCCCCCAAGGCAAGTGGGGCGCCCCCACCCCTAGGGTTTCCAACCCTAGGCGCAGGGGGAGGCCCAAGGGGGGCGCCCCAGCCCACTAAGGGCTGGTTCCCTTCCCACTTCAGCCCATGGGGCCCTCCGGGATAGGTGGCCCCACCCGGTGGACCCCCGGGACCCTTCCGGTGGTCCTGGTACAATACCGATAACCCCCGAAACTCTCCCGGTGGCCGAAACTGGACTTCCTATATATAATTCTTCACCTCCGGACCATTCCGGAACTCCTCGTGACGTCCGGGATCTCATCCGGGACTCCGAACAACTTTCGGGTTTCCGCATACTAATATGTCTACAACCCTAGCGTCACCGAACCTTAGGTGTGTAGACCCTACGGGTTCGGGAGACATGCAGACATGACCGAGATGCCTCTCCGATCAATAACCAACAGCGGGATCTGGATACCCATGTTGGCTCCCACATGTTCCACGATGATCTCATCGGATGAACCATGATGTCGAGGATTCAATCAATCCCGTATACAATTCCCTTTGTCAATCGGTATGTTACTTGCCCGAGATTCGATCGTCAGTATCCCAATCTCTTGTTCAATCTCGTTACCGGCAAGTCTCTTTACTCGTACCGTAATGCATGATCCCGTGGCTAACTCCTTAGTCACATTGAGCTCATTATGATGATGCATTACCGAGTGGGCCCAGAGATACCTCTCCGTCACACGGAGTGACAAATCCCAGTCTCGATCCGTGTCAACCCAACAGACACTTTCAGAGATACCCGTAGTGTACCTTTATAGTCACCCAGTTACGTTGTGACGTTTGGTACACCCAAAGCACTCCTACGGCATCCAGGAGTTACACGATCTCATGGTCTAAGGAAAAGATACTTGACATTGGAAAAGCTCTAGCAAACGAACTACACGATCTTTACGCTATGCTTAGGATTGGATCTTGTCCATCACATCATTCTCTTAATGATGTGATCCCGTTATCAATGACATCCAATGTCCATAGTCAGGAAACCATGACTATCTGTTGATCAACGAGCTAGTCAACTAGAGGCTTACTAGGGACACGTTGTGGTCTATGTATTCACACATGTATTACGATTTCCGGATAATACAATTATAGCATGAACAATAGACAATTATCATGAACAAAGAAATATAATAATAACCATTTATTATTGCCTCTAGGGCATATTTCCAACAGTCTCCCACTTGCACTAGAGTCAATAATCTAGTTACATTGTGATGAATCGAACACCCATTGCGTTCTGGTGTTGATCATGTTTTGCTCTAGGGAGAGGTTTAGTCAATGGATCTGCTACATTCAGGTCCGTATGTACTTTACAAATATCTATGTCTCCATTTTGAACACTTTCACGAATGGAGTTGAAGTGACGCTTGATATGCCTGGTCTTCCTGTGAAACCTGGGCTCCTTGGCAAGGGCAATAGCTCGAGTGTTGTCACAGAAGAGAGTCATCGGGCCCGACGCATTGGGAATCACCCCTAGGTCGGTAATGAACTCCTTCATCCAGATTGCTTCTTGCGCTGCCTCTGAGGCTGCCATATACTCCGCTTCACATGTAGATCCGGCCACGACGCTTTGCTTGCAACTGCACCAGCTTACTGCCCCTCCATTCAAAATATACACGTATCCGGTTTGTGACTTCGAGTCATCCAGATCTGTGTCGAAGCTAGCGTCGACGTAACCCTTTACGACGAGCTCTTCGTCACCTCCATAAACGAGAAACATATCCTTAGTCCTCTTCAGGTACTTCAGGATATTCTTGACCGCTGTCCAGTGTTCCATGCCGGGATTACTTTGGTACCTTCCTACCAAACTTACGGCAAGGTTTACATCAGGTCTGGTACACAGCATGGCATACATAATAGACCCTATGGCCGAGGCATAGGGGATGACACTCATCTTTTCTCTATCTTCTGCCGTGGTCGGGCATTGAGCCGTGCTCAATTGCACACCTTGCAATACAGGCAAGAACCCCTTCTTGGACTGATCCATATTGAACTTCTTCAATATCTTGTCAAGGTACGTACTCTGTGAAAGACCAATGAGGCGTCTTGATCTATCTCTATAGATCTTGATGCCTAATATATAAGCAGCTTCTTCAAGGTCCTTCATTGAAAAACACTTATTCAAATAGGCCTTTATACTTTCCAAGAATTCTATATCATTTCCCATCAATAGTATGTAATCCACATATAATAAGAGAAATGCTACAGAGCTCCCACTCACTTTCTTGTAAACACAGGCTTCTCCATAAGTCTGTGTAAACCCAAACGCTTTGATCATCTCATCAAAACGAATGTTCCAACTCCGAGATGCTTGCACCAGCCCATATATGGAGCGCTGGAGCTTGCATACCTTGTTAACATTCTTAGGATCGAAAAAACCTTCCGGCTGCATCATATACAATTCTTCCTTAAGAAAGTCGTTAAGGAATGCCGTTTTGACGTCCATTTGCCATATCTCATAATCATAGAATGCGGCAATTGCTAACATGATTCGGACGGACTTCAGCTTCGCTACGGGTGAGAAAGTCTCATCGTAGTCAACCCCTTGAACTTGTCGATAACCCTTAGCGACAAGTCGAGCCTTATAGATGGTCACGTTACCATCCGCGTCTGTCTTTTTCTTAAAGATCCATTTATTTTCTATGGCTCGCCGATCATCGGGCAAGTCAGTCAAAGTCCATACTTCGTTTTCATACATGGATCCTATCTCGGATTTCATGGCTTCTAGCCATTTGTCGGAATCCGGACCCGCCATCGCTTCTTCATAGTTCGAAGGTTCACCGTTGTCTAACAACATGATTTCCAGGACAGGGTTGCCGTACCACTCTGGTGCGGAACGTGTCCTTGTGGACCTTCGAAGTTCAGTAGTAACTTGATCCGAAGCTTCATGATCATCATCATTAACTTCCTCCCCAGTCGGTGTAGGCACCACAGGAACATCTTCCCGCGCTGCGCTACTTTCCGGTTCGGAAGGGGTGACTATCACCTCATCAAGTTCCACTTTCCTCCCACTTAATTCTTTCGAGAGAAACTCTTTCTCCAGAAAGGACCCGTTCTTGGCAACAAAGATCTTGCCTTCGGATCTGAGGTAGAAGGTATACCCAATGGTTTCCTTAGGGTATCCTATGAAGACGCATTTTTCCGACTTGGGTTCGAGCTTTTCATGTTGAAGTTTCTTGACATAAGCATCGCATCCCCAAACTTTTAGAAACGACGGCTTAGGTTTCTTCCCAAACCATAATTCATACGTTGTCGTCTCAACGGATTTCGACGGAGCCCTATTTAAAGTGAATGCGGCAGTCTCTGAAGCATAGCCCCAAAATGAGAGCGGTAGATCGGTAAGAGACATCATAGATCGCACCATATCCAATAGAGTGCAATTATGACGTTCGGACACACCATTTCGCTGAGGTGTTCCAGGCGGCGTGAGTTGTGAAACGATTCCACATTTCCTTAAGTGTGTGCCAAATTCGTGACTTAAATATTCCCCTCCATGATCTGATCGCAGGAACTTTATTTTCCTGTCACGTTGATTCTCAACCTCACTCTGAAATTCCTTGAACTTTTCAAAGGTTTCAGACTTGTGTTTCATTAGGTAGACATACCCATATCTACTTAATTCATCAGTGAGAGTGAGAACATAACGATATCCTCCGCGAGCCTCAACACTCATTGGACCGCACACATCGGTATGTATGATTTCCAATAAGTTGGTTGCTCGCTCCATTGTTTCGGAGAACGGAGTCTTGGTCATCTTACCCATGAGGCATGGTTCGCACGTGTCAAATGATTCGTAATCAAGAGACTCCAAAAGTCCATCAGCATGGAGCTTCTTCATGCGCTTGACACCAATGTGACCAAGGCGGCAGTGCCACAAGTATGTGGGACTATCGTTATCAACTTTACATCTTTTGGTATTCACACTATGAATATGTGTAACATCACGTTCGAGATTCATCAAGAATAAACCATTGACCAGCGGGGCATGACCATAAAACATATCTCTCATATAAATAGAACAACCATTATTCTCGGATTCAAATGAGTAGCCATCTCGAATTAAACGAGATCCAGATACAATGTTCATGCTCAAAGCTGGCACTAAATAACAATTATTGAGGTTTAAAACTAATCCCGTAGGTAAATGCAGAGGCAGCGTGCCGACGGCGATCACATCGACCTTGGAACCATTCCCGACGCGCATCGTCACCTCGTCCTTTGCCAGTCTCCGCTTATTCCGCAGCTCCTGTTTTGAGTTACAAATATGAGCAACCGCACCGGTATCAAATACCCAGGAGCTACTACGAGTACTGGTAAGGTACACATCAATTACATGTATATCACATATACCTTTGGTGTTGCCGGCCTTCTTGTCCGCTAAGTATTTGGGGCAGTTCCGCTTCTAGTGACCACTTCCCTTGCAATAAAAGCACTCAGTCTCAGGCTTGGGTCCATTCTTCGACTTCTTCCCGGCAACTGGCTTACCGGGCGCGGCAACTCCCTTGCCGTCCTTCTTGAAGTTCTTCTTACCCTTGCCTTTCTTGAACTTAGTGGTTTTATTCACCATCAACACTTGATGTTCCTTTCTGATCTCCACCTCCGCTGATTTCAGCATTGAATATACCTCAGGAATGGTCTTTTCCATCCCCTGCATATTGAAGTTCATCACAAAGCTCTTGTAGCTCGGTGGAAGCGACTGAAGGATTCTGTCAATGACCGCGTCATCCGGGAGATTATCTCCCAGCTGAGACAAGCGGTTGTGTAACCCAGACATTCTGAGTATGTGCTCACTAACAGAACTATTTTCCTCCATTTTACAGCTGAAGAACTTGTCGGAGACTTCATATCTCTCGACCCGGGCATGAGCTTGGAAAACCATTTTCAGCTCTTCGAACATCTCATATGCTCCATGCTTCTCAAAACGCTTTTGGAGCCCCGGTTCTAAGCTGTAAAGCATGCCGCACTGAACGAGGGAGTAATCATCAGCACGTGATTGCCAAGCGTTCATAACATCTTGGTTCTCTGGGATGGGTGCTTCACCTAGCGGTGCTTCTAAGACATAATCTTTATTGGCAGCTATGAGGATGATCCTCAGGTTCCGGACCCAGTCCGTATAGTTGCTACCATCATCTTTCAGCTTGGTTTTCTCTAGGAACGCGTTGAAGTTGAGGACAACGTGGGCCATTTGATCTACAAGACATATTGTAAAGATTTTAGACTAAGTTCATGATAATTAAGTTCATCTAATCAAATTATTCAATGAACTCCCACTCAGATAGACATCCCTCTAGTCATCTAAGTGAAACATGATCCGAGTTGACTAGGCCGTGTCCGATCATCACGTGAGATGGACTAGTCAAGATCGGTGAACATCTCCATGTTGATTGTATCTTCTATACGACTCATGCTCGACATTTCGTTCTTCCGTGTTCCGAGGCCATGTCTGTACATGCTAGGCTCGTCAAGTCAACCTAAGTGTATTGCGTGTGTTCCGAGGCCATGTCTGTACATGCTAGGCTCGTCAACACCCGTTGTATGTGAACGTTAGAATCTATCTCACCCGATCATCACGTGGTGCTTCGAAACAACGAACCTTCGCAACGGCGCACAGTTAGGGGGAACACTTTCTTGAAATTATTATAAGGGGTCATCTTACTTACTACCGTCGTTCTAAGCAAATAAGATGCAAAACATGATAAACATCACATGTAATCAAATAGTGACATGATATGGCCAATATCATTTTGCTCCTTTGATCTCCATCTTCGGGGCGCCATGATCATCTTCGTCACCGGCATGACACCATGATCTCCATCATCATGATCTCCATCATCGTGTCTTCATGAAGTTGTCACGCCAACGATTACTTCTACTTCTATGGCTAACGCGTTTAGCAATAAAGTAAAGTAATTTACATGGCGTTATTCAATGACACGCAGGTCATACAAAATAATAAAGACAACTCCTATGGCTCCTGCCGGTTGTCATACTCATCGACATGCAAGTCGTGATTCCTATTACAAGAATATGATCAATCTCATACATCACATATATCATTCATCACATCTTTTTGGCCATATCACATCACAAGGCACATGCTGCAAAAACAAGTTAGACGTCCTCTAATTGTTGTTGCAAGTTTTTACGTGGCTTCTATAGGTTTCTAGCAAGAACGTTTCTTACCTACGTAAAACCACAATGTGATGTGCCAATTTCTATTTACCCTTCATAAGGACCCTTTTCATCGAATCCGTTCCGACTAAAGTGGGAGAGACAGACACCCGCTAGCCACCTTATGCAACTAGTGCATGTCAGTCGGTGGAACCTGTCTCACGTAAGCGTACGTGTAAGGTCGGTCCGGGCCGCTTCATCCCACAACACCGCCGAAACAAGATAAGACTAGTAGTGGCAAGAAAAATTGACAACATCTACGCCCACAACTGCTTTGTGTTCTACTCGTGCATAGTAACTACGCATAGGCCTGGCTTATGATGCCACTGTTGGGGATCGTAGCAGAATTTTAAAATTTCCTACGCATCACCAAGATCCATCTATGGAGTATACTAGCAACGAGGGGAAAGGAGTGCATCTACATACCCTTGTAGATCGCGAGCGGAAGCGTTCTAATGAACGGGGTTGATGGAGTCGTACTCGTCGTGATCCAAATCACCGATGACCGAGTGCCGAACGGACGGCACCTCCGCGTTCAACACACGTACGGAGCAGCGACGTCTCCTCCTTCTTGATCCAGCAAGGGGGAAGGAGAGGTTGATGGAGATCCAGCAGCACGACGGCGTGGTGGTGGATGTAGCGGGGATCTCGGCAGGGCTTCGCCAAGCTTCTGCGAGAGGGAGAGGTGTTGCAGGGGGAGAGGGAGGCGCCAGGGGCTGTGGTGTTGCTGCCCTCCCTCCCCCCACTATATATAGGCCCCCTGGGGGGGCACCAGCCCTGGATCCCATCTGCAAGGGGGGGGGGGCGACGGCCAGGGGGAAACTTGCCCCCCAAGGCTAGTGGGGCGCCCCCCACCCCTAGGGTTTCCAACCCTAGGCGCAGGGGAGGCCCAAGGGGGGCGCCCCAGCCCACTAAGGGCTGGTTCCCTTCCCACTTCAGCCCATGGGGCCCTCCGGGATAGGTGGCCCCACCCGGTGGACCCCCGGGACCCTTCCGGTGGTCCCGGTACAATACCGATAACTCCCGAAACTCTCCCGGTGGCCGAAACTAGACTTCCTATATATAATTCTTCACCTCCGGACCATTCCAGAACTCCTCGTGACGTCCGGGATCTCATCCGGGACTCCGAATAACTTTCGGGTTTCCGCATACTAATATCTCTACAACCCTAGCGTCACCGAACCTTAAGTGTGTAGACCCTACGGGTTCGGGAGACATGCAGACATGACCGAGACGCCTCTCCGGTCAATAACCAACAGCGGGATCTGGATACCCATGTTGGCTCCCACATGTTCCACGATGATCTCATCGGATGAACCATGATGTCGAGGATTCAATCAATCCCGTATACAATTCCCTTTGTCAATCGGTATGTTACTTGCCCGAGATTCGATCGTCGGTATCCCAATACCTTGTTCAATCTCGTTACCGGCAAGTCTCTTTACTCGTACCGTAATGCATGATCCCGTGGCTAACTCCTTAGTCACATTGAGCTCATTATGATGATGCATTACCGAGTGGGCCTAGAGATACCTCTCTGTCACACGGAGTGACAAATCCCAGTCTCGATCCATGTCAACCCAAGAGACACTTTCAGAGATACCCGTAGTGTACCTTTATAGTCACCCAATTACGTTGTGACGTTTGGTACACCCAAAGCACTCCTACGGCATCCGGGAGTAACACGATCTCATGGTCTAAGGAAAAGATACTTGACATTGGAAAAGCTCTAGCAAACGAACTACACGATCTTTACGCTATGCTTAGGATTGGTCTTGTCCATCACATCATTCTCCTAATAATGTGATCCCGTTATCAATGACATCCAATGTCCATAGTCAGGAAACCATGACTATCTGTTGATCAACGAGCTAGTCAACTAGAGGCTTACTAGGGACACGTTGTGGTCTATGTATTCACACATGTATTACGATTTCCGGATAACACAATTATAGCATGAACAATAGACAATTATCATGAACAAAGAAATATAATAATAACCATTTATTATTGCCTCTAGGGCATATTTACAACACCCGGTTTGTGCCTTGAACCGGGACCAAAAGGTCCAGACGAACCGGGACCAGTGGCCCACGTGGCCTGGCCGGCCCCCTGGGCTCACGAACCGGGACTAATGCACCCCATGGGTCCCGGTTCGTGCGGAACCGGGACTAATGGGCTGGCCAAGCCCGAACGAAAGCCCTGTTTTCTACTAGTGGTGGTACTAAGTGCCAAGTTTTGTTTTTCATGAGTGCATTGTATTCACTATCCATAGCCCCCTTCCATTCTTTATGATTAAGTGCATCATGCAAGTGGGTTGGTTCACCAAAACTACTAAGAAAAGCTCTTTGACCCTGTCGTACCTTACAGTGCCATCAATATATTCTTTTGCCTTGATAATACCTGACTGAGATCGTGTATGGCGTCGCGGAGCTGCTGCTGGTGAAGTTTGCACAGAAGATCCCGGCGTGGCAGTCGCTGTTGGTTGCGCCACAGAAGATCCTGCGAGATCAGCTGCAACCGAGACAGCCGCAGGTTCCCGATTCGGCTCCCGATCCGAGGCGGATCGTGACGCAGACGTGCCAGGCATCCTGCTGTCGGCTCCTGGGTCGGCCCACGGGCTGGTGGCGCGAGGTGATTCGCCCCGTCCGCTCCTGACGAGGTGGGGTCAGCGTCAGGCCCCGCTGCACGCGGGCTGTCGGCCACCAGTGTGGCTGAGACGGTGGGCTCCACGCGGTCGGGCCTGTCAGCCGCCCCAACGCGATTGGCTGCATGCAGATGACCGCGATCGTCCTCGGATCGCGCGGCGCTAGAGACAGCGGGACTGGTGCGGGGCTCTGCCTCGGATCGAACGCCGCTGCCACCCGAATTTGCGCCGCTGCCACCCGAATCTGCATGGGATCCAGCGCCTTCTTTGTCTGTTTCTGCATACATGAAATCATGACCAGAATATGCACAAATATCACTAGAATCCGAATTTTTTATGGTATTCTTCACAGGATCAGCTTTATATGATTCTCCCCCGTGATCTGGAAGAAGGGCTGTTTCAGCACGTAGGAGAGCTCCAGCATATGGGTGAAGTTTGGCGAACGGAAAAAGAGTTTCATCAAAAACAACGTCTCTAGAGATATAGATACGGCCAGTTGCAATCTCTAAGCATTTGTACCCTTTGTGGAGATTACTATAGCCAAGAAAAACACATTGGGTGGATCGAAACTCGAGCTTGTGGCGATTATATGGACGCAAATTTGGATAGCAAGCACACCCAGAAATTTTAAGAGAATTATAATCGGGTGTTTGATGATATAATCGCTCTAATGGAGTGGAATTACCAACGACTTTACCCAGAAGACGATTGATAAGATAGGTGGCTGCAATAAATGCTTCATCCCAATATTTGAGAGGCATGGAGGCATGTGCAAGTAGGGAAAGGCCAACTTCAACAGTGTGGCGATGTTTTCTCTCAGCATAGCCGTTTTGCTGATGAGCATGAGGGCAAGAGACATGATGTTCAATGCCTATGCTACGGAAAAAGGAGTTGAGCTTTTCATACTCCCCTCCCCAGTCACTTTGGACTGCCAAAATTTTCCTGTTAAAGTGCCTTTCAACAAGCTTTTGGAATTCTTGAAACACAGAAAAAACTTCAGATTTGTGCTTTAACAAGTAAATCCAAGTAAACTTGCTAAAATCATCAATGAAACTGACATAATATTTTTTTCTTCCAAAAGAATCTCTAGCATGACCCCATACATCACTGAAAATAAGCTCTAAAGGAGCATGAGACACACTGTTTGACCTAGGATAAGGGAGTTGATGACTCTTGGCACATTGACAAGCTTCACAAACAGACTCACTGGATTGACTATATGACAAGGGCAAATTGCCTTTATTAACTACTTGTTTGACTATGATTGATGATGGGTGTCCTAATCTTTGATGCCACCGTGCCAAAGAGGGCTTGATGGCAGAATAAGCATGACGGCGCTTGTGGTTGAAAACTCCGGATGAGATGGGGTAGAGCCCTCCAATGCATCTACCATGATGTAGAAGTTCTCTCATTGCCCGATCCTTTATAAAAAAGTAACGAGGGTGAGTTCCAAAGAAGACATTATCGGTGGCTAAACGAGACATAGAGGCAAGGTTTTTACCAGCTTGTGGAACATGAAGGACATCGTTTAGAACAAGATCACGTTTAAGAGTAGGAGAATTAATAAAAGCTTGACCAATGTGTCGAATATCCATACCTCCACCACTTGCAGCGTGAATCTGATCGTTGCCAAGGTATTTCTCCCGGAGAGCGAGTTGCTCTAGTTCACCAGTAACATGGTCGGTTGCACCAGAGTCCATGTACCACACGCCATCGCCCCCTTGCTCGCGCATAGCTGCAGCAACAAGACGTGCGTCGGGGACAAAATCTTCATCATACCGGTGCCATCAATCCATAACTTCATGTCCTGCCTTTTTGCAGAGTTGGCACCGAGGACGCCCCCGGGAGGAAGAGGAGCGGCGGCCGGAGTTGTTGTTGAAGCCGCCGCCTGCTGGTTTGTTGGTGTAGTTGCTGGAGTTGTTGTAGCCGCCGCCACCAGAGCTGCTGTAGCCGCCATGTCCCTGAAGGTGGCAACGCCCGCGCCCACCGGTGCGGGGCTGCCCCTGGTGACCGCGACCACGAGAGACAGCGTTGGCAGAAGATTGGCGAAGGCTGGTGCCGTGAAGAAGGCTGAGGCGGGCATCAAAGCTCAGGAGCTGGCTGTAGAGCTCCTGAACCGTGATCGGTTCCACCCGAGCAGCAAGCGCCGAGACGACAGGGTTGTATTCCATGTCCAGTCCGGCGAGAATTTTGGAGACGATCTCTGGATCGGAGAGCGCGGCGGCGGTGCAGGCAACTTCATCTATGAGACTTTTAATCTTGCCAAGGTACTCGGCCATGGTCATATTACCTTTCTAAAGATTGGTCAGCTCGATGCGGGTGTTAATGGCTTGAGCTTGACTCCGAGCAGCAAACATGGCATGAATGGCACGCCAAACTTCGGCCGGCGTCTGTAACGTGGCGACCTGTGCAAGAATATCGCGGGAAAGAGAGCCCATCAAATATCCTTGAAGTTGCTGCTGTTGTGCATACCAGAGGGTTCTTGCAAAGTTGGCGATCTGCTCTTCTTTGCCGTCCTTGGTGATGGTGAGGGTGGGCGGCGGTGCCGGGCTCTTCTCGTCGAGGTGATGCTCCATCTGTGCTCCTTTGATCTGCGGCAGCACGATGGCCTTCCAGAGAAGGAAGTTCCCCCTCGTCAGCTTCTCCTGTGGTGGTGGTCCGAGGGATGAGGTGGTGGTGGTGGATGAGGAGGCGAAGGTGGAGGAGGAGGTGGTGGAAAGTGCGCCCATGGTGCTGGGCAACATGGCGGCGGAGGTGGTAGACATGCTCTCGATGGAGGAAGGTAGCTAGATGCGTTCTTGTTGAGGAAGAGGCTCTGTTACCATGTGAAATAATATGGGAAGCGTAGAACCCTTTGCTCGGGCCGCATTGCATTATATGGAACATATGCCGTGGCTTACAAGTTTGGATCGAGGCTAGATCGATCGGTTACAGAGAGATATTCGGGAGAGGTTGAAACAGAAGAAGAGATAGAATAGGTTTACAATTCAAAGAGAATTCTATCCCTATACAACAACTAATTCTAACAGGTCGGTCAACATGGCGATGCTTTTTAGGCACCCCAGAGAGACAAGCCCGCGCCAGCTACATTTTCTATAAGGGATCCATCTCCCAAATGGAACACTAGATTGTGGCCACAATGGTTTTGAGCAAGGGAAACATTTTTTCCACCGCGGGTGCCATACGCAAAGCTTCTTGAGATGGGAGCACCGCTGAATTTTATAATTAGAATAGTTGACGGACTTGCTATTCCTAGTCGCCCCCGTCTAGATGTTTGAACTCTTCCTCAAGGTTTTGAACCGAAATCAGGCCATGATCCACGGAAATTGTAGTCACATTCGCGATTTGGACCCCCAAGTCCTCCTATTCGTTGTCTTCGAACTCAAGGCAGTAGAAACCCTCTCTAGGATAGGCATGTCCCATAGTGTTGAGCACCAACCGCTTGCCCTGAGTTGGTAACTTGGCCAAGTATGAAGCCAACGGCAAAAACAGATTGAGAATCAGATAAACAATTTGCGCTACAAAATATTTTGAAACTCTTAGTTTCGTACTTATGATGTACCTCGCTATGTAGCACATTGCCTAAATTTCTCTTCTCTTTCCAAGCAAAAAAAATCTCTTCTTCTTCACCATGCGTCGGACTGTGCAAAAAGGTGGTCGTGGAGATGGAAGAGTGCTAGGTGCACACCGCAGGTCACATGACGAGGTCAGTGAGGACAAGGTATGAAGCAAGGGAGGCAAAGGAATGGCTCACCATAACTATCAACGCGAAACAACGGTGAGTATTCACATCGAAATTTTCATTGATCTACACTAACAAACCACCATCTGATTAGCATCAGCGCACCACCATGAGTGTAAGATAGCGGCGCGTGCAATCGCACTGCGTCTCTTTCTATATAAGAGGCAAATGATGGCAATAAATAGCATATTGTTGCTTGGTTTTCCGGGAGCACCGCAGTTACACATTGTCTTGTCCAGATGTTTATTGTCCCGAATTGGGTATATGCGATGAGTTCACAAGAAGAGATAAAGCTCAATCTCCTCATCTAGTAATCTTGGCAGTGGAATGAATGAATGCCTTCTATAAATAAAGGAGGAGGACATGCATGTTGTGTAGAAAGAGCTGGGTAGCACAGAAAGCCGAAGAGAGTACAATCACTGGGTTAAATTAATAGTGATAAAAAGAGTAGCAATGGAGGGGCAAACAACAATTTGTCAGTGTCAAGGGAAAACAAAACCAAAAGATCGAAAGGTAAACTCTTAATGAAGAATATGATTAGAATAATGTCTGATGTATTTTGATCATATGACGATCAAATTATGCATCACATAGTAGTACAATAATTCTGCGTCGGAAAATACTATCGCTTATTACAAAAATTGACACCAAGCCATCGGGCATTCACTACTGGAAAGTAACGAGTAGGTACTCGATGGCATTCATATGGATGGATCGATATATCTTGATATACGTACGTATGTATATATATTTCGGCTTTGAGCAATGGGAGGGAAGATTGATTTACAGCTCCCATGTGTCGAACTTTCCCGAGACGAAGTCGTAGTGGCCGCCGATCAGCTTGAGGGTTCCGTTGGCCACACCATCCTTGACGAACGGGTAGGTGCTGAGGTTCTGGAGGGACACGTTGACAGCCTCCTATGGATGAAAACGATTAACAGAGATCTCTCTCTCAGGGAGTTAATCCATTCATTCACATGCAAAAATATTAGCATACATTACAAGCTAGCTGCTATAAATACTACTCCCTCCGTTGATTTTTATTTCGCATCTAAGATATATCTATTTTAATAAGTTTGACCAAATTTACAACATCTACAATACTTAGGATGTACAATATGAAAATTAATTACTTGACGCATCTAATGATATTGATTTAATAATGTTCATGTCAATATTTTTTCATACACGCTTGGTCGGACTCTTAATTTTTTGACTCAGCACAAAACTTATATGCAGAGTAAAAAGAAAGTAAGCGAGTACAGTACTACATAAGCAAGTAAAGTAGTATACAATGGCACATGGCCATTGGTGCCAGCGAACCTTTTCCAAGACGGCACATTGGTCCTCGAAAGGCAGGTCACAACACTCGTCCTTCACCTTCTTCTTGGCCGAGAACCCAATCCTGACCCAGTCCTCAACGAAGTGGCTGATACCAACCAACCAAACAACTCCGGTCAGAAACAGACCAAGAAAATTATCATTCAGATCCAAGCTACATACTTACAAGGAGTCGTCTTCCCCATCCTTGAGCGAGAGGAGGGCCTTGATACCACCGCAGCGGCTGTGGCCAATCACCACGATGACCTTAACCTTGAGGGCGCAGACGGCGTATTCGATGGCCGATCCAACGCCGGTGTGCTTGTTCTTGCAGTAGCACGGGACCATGGCGCCAATGTTGCGAACGGTGAAGGCCTCGCCGGGTTCCAGGCCCAGGGTGACTGATGGGCACACGCGCGAGTCGGCGCATGCGAACAACAAGTACTGCAAAACCGATATGTTTAGTTAAAAACATTTTACAGTTTTCTTTCAAACTCCAGCACTTGATAGTTGTTGGTGATAAGAAGAGATGCTATTCATTATGGCTTGGCCATATTAGTCAGCCTGGTAATATAAAGAATGAAATTTTCATGTGCTGATGTCGTAAGGGCATGGTTAATAATATAGAAGGCTATATACAGCTGCCCTGCCATGTCATTTACAGGCATCACCTATAGTCACTCATATATTGACATAGTCTATAAGGTTGAGTATTAACTAGTACCACTTTTTCAAACCGTATCTCTTTATCTTTCATTGTATTTATTAGATTTGTCAGGGAGCACCCATAGAGCCAAGCTCTTACATGAGAGGGTTTTTTTTAATTGTCTCTTTTCTTCCCATAGATAAAAATGCTATGTAAAGCGGGATATAAACCCCTTACTATACTTGCAATGATAGGTGGAATAGACGTTTCTGGCATAGCTTTGCGCTCAAGGCTGCCACTTTTGACATTCTATCTCGGACCACTTTCTATTCAGTCTGGCAGGAGAAACTAAATATTGCTTTTGTGACAAGGAACAGAGGAGTAGAGACGCGAGGAGAAAGAAAGACAAGCAAATCAAGTAGCGACAAGATTCTTCCATCGCCCGTCCAAACCAAATTGGGCAGCACTCTGCGTCGGTTGAAAGAAGCCGCGACGGTCGCAGCAGGGCTGTTGGATGAAGCCTCTTAGAACCGTATGTTCGCCGCTTTTTTCCACCCCGCACGGTATGGTCAATGCAAATGAAAAAAAATCCCCTTCTGCCCCATGTCTTGGCCAGTCGCTCATTGTCAAATTACCATAACCCAATCACGCTTAATTTATAGATTCACTGAAGACGAGCTTCTGACAAAAAAAGTGCACATTGTTGATATGAGTAGTCTATCATTCCTATTAAACCAGGACGCCATAAGTTACCACATCCGAAGCACGCTTAACCACTAGGTTCTTCGGAGATGATCTTATGAAAGAGAAGGTGCACCTTTTTTATATGAAGAGTATATCATTCGTATTAAGTCGGAATGATTAACAATGTGCACCATTCTTTTCCGAAAGCACAAAGTGAACAGAAAAGCTAATGTTGTGGGCTCAGTCTAGATCCGAGGTGATAGTCACAAACCGGATGACTGTGGCCGGGGTGTTACAAAGATGCCTTCAGGTCACTGCTCAATCATGTTATGCCTGGAACACTCACCCTAGTAAATTATTTTGATTTCCATAGGTTTCCATCGGGTTTCGATCTATTCATAATACATCATGTACTATAGTATATCCTAACTGCTAGTCCTCCTGTATAATACTCCCTCCGCCTCAACATAAGTGTATCAACTTTGTACTAACTTTAGTACAAAGTTGTACTAAGATTGAGACATTTATTTTAAGACGGAGGGAGTACATAATAGAAAAAGGGGACACTCCTCAAAGGTGAAAAGAATCATATTCCATCGTCCACAAGACCACAAAAGAGACAGGGACGGTGACATATGAATAAGCCAAATCATATATCATGGTACTGCACATGTGAGTCGTTACCAATCCAATGGAAAATTACCCGGTGCCTACCTTGGTAGTTGGTTTAGCAGATCACTTAGTATCAAGTGGCCGGCAATGGGCCCCCTTTTACGGTTACCACGTGCAATTAGGACAAGTGGTCGTTTCCACTTTTATATCCACTTTGACGGCAATAGGAAATGCTACAGGCACCCCACCCCCCATGTCAGAGACTCAAAGTGTATCCCGGGTTTGTACCTCGAATGGCTAGCAACATTGTTCTACTACCAGAACAACTGAGCAAGCACTGCTCGGTAGGGGAAATATCAGTAAGAGAGAATCACCAAATCTAGAGAGAACACACTATTGTTGGCCATGCTTCCCGACCAACTCAACAAGCTAATCAACCAATCGCAGAGGATGTAACCAGAGTTGGTAGCTAGCTAGCCAGAGACAATTTATGGCTGTAAAGCGAAATGTTGGGGGGCACAGTACATACCGTGGGTTCCTGGTTGTCCTTGAGGGGCTCAAATAGATCTGGCTTCTTGCTGCCACAGCCCGGCCAGAGAAATAATCAGCTGAAGAAGACACACACACACACACAAAAAAAAAAGAATCTCAAGCATAGCGGCAGGATCAGAGAGTGGAAGCTTACTCATAGACCTCGGTCTTGAACTTGTCGAAGCCGGTCCTGAGGCGCTCCATCTTTCTATCTTCAAGGGTGGTTGAAGAGGAGGAGGACAGAGACGGACCTTATGGAGAATGGTAGGTGGGCTTCTCGAGGAAGAAGAAGAGGAGGCCACTTATGTAGCAGCAGGGGAGGGGAGGCCGCTCATCTCGCATGTATACTTTTTCCTTTGCGATGGTGTCTCCCCGGATCAGGAGCGGCCGGTCAAACAAGGATACAATTTATTTTGTGGCCGATCAGAATGGCAGGAGCCTCCCTTCTCTCTTTCCCTTTTAGTAATCAAGTTTATCAGATTATACTAAGCCCGTCCGTCAATCGATGGTGATTAGACCTTTCTTTGGCAGTGAGAAGATAGTGGAGATTCTTTTAGGAGACCTAATGGGCATCTTACATATGATATTTATCAAGAAACATTATAGCCAGTATACTGAAAGAATAATTGGGCGCGGAATCAGTACAAAATAGAAAATACATTGAGAAACAGAGTTTTGCTTCCGTACACCCCCTTAAAAGTTTGCATGGATCTTAATGTCACTTAAAAAGGCTATCATCATATTAGCTTGCAAATCAAACGTATTGAATAGATTGATTTGCATACAAAAGACTATATTATCCTTTTTGATTGAAGACGTACCTTCTAATCTTCATCTTTAATCTGCATTGAAATATGTAAAAATTTATAGGGGTCGAGTACGGTGTTTTGAATCTCGGCCTCCATGGAGGCCGAATGTTTGAAAATCCAAAACTGAAAATTTTAGGTTTCAAAAGAATTTGAAAAAAATTGTACAAGTAAACAAGGATGTGACGTGTATAGGGGTAAAATTTCAGGATGAAATACGATTGAAATGTGACCGGTACAAAAAAGACAAATTAATGGTATGAGAGGACGAATAGTATCATGCGTTAAAAAGCCTTAGAGTTGTTTTTTTGGCACAACCTATCATTTCAACGCATTTGGTCCTGAAAGTTTACACACTTGTGCATTATGCCTTCATGTATATCTGTATTTTTAGAAGATTTTTTTTAAAATGTAAAAAATATGTATTTTCATGAATTTTGAATTTTGCTGGAGGCCTCCATGGAGCTTGGCCTCCAAAAGCAATTTTCTCGTTGTACCGAAGCAAAATTCTGCAAAATATACTAGTTTTCTTTTTTCTCTAATTGTACGCCTATTGTTGGCGATTGAAAATTGTACTGAACAAATAGTAATGGGAAGGAACACATGCAAATGCCTTCGCCACACCATGTTTTAAGAACCGCAATAGCCACTCGTCCCTACAGACGATATCTAGCAACCACTGAAGAATCATCCATCTTAGCATCATCGACACAGTACTGGCTTGCAATCCTATATCACCAGTCTAGAATGTTGAAGAAATCAGATAATGCCGTGGAACAACATAGAAGAAGATGCATCACTCTCCTTGAAGAATACACTAACTGCCAAGATCAGAAGAGAGCCAGTGGACCTGGGGACACAGACTCTCACAGGTCCTTCACCGACGCTAGATCAAACGTCATCGATGCAGGGAGAGACCGAAAAGACCTTATTCAAACACATCATCACCTCGATGTTACAGGGAAAACGAAATCTAAGAAGAAACGGGGAAGGGAACGGATTGACAGGTCCCAAGCTTCTCTTGCCACCGCCGACAAGGCTGCCTGACGGGGAAGAGGAAGGGGACCGAGGCAGCTGCATGGAGATAAACTTGGTGGCATCTAGGGTTGAGGGAGTGGAGATTTGGGGGAACAACTGAACGGAGGACCTTGGTGGAAGGTGAGGAGGCGGAGACTGATGTATGTTGCTACTCTTGGTGCCCGCTATAGCGCTGCTGTCGGAGGAGATGGGAGAGAGATAAACTATCAGCAAAGATGTGAGCTGGGTGGGGCTGGTGATCTAGGTTTGGGACCCGTCAATCCGTTTTGACCGGACCTCCATTTGAATACCGGAGCTAGAACATGCATCATTTGACACTGTCAGATCTCAAGAAAGTGTTTGGCACCGTTAAATGGGACTACTTGCTTGACCTTTTGAAGCATAGAGGATTCGCCGCCAAATCCAGAGATTGTGGCCAAGCATAGGAGGGGTCTCGGAGATTCACTATATCCTTTACTATTCAGCCTTACCATCGACCCTTTTCAGTGCATCCTTGACCTTGCCACTTCTCAGGGTAGATTGCACTAGTTACATGGGCGAGGTGTGCAATTCTGAACATCACTTTAGTGGATGATGAAGATATTTTTGTGGCACCTATTAAAGGGTGATCCGCTATATCCTTTACTGTTCAGCCTTGCCATTGATCCTATACAGCACATCCTTGACCTTGCCACTTATCAAGATAGATTGCACCAGTTACATGGGTGACGTATGACGTACCGAGCCTCACTTTATGCGGATGATGCAGCAATTTCTGTGACATCTCCAAACTTTCGAACATCTTGAGGGAATTTGGCAATGTGACCAGCCTAGTTACCAACTTCCGCAAGAGTCAAGTAGCACCCATTCAATACAGTGGCATCAACATTCAACAAATCCTCATTGACCTCCCTGCAATAATCACTACCTTCCTAGTGAAGTCCCTAGTCTTGCCACTCTCCATCAAAAAATTGAAGCGGGTTCATTGTGAGTATCGGCTGCCGCGAAACTTAAATATGCTTGACTTAGGATAAACCTAGAGCATCAAATATTTTGGGACAGAGGGGAGTACGTAGGATCTAGACTGGCCGCATAGAGCAACACTGATTTTTCTTGCACACTTTGTGCATATAACACCAATGCACACAGACGTGTCCACGAAAGAAAATTAATGTTCCCGGCCGGATCCATCCGCCTCCGAGATCCAAGGTACAATTGGAAATAAGTAAATAAACGGAGCTCATCTACAGTCAAACAATGTCTAATCCGGAAAAACACTAATTTTTATCAATCCAGCCGGAATTTGCTCCCCGACAGTGAGCAGTAATTGTCTGCTATGACCATCATTCGGCTCTATTTAACATGCATCATGTATGATCCCAGCTTATTTCTTCTACTCCCTCGGTCTAGGTGTATAAGTCACCTTACGAAAACCAAATAATCCGAAAACACTTAGGTGCGGTGCATTAACTCCCATCTCGTTTCTTGTTTTTTGATATATCAACCAATAAGAGATGCGAGGCGTGCATGCTTTCAATGACTTGAGACCATCAAACACGACATGCAGTGGTTACTTCATTGCATGCAATGCTATTAATTAGCAAATAAACATTCACCTTGGTCACGGTGCACAACCTAAGATGACTTATTCACCTAGACGGAGGGAGTAAAATGAATAAAAGATTACAAACAAACAATATGACGGGGTATATATGTTAAGAAACTACAAAAGAGGCTAATAATTGATAGGGAGCTGTCGAAATGGATGACTCGGTAGTTATTCCGATCCCGCAAACTTCTGCATATATCGAAGTCAAACTGCTCAACATTACTCCATAGGATGGATACATATCTTATATCTCTCTCCAGGAGATCAGGAACATGGAGTATACCTATAGTCCAGTCCGCGCCCTTTCGGTCGTAGCAATAATGCCTGATAGACTCCATAATAATTCATGACCTTTCAGCCTTAGCAATAATGCCTGATAATAAGACTCCACACCTTATCGCTCCACTGAAAAGCCGCTACAGTTCATTCATGTTTGATTTCTTAATGCTCCATAAGAACTTTCACCTTACGATCCACTTGAGACTTTTGGGGAGTCGTTTTCAATCCAGAGCACATTATCATCTTTAGTTAACATTATCACCTGCCACCTCCTTGGAAACCCGTTCATCTCGCGTACTATATCGAGTTTGCTGACATGCGCGCATATCAATGGTGGATAAAGAAAGGATAAAATAGACCCAGGCCGTTGTTGTTTAGATCCATAGACCATGCAATAATTGCTTTTACAAAATGTAGAAAAACTTCCTAGAGTTGGTCAACTGTGCAGTAATGCGTTTTGGTTTGGTTCAGCCATCGCAGGCATTTCGGTTACCTCTCTGGTCGGTGCCATTCTCCAAAATAGCCAGTCGTTCTTCCTAGAGTGGGAAGAAGATCGAGGCATTTCACAGTGGAGCGGAGCAGACAGAGTCCTGGCCCATGTCGTTCCCAAAATAGCCAGGAGATGCCAAATTTAGCAAGTTCAACAAAGAGCACATGCAGGCAGTTGCGAACATGGGTACGTACCAATGAGGGTGGAATGGCGCAGCCTGCCTATACCTAGAGGAGTAAATTAGGACCATCTTCGACAGGGTGGAACTTTCGTAGGTGACTTGCAATACCATGATATGCTGACAAAATCTGAGAAGTAATTATTAACTCAAATCAACATGGTAACTTTCGGTGGAAACAAAGCTACTAGAGAAATAAAGCTAGAATTTGTACAATATACATTTTTTCGATGGAAAATATAATTATTCATTTTTTAAGCACGCCACTGGCTACTGGTATACCTGGCCATGGGAAACCCGGCCCGACCCGGCCCAAAAAGCCCGACCCGGTCTTGCCCATGGGTCGGGCCTGGGCCTAGGTTTGAGCCTAAACAAAACATCGGGCCAGGCTTGGGCTTGCCATATTTGCGTTTTAGGGAAGAGGCCTAGCGGGCTTTTTCACTGACGGGCAGGCTTGGGCCTGAAATCTAGGCCCGACTGTCGGGCCAGGCCCAGGCCTAGGTCTTCTGCTTTGGGCTTTATTAGGCCCGGCCCAACGGATGGCCAGGTATAGCTACTGGCATCGATGATCTAAAATATCAAGTTACCCGTGCAAGCATACTTTTCCGAAAAGAAGGATTCCCCCGTTCTCGGCATCAACTAATGCACACAGCTATCCGTGCATGCGTACTTGGAATAAAATATATTCAAGGATCTGTTCATCTTGTCCAGTTGCAAGAACTCAGTACGGAGTAAGGTGCAAGTCCATATTTTCTAGTTTGAACAACCGGTCATTTAAAGGAAACGTTTGAATAACCTACTAATTTGGGTGTCCCTTCTAGGCATGTGTGTATTGAGATCCAATATGACAAACGTGGAGTTTGCAGCCCAATATTCCATAACAGTACAATCATATTAATCCGTAACAATAACATCCGTAAGCGTAGCCTTACTGGTGAAAAAATATCGCCCAGTCTGAATTCGCTGTCCTGTGGAACCTAAACTAACGCTTGACCAAGACATCGAGTTCTCTTTTGGGTTTTGAAGTGTGTGAGTGGAGGCATGGCAACTAATTTTGTATTAGCCGTGCAGACGTTCACCAGTGAGCGTTGCTGCAGCTCAGACACTTTAAGCACCTCTGTGCATCCTGATATCTTCCATGCCGAATAATCAGACTAACGATTACAACGGAGAATGAGTAAAGAAACAACTAAAAGATTACTATCCTACTCATCTTGGTGATGGATTGACAACTCAACTGCCTCTTATATAGTATTTGACTGAACTGAGTGCATGCCAACAGTCGGTTGTTGTGTATATATGCATATCCAAGCTTACAGTAAAGTGGCTATAGTACTTGTCAATAGAAAGAGAAGAGAGATAGTAGTCTAAAAGGAGGATCCATGTGTGAAGGATAGACCTAGAGTAGTTGAAGAGAGAAAATGGGTAGAATAAATGAGAGAAGTCCCTTTAGGGAAATCCTCTAAAAATGAGAGAATAGATAGGATAGCAGCACAAGACGGTGAAAAAGTGGGGATTATAAACCTTCACATGCTTTAATCAAAAACCACTAAAATACAGGTGCATTTTTCTTCGTAGACATTTATAGAGATTGTCGTTGTTGTTTTGCAGGGATCTGGACATTAGGTGTCTATTTACATCATATACCAAAACAAACTACAAATTATTTGGCCACTCCTAATTAACTACGACAACAAATGCCCTACAAGTCACATGTACTTTTTGGTATACAAGTTCTATTATTATTTTGGTTGAAAAGAAAACGTACGGTCAAGCTTCTCAGTGTAGCCTCTGACTTGTATTGCAAAGATATAAGATCTCAATGACAAATCTATTATTTTTTCACAAAAGATAAACAAAAAAAAACAAGATTATCGGCTTTGGTATCCGTAAGGGAGTCTTGACGCACTGATCATGTCTACCATCTACCACATTCCTATCAACAGGGATCAATATTCCGTGCACAACAGAGTACACTAAATAGTCGAGGTACACCTAATTTTTGTGACAGGAGAAACATACCGGACCGTGTCCACCCTTATTGGTGAGTGCAAAACCAGTAGTGTACCACTGGTTACTCGTCCAACAGTAGTATCAAGATCATTGAGTGAGTAGATTGGTTATGGATGAGTGAGTAGCACATCACTGTGGAAGTTGCCATGAGAGCCCGCAAGGAGGTCTCTGAGCGCCCTCAACATGGATATACATGACTGAAGTGATGTGCACGCACATAAAGTACAAAGTTCCGCTAAGAAAACCACAAATGTACCCCCCTCTTCCCACAATATAAGATCGTTTTTCTAGCTAAAAGATCTTATATTATGGGATGGAGGGTGTACATCACTGTCAGGCTACACAACTGAATCCTTCCTCTTGACCGTCCTGATTCATGCGGCTGACTTGGAAATTGGCGCGCCTCTTGAATTCATGTGAATCGAATCGTAGAGCAGACGGGCGAATTAGAGATTGATATCTTCTGTTGACTTGAAGGCCGGACTGGATGCTGTCGGTGTAAAGCTATCTTTCAGCGAGGAGCTAAGAGACCTTGTCCAAACCACCAGCAGGGCAGACAACGGAGTTCAGAAGTGAATACAGGAGAGAGATTTGGGGGAAGGTCAGAAAGGGAACGGGTGAGTGCGTTGAGAGGAAGGCAGGATGGGGGCATGGAAGAAGCGGAAGGAGAGAGGGAGACTGACGCTGCCACCATGGACAGGCGGCAATGGTGTGATCCTGGAGAGACTTTGCAGCCGGGCAGCCGCAGCTCGAGCACGGTCCTGCCTTCGAGGAAGACGACGAAGGGTGAGGACTGAGGAGGATGCAGATCGGCAATGTGTGGGCTCGCCTCTAATGTAGGGTCTCCCAAATATAGACCAGTTCTGATGGGCACGGAGTTTCTGCTCCCGGGCTCATCTGCATCCGCGCTTAAGAAAAAAATCAAAACAAATATGAAAAGAAAATAAAAAAAATCCATTTTTTTGTTTTTTTGCCGAGAGCTGATCAGAGGTCAAATGAGTTGAAATTTGAAGCGGACCTCTCACGTCAAATTATCTACTTCACAAAAAATGAATATTTTTTGAATTTTTCAAGTATTTATTTTGATTTTGTTTTTGAGCGGGAGCAGATGAGCCTGGGTACCGAGTTGTGATGGAACATTGGGCTGGATAGACATGGGTCATGGGCCAACCAAAATGGCATTGTGATTTGTGTCGCGAACCAATGAAGAGTAGTAGCATTTTTTTTGGGTCGCCAAACTTAAAAGAGGCGATTTCTAAGCGGTGGATCCTATTGGACGCCCGCGTGCGTCCAGGAGACGCGGCTTCGCTGAAGCGCGGGAGCTTCTGCGCGCGACGGGCCGGCCCACTTCGCCAGTTAGAGCAGTGCCAGGCAAACCGGTTTTGGGAACCTTCCTAAACCTGATTTTTTTCTTTTTTTTTTCCTTTTTGCCGGTTTTGTGATTTTTCTGTTTCTTTTATTCTTTTTTTGTTTTTGTTTTTATTATGTTTCTATTTCTTTTCCTTTTTTCCTTCTCTTTTATTTTATCCTTTTTTGTTTTCAAAAAAGTCTGAAATCCGTATTTTTCTTCATTATTTGAGAAAAAAATAACGGTTTTTAAATTTTGTTCATAATTCAAAATTTGTTCGGCATACATTGCAGAAATGTTCAATGCATATTTTAAATTTTGTTCGGTGTACATAAAAAATGTTCAGTATGTATTTAAAATTGTTCAGCATATAATACAAAAATTGTTCAGCGTATGTATTTAAAATAGTTCAGCGTATAATATAAAGAATTTCAAGGTATATTTAAAAAATTGTTCATATTTTTGATATTTCGAAATTTTTGTTCAACTCTTTCAATAATGTTCATGTTTGAAAAGTTTGTTCCAATTTTAAATTTGTTCAGGTTTTAAAAAGGGTTTCGCGTTCGTCAAATTTGTTTATAATTTTCTATTTTTTGTTCTCCATTTTTATGAATTTTTCGAAAATTTTCAAAAGTTGTCTGGTACTTTAAGCTCTTGCGCTGCTAAAAAACCGGGAGAACATATCAACTCGATCTGTTAGTTCTAGGTTTCCCGAGCGGGACGTCACAGGTTCGATCCCTCGCTAGCGTATTTTTTGGCGATCTTTTTACGCGCTCGAGCTCCTGACCTCTAAATGGGCCGGCCCATCTTCATCTACCTTCAGCGAAAGCTCCTCTTCTTGACGCTAACGAGCGTCAGACAGGAGCTCTCTTTCTAAGCGACTATAATACAAAATTGTTCAGCATATAATACAAAAATTGTCTCCATGGGGCCGCACTTATTAATTGGAGCACCGGCCAACCATAGGTGCTATGAAACAGACTGCATCTGCTTTGCCTCCACGCCCACCGTCGTTCCTTTTGCTACTGCTGACGGTGATCCCATCTCGTCCACCGTGTACACGGTTAACGAGAGAGAAGGCCTTCGAAAGCCCGCTTCTACAGATCCCATACGGGAGAGGGGCGATTAAGTTTTTTGGGGGGGTGTCTCCTACGCGACTGCTCGCCGCCGTTCGTCCACATCTATGTCTGCTTTGTCTTCATTATCACCATGTTCACCACCAACAAAGCCGACCGTGTTGCCGTCGAGAAACTCGAAGCCGAGAAGAAGGCCGCCTAGGAGAGCGCTGCCGCCGCTGCTGCGGCTTGTTCCTGGCCTGTTTATTACTGTTTTAGTCGTACTAGTGATTTGCATAGATGTTTGTACGATCTGTCTAATTAATATGTGATACTATGATCAAGTATCAGTAGGTGCTTAGTGCCGTTTACGTAGCTCCTGATTTATTCTTGGATTAGTTTAATCGCTAATTTGCTTATATACCCAACAAAAAGTTCAGGAAATTAATGGAAAAAGGAAAGAGTTAATGCGCTAGAGGTCCTAAAAGTTTTGTTGGGGTGTCACTTTAGTCCTAATTCTTCGAAAACGCACCTTTAGGTCCTAATTCTTTCGTAAGTGGTTCGCCCGGGGTCCCTTATTTCACGAGCGCTCATTGACCTGTCTGCGTGGCACTTTGACCCACGCCACATCAACACAGGGCCCATTCGCCAGGCGAGAAACGTCCTAAAAGTTTCTGGGCAGTGTCACTTTAGTCTTACTTCTTTCAAAATCCACGTTTAGGTCCTAATTCTGTAGTAAGTGGTTCACCCAAGGTCCCTTTTTGCACGAGCGGTTGCTGATCTGCTCGCTTGCGTGACATATTGAGCCACACCATGTAAACTTAGAGGCTGCTGCGATTGCTCTTTTTTTTATAAAAAGCCCCTTGTAAACCCCCCTCTTGACATTTCCCAGCCCCTACCGAAATCCTCTCTCTCTCTCTCTCTCTCTCTCTCTCTCTCTCTCTCTCTCTCTCGCACGCGCGTGCCCACACTATCGCCTTGGCTATCACAACAAGCTCGTCGAGTGGGAAGCGGGTGACGAAGGGGAGCATTGTAGCAGCATCGTCGGCGCCGCCTCCCCCACAAGCTCCTATCACCCAATGTCAAATCAGAGCAAGCGGTTTGAGAAACTTAATGAAACAGTGCAAATTGAACTAAATCAATGCCTACAGCTAGTGATTGCAAAAAATTAGGTTTTTTGTTGCAATGTTTGTCATCTGCTAGTGACCCTAAGTCAACGTGGCATGGGTCAACGCGCAACCGAGCAAGTCAGTGAGCCGTCGTGCAAAAAAGGACCTCGGGTAAAGCACTAACTATAGAATTAAGACCTAAACGTGCATTTTGATAGAAGTAGGACTAAGGTGATACTGCCCAGAAACTTTTAGGACCTCCCGTGTATCTCTCTCGCCTGGCGATTGGGCTCTCTGTTGACGCGGCGTTGGTCAATGCGCCACGCGGACAGGTCAACGAGCGCTCGTGAAAAAAAACCTTATGTGAACCACTTACTAAAGAATTAGGACCTAAAGGTGCATTTTGGAAGAATTAGGACTAAAGTGACACCTCAACGAAACTGTTAGGACCTCCAGTGCATTTAACTAAAAAGGAAAAAGAAAATGGATAGAATGAAAAACAAAGAACAAAAGACCAGCGGAAAAAGAAATAAAAACAAAAAACCGGTTCAGGGAAGGTTCTTGAACCTTTCTGAAATTCAGCCAGGTAGTCGCCAAACAGGAGCTGCACACCTTTAGCGTCGGCTTATGTCCCTACCGCTAATAATCTGATATCCTGGGGCAAGCCCCATTAACACTACCATCACTGTGAATCAATCTGATATCCAGGAGGACAGTGGTATCCTTAGCCCACCAGGTTCATGTTCTGGTGCTCGCATTTATCCTGGATTTATTTCAGGATTTCCGGTGATACATGTTCAGTAGGAGGAGTCGTATCTGTCGACCACGAGGCCATTTCGCTGGCTTCGTAAAATCTCAAGATGATATGTCGGCTCAGTCTCTCGCAGGTGCTCGTAGGGGTAGGATGTGAGTGTGTGTTTATAGTGATGAGGGTATGCGCATATATATGAGCGCTTGCGTCTGTATTGTGTTAAAGAAACACTAGTATTGCTCGCCCGCATTACTCTAGCTAGCTGCCTCGTTCCATTTTTTCCTTTCTCTTTTGCGGGGGCTCGTTCCATTTTGTTCGACTAATTGGCTCACTCCCTTGAGTGTTGACAGTAGATCCCAGAATGTTCACCAATCAAACATTACGTGTTGGGAGTTGGCTGATGAGAAGGGCATGCCTCTCATGAACTTGTAAATTTTCCGCATAAGGATCATGAACTTGAGACCAACTACTAATTACTCGTCCAATAATCGTATCAAGATGTCACGTGAGCCAAAGATTAGTGAGCGCTGCTATACACACGACATGGTGCAGCCGAACTTTGGACGATCCTATTGATCCAACCGTGCATGCATGGGACAAGGTGGAGCGCATCCGCTGGATCCAAGCATCGTTCCACTGTAGAAAAAGGGTCAAATGTGAGATACATTAGTGCCGGTTTGCATTTGAGCCGGCACTAATGTGTCCATTAGTGCCGGTTCAAATGGCTAGGCGGGAGGAGATCTTTAGTACCGGTTCGGGGCGAACCTTTAGTACCGGTTCATGCCACGAATCGGTACTAAAGAGGATGGTGCCCGACCAGCACCTTTAGTACCGGTCCGTGGCACGAACCGGTAGTAAAGAGGTTGTGACAGACTGATTTTAGTCCCACCTCGCTCCCCTAACATGATTTTTACCACCTTAAATATGTTACTTCTCCAACTACCACAAGCACTTGGTCTTCATTGAACTCTATATGTATAATTTGTGGTTGCATTATGAGTCTTCACCGGTTTCTAAACCGTTGAGGACTCATATTGACAATTCAGATTGTACACAAAAAGATCATTGATAATCAATGTATTTTTTATGATAATCAATGTCTTTTAAACTTATTTGAACTCCAGCCTATTTTTGCGTTCAGTATGCATCATTCAAAGCGACGTCATCAATTTCCAACACGTTCTGATATTATTTGCTGTTTTCGGTCATTTACTGATTTATTTATAGAGCTAAATGATGGTGAAATTGAAATTCACTACAAAATGGACTCTGAAAATGTTGGAACCTGGCATGGTATCATCATTTCACCCGCATAGCATGTGCAAAAGAGTAGAGAGGGTCACGGCGAAAACTGGACGCACCTCGTGTACAAACTGGACAATCTCTTTCGGAGTATCAGGGTTTCGGATGAGAACTCATCTGTTACACGGGCACTTCAATGTTTTTTAAATTTTTTTGAACTCCAGCCTATTTTTGCGTTCAGTATGGATCATTCAAAGCGACGTCATCAATTTCCAACACGTTCTGACATCATTTGTTGTTTTTCAGTCATTTACCGATTTGTTTAGAGAGCTAAATGACGGTGAAATTGAAAATCACTACAAAATGAACTCTGGAAATGTTGGAACTTGGCATGGTATCATCATTTCACCCGCATAGCATGTGCAAAAGAGTAGAGAGGGTCACGGCAAAAACTGGACGCACCTCGTGTACAAACTGGACAATCTCTTTTGGAGTATCAGGGTTTCGGACGAGACCTCGTCTGTTACACGGGCACTCCAATGTTTTTTAAACTTTTTTGAACTCCAGCCTATTTTTGAGTTCAGTATGCATCATTCAAAGCGACGTCATCAATTTCCAACACGTTCTGACATCATTTATTGTTTTTCAGTCATTTACCGATTTGTTTAGAGAGCTAAATGACGGTGAAATTGAAAATCACTACAAAATGAACTCTGAAAATGCTGGAACTTGGCATGGTATCATCATTTCACCCGCATAGCATGTGCAAAAGAGTAGAGAGGGTCACGGCGAAAACTGGACGCACCTCGTGTACAAACTGGACAATCTCTTTCGGAGTATCAGGGTTTCGGACGAGAACTCATCTATTACATGGGCACTTCAATGTTTTTTAAACTTTTTTGAACTCCAGCCTATTTTTGCGTCCAGTATGCATCATTCAAAGCGACGTCATCAATTTCCAACACGTTCTGACATCATTTGCTGTTTTTAGTCATTTACCGATTTGTTTAGAGAGCTAAATGACGGTGAAATTGAAAATCACTACAAAATGAACTCCGAAAATGTTGGAACTTGGCATGGTATCATCATTTCACCTGCATAGCATGTGCAAAAGAGTAGATAGGGTCACGGCGAAAACTGGACGCACCTCGTGTACAAACTGGACAATCTCTTCCGGAGTATCAGGGTTTCGGACGAGAACTCATCTGTTACACGGGCACGTCAATGTTTTTTAAACTTTTTTGAACTCTAGCCTATGTTTGCGTTCAGTATGCATCATTCAAAGCGACGTCATCAATTTTCAACACGTTCTGACATCATTTGTTGTTTTTCAGTCATTTACCGATTTGTTTAGAGAGCTAAATGACGGTGAAATTGAAAATCACTACAAAATGAACTCTGGAAATGTTGGAACTTGGCATGGTATCATCATTTCACCCGCATAGCATGTGCAAAAGAGTAGAGAGGGTCACGGCAAAAACTGGACGCACCTCGTGTACAAACTGGACAATCTCTTTTGGAGTATCAGGGTTTCGGACGAGAACTCGTCTGTTACACGGGCACTCCAATGTTTTTTAAACTTTTTTGAACTCCAGCCTATTTTTGAGTTCAGTATGCATCATTCAAAGCGACGTCATCAATTTCCAACACGTTCTGACATCATTTATTGTTTTTCAGTCATTTACCGATTTGTTTAGAGAGCTAAATGACGGTGAAATTGAAAATCACTACAAAATGAACTCTGAAAATGCTGGAACTTGGCATGGTATCATCATTTCACCCGCATAGCATGTGCAAAAGAGTAGAGAGGGTCACGGCGAAAACTGGACGCACCACGTGTACAAACTGGACAATCTCTTTCGGAGTATCAGGGTTTCGGACGAGAACTCATCTATTACATGGGCACTTCAATGTTTTTTAAACTTTTTTGAACTCCAGCCTATTTTTGCGTCCAGTATGCATCATTCAAAGCGACGTCATCAATTTCCAACACGTTCTGACATCATTTGCTGTTTTTAGTCATTTACCGATTTGTTTAGAGAGCTAAATGACGGTGAAATTGAAAATCACTACAAAATGAACTCCGAAAATGTTGGAACTTGGCATGGTATCATCATTTCACCTGCATAGCATGTGCAAAAGAGTAGATAGGGTCACGGCGAAAACTGGACGCACCTCGTGTACAAACTGGACAATCTCTTTCGGAGTATGAGGGTTCCGGACGAGAACTCGTCTGTTACACGGGCACTTCAATGTTTTTTAAACTTTTTTGAACTCCAGCCTATGTTTGCGTTCAGTATGCATCATTCAAAGCGACGTCATCAATTTCCAACACGTTCTGACATCATTTGCTATTTTTCAGTCATTTACCGATTTGTTTAGAGAGCTAAATGACGGTGAAATTGAAAATCACTACAAAATGAACTCTGAAAATGTTGGAACTTGGCATGGTATCATCATTTCACCCGCATAGCATGTGCAAAAGAGTAGAGAGGGTCACGGCGAAAACTGGACGCACCTCGTGTACAAACTGGACAATCTGTTTCAGAGTATCAGGGTTTCGGACGAGAACTCATCTGTTACACGGGCACTTCAATGTTTCTTAAACGTTTTTGAACTCCAGCCTATTTTTGTGTTCAGTATGCATCATAATAAAACAGAAAATAAATAAAACATAAAAGACAAAAACTATATGAAAAATTACTCAAAAATAAATAGCAGAAAATAAATAATGCAGAAAAGAAAAAACTATATAAAAAATTGTTATATTCACAAAGAAACTAAATATAGCAAAAAAACTACTCAGAAATAAATAGAAGAAAATTATATAAAAAATTGTTGGGGCGCTGCCCAGTGGGCCTGCCAGACCTAGGGTTTGCAAATACAGGCCCAGAAAAGCCAGCAGGCTCACAGGGCAGCGTGCCGAAGTTAGGCCCAGAAGCCTGCTATATAGAGAAGTTCGAAGGAGCAGCCGCGGCTAGGTTTATAAACCAGTGCGGCTGCCTTCGCTCGGTGAGGTGGGACTAAACATTGTGCACCGCTGGCGGCAGCGCATAACCATTAGTACCGGTTGGTGGCTCCAACCGGTACTAATGTGTGGGCCTTTAGTACCGGTTCAAGCCACGAACCGGTACTAAAGGGGGTCGTTTCCCGCCGCTTGACCTGGCGAAAATTGGCCTTTAGTACCGGTTGGTGGCTCCAACCGGTACTAAAGGCCCCTCCTATATATATGGCACTTACGAAAGGATCAGTTTCATCGACTCACTTCTTCTCCAACTTCTTCGCGCGACATCGCCGCCGCCGCCGCACCGTCGCCCATTGCGCGCCACCCTCGCCGGCCTCGCCGCCCTCGCCGCCCCCGCCGCCCGTCGTCGCCGTCACCGACGTCGCCCCCGCCGCCCGTCGTACGCCGTCACCGCCGTCGCCCCGCCGCCCGTCGCCGCCGCCCCATACTACGTCGCCGTCTCGATCGCGCCGTCGCCCCCGGCCCGCCGCCCGTCGTCGCGCCGTCCCCGTCGCATCGCCGTCTCACGCCGCCGCCCCCCGCTCGTACACACACACCTACACACACACATACACACACACACATATTTTTTTACTTATTTTCTGTTTTCTGTAGTTTAGATTAATGTTAGATGAATTACGTAGATAAGAATGTTAGAATGTTAATGTTAGATTAATAATATGGAAAAGATGTTAAATATTAATGTCAATTTTAGATGAATTAGCTAGATATTAATTAGGTATATATATGAGATTTGAACTAGTTGAATTAATATAACTAGTTTATTTTTATATGAAAATTAATAGAACAAGTTTATTTTTAGTAAGAAAATTTAGGTATATGAGATTATTTGAACTAGTTGAATTAATATAACTAGTTTATTTTTAGTAAATGCTTAGTTGAACTAGTTGGATTAGTAGAACTAGTTTATTTTTAGTAAGAAAATTTAGGTATATGAGATTTGATGATCTAATTAAAATATTAATATATATAGCTACTTTATATATTTTAGTAAGAAAATTAATAAAACTAGTTTATTTTTAGTAAATTCTTAATTGAATTAGTTGAATTAATAGAACTAGTTTATTTTTAGTAAGAAAATTTAGATATCTGAGATTTGATGATCTAATTAAAATATTACTATATAGATCTAGCTACTTTATTTTAGTAAGAAAATTAATAGAACAAGTTTATTTTTATTAAATGCTTAGTTGAATTAATAGAACTAGTTGAACTAATAGAAGTAGTTGAATTAGTTGAATTAATAGAACTAGTAAGTGTTTAATGTTTCACCAATATGAACATAGGAAATGTCGTCTGACGACGAAAAAGATTTCATTAAGTGCGAATACTGTGAAGACCGGCGCGACATGTGTGACAGAAATTTCCTTGTTGATGATAGGCGCTTCAGCATCAAGCTGGATGAGACCTTCAAAGTGGATACAGTAAGTCACAACGACAAGTCTTTTTTCGTAATTAAGCATGACTTATATATGCTTCATTCGCTTCAACTTATAATTTTAAATTTTCACTATTCTACTAGCGCATCCCCTGCCATGCAAGAATTTTTGTCTTGGATAAGATAGGTTTCAGTGCTATGGAAACTATGGAGGTAAAGAGAGTTTACCTGAAGACCGAGCATGGTTATACTTTCAACGTCAAATTATACAATGCAGACACATACACCTATTTTGAATGTAAAACTTGGCAAGCAGTATGCAAGGCTTATGCATTTGAGCTTGATATGGTTATCACCTTTGATATTCGTCCGGAACATGATATTGAAGGTAATAGAGACATCTGGGTCAATGTGCAGACGCCTCCAGTTCTACCATTATGTGAGTTTCTAAACCATATTTATGTCTTTGATATTGTTTATTCAAAAATAGTTGACAACTAATTTCTATTGACAGCTTATTTCCATTCAAGCAAACATGTCCGGCGCTTGGTAGATAGGACCTACTACTGTCCCGGAGCTGAACTAAACTGTGAGGAGATAAGTCATTATGTTTCATGGCTTGAGGATCTTCATACTGTTAAGACAAATTTTCTTCCTGGACTTAGAAATGTTAGTACTCAAAACGTGCGACCAATAGTGATCGTATTGAACTACGGTCACATCTATTTACGAAAGATGGTCAGATTTTTACTATTTGTCCTCAGTGCATCTTTTGCATACATTATTTTTTTGCTGAACTTTCATTGCTAAGTATATTAATTACTATACGATGTTCTTCAACAGGGACTCCCGATGACAGTTGTGCCTCAGTGGATCGAGACTAAAGGTCACATGTCAATAGTTAGCTTACGACCAAGATATCCTACATTGCACATGAGTGCATTCAGGATTTCTAAAAGCGATGAATGCTTAATAGTGAAAGATTGGAGCAAAATTGTTAACGATCCCAGAGAAGTACTAGGGGGCAGCAATGAGAAGCGCAGCCCACGATTAGGAGACATGTTCATCTGCATGCTCCAGTATGATGAATCAGGAGAGCTATACATGTTCTATGCTATTTTACCTGAGAGAGAGCAGCATGAGTGATTTAGCTAGTTCATGCTCTTAGTACTTTTGTCCTCTCATGTCCGTGTTCTTCTTCCCGAACTTAATCTGAAAGGGTGATTTGCTTTTGTGGTGTTATGAACGCTTATAATATGATGACCATGTTGAACTCGATGATATCTTTGCTTTTGGTACAAGTGAATGTTTTTTCTTTAAGCTAGTGTTGGTGCTGATTAGATCGCAGTAATGACTATGATGATTAAACAGTGGTAATGACGACTATGATGCTTTTTAGCTAGCTAGTTTACTGTTGTTGATGATATGATGCAAGAGTTTTTATATTAATATGATGATGAGTTATTATATCATTTATAAAAGAAACCGCAGATTAGTTTTAGCTGGATGGATCCTAGCTAAGTGATCAAGTATATGCCATATCCGTATTATACTTGATCACTTAATTATAGGTGATCAAGTATAATATGGATATGGCATATACTTGCTCACTTAGCTAGGATCCACATGCATCCGGTCGAAACTAATCTGCGGTACTTTCACCTAATGATTTAACAACTAATATAATCACTAAATTAAATTGAAAACACAAAATTAAAGGAAAAATAAAAAATAATACCAAAACACCCCCAAACATTTAGTACCGGTTTGGTGTTACCAACCAATACTAATGTCCTGCACGCACCCGGGCCTGGCTCGTGCCACATGGTGGGACTTTAGCGCCGGTTCGTGATGAACCGGTACTAAAGGGGGGTGGGGCCTTTAGTCCCCACTCTTTAGTGCCGGTTGTGGAACCGGCACTAAAGGCCCTTACGAACCGGCACTAAAGCCCGGTTCTGCACTAGTGTTCACTGATCGTGCAATGAGCATCGGCTGCATAGTAGTTCCGTATGCTATCCGTGAGTGAGTACATTGGTTATCAATGAGCGAGTAGGCAGCATTGTGGAGGTTACCATGAGAGCCGCAAGGGGGAGTATAGGGGCGGTTTGGATATGCGCCCTTTCCTACCCAGCCAATATATTAGCATTGACCGGGCCTTCAGAATTTGCTTGGATGGAATCCAATTCTTTGGCACGCCAACCCCGCCTGAGCCTTTCCTCTCAGTTTTTTTAGAGAAAAGGCCGGAGCCTGACTTTATAAATAAAGCCACCAGGAAGAGTCCTAACCAACCACAGCGAACATCCACACATCACAAGCAGAGTATCAACCAGAAACCGCACAAACTTAAAGTAAAACGTACATGGCTCCCAGGCTTGTACACGGCACGCATGCCGGAGATACTAAAGACAACAACATCAGGGCCAACAACTCCTAACTTTCGGCTTGAACTGGAGATAGGGAGATAGCAGAAGCCCGAATCTTGGATATCATCAAATCGAACGCATCCCTGTCCTCCTCCTTAATCAATAATCTCCACTTTTACAAGAATATGCAAGTTTTAAATAAGCAATCAGCAGGTTTAGCAGGAAAAACATGTTCAATAGTAAATTTGTTTCCTGTCGTCCAAAGAGTCCAGCACATCGCTGCCAAGCCCACCCAAAACATTTGCCTCTGGGCCCCAACCAGGTTGTTGGCCAAGAGTCGAAGGTCTGAGAAAGAGGGCGGTCTCCAGGAAACATGCAACCAAGATCTGATACAACACCAGAAGAGTTTAGCCAGAACACAATTAAGGAAAACATGCATCGTGTCTTCTCTTAGCCCACAAAGTTGAAGGAAATATGCCCTAGAGGCAACAATAAAGTTGTTATTTATATTTCCTTATATCATGATAAATGTTTATTATTCATGCCAGAATTGTATTAACCGGAAACTTAGTACATGTGTGAATACATAGACAAACAGAGTGTCACTAGTATGCCTTTACTTGACTAGCTCGTTGAATCAAAGATGGTTAAGTTTCCTAGCCATAGACATGAGTTGTCATTTCATTAACGGGATCACATCATTAGAGAATGATGTGATTGATTTGACCCATTCCGTTAGCTTAGCACTTGATCGTTTAGTTTGTTGCTATTGCTTTCTTCATGACTTATACATGTTCCTATGACTATGAGATTATGCAACTCCCGAATACCGGAGGAACACTTAGCGTGCTATCAAACGTCACAACATAACTGGGTGATTATAAAGATGCTCTACAGGTGTCTCCTATGGTATTTGTTGAGTTGGCATAGATCGAGACTAGGATTTGTGACTCCGAGTATTGGAGAGGTATCTCTGGGCCCTCTCGGTAATGCACATCATTATAAGCCTTGCAAGCAATGTGACTAATGAGTTAGTTGCGGGATGATGCATTACGGAACGAGTAAAGAGACTTGCCGGTAACGAGATTGAACTAGGTATTGAGATACCGACGATCGAATTTCGGGCAAGTAACATATGGATGACAAAGGGAACAACGTATGTTGTTATGCGGTTTGACCGATAAAGATCTTCGTAGAATATGTAGCAACCAATATGAGCATCCAGGTTCCGCTATTGGTTATTGACCGGAGATGAGTCTCGGTCATGTCTACATAGTTCTCAAACCCGTAGGGTCCGCATGCTTAACGTTCGGTGACGGTCGGTATTATGAGTTTATGTGTTTTGATGAACCGAAGGTTGTTCGGAGTCCCGAATGTGATCACGGACATGACGAGGAGTCTCGAAATGGTCGAGACATAAAGGTCGATATATTGGATGGCTATGTTAGGACATCGGAATGGTCCCGGGTGAGTTCGGACATTTCCCGGAGTACCGGGGGGGGGGGTGTGTTACCGGAACCCCCCGGGGAGTATATGGGCCCTAACGGGCCTTAGTGGAGAGAGAGAGGGGCGGCCAGGGCTGGCCGCGCACCCCCTCCCCCTTGGGTCCGAATTGGACTAGGGAAGGGGGGGGCCCCCTTTCCTTCTCCCTCTCTCCTCCTTCCTTCCTCTCCTACTCCAACAAGGGAAGGGAGGAATCCTACTCCCGGTGGGAGTAGGACTCCCCAAGGGTGCGCCATAGAGAGGGCCGGCCCCTCCCCTCCTCCACTCCTTTATATATGGGGGAGGGGGCATCCCATAGACACACAAGTTGATTGTTTAGCCGTGTGCGGTGCCCCCCTCCATAGATTTCCACCTCGGTCATATCGTTGTAGTGCTTAGGCGAAGCCCTACGTCGGTAACTTCATCATCACCGTCATCACGCCGTCGTGCTGACGAAGCTCTCCCTCGACACTCAGCTGGATCTAGAGTTCGTGGGATGTCACCGAGCTGAACGTGTGCAGATCGCGGAGGTGCCGTACTTTCGGTACTAGGATCGGTCGTATCGTGAAGACCTACGACTACATCAACCGCGTTGTCATAACGCTTCCGCTTTTGGTCTACGAGGGTACATGGACAACACTCTCCCCTCTCGTTGCTATGCATCACCTAGATGGATCTTGTGTGTGTAGGAAAATTTTGAAATTACTGCGTTCCCCAATAGTGGCATCCGAGCCAGGTCTATGCGTAGATGTTATATGCACGAGTAGAACACAAAGAGTTGTGGGCGATAATAGTCATACTGCTTACCACATGTCATACTTTGATTCGGCGGTATTGTTGGATGAAGCGGCCCGGACCGACATTACGCGTACGCTTACGCGTGACTGGTTCTACCGACGTGCTTTGCACACAGGTGGCTGGCGGGTGTCAGTTTCTCCAACTTTAGTTGAATTGAGTGTGACTATGCCCGGTCCTTGTTGAAGGTTAAAACAGCACACTTGATGAAAAATCATTGTGGTTTTGATGCGTAGGTAAGAACAGTTCTTGCTCAGCCTGTAGCAGCCACGTAAAACTTGCAACAACAAAGTAGAGGACGTCTAACTTGTTTTTGCTGGGCATGTTGTGATGTGATATGGTCAAGACATGATGCTAAATTTTAATGTATGAGATGATCATGTTTTGTAGCAGAGTTATCGGCAACTGGGAGGATCCATATGGTTGTCGCTTTATTGTATGCAATGCAATCACCCTGTAATTGTTTTTAACTTTTTACTAAGCGGTAGCGATAGTCGTAGAAGCAATAGTTGGTGAGACGACAACGATGCTACGATGGAGATCAAGGTGTTGCGCCGGTGACGATGGTAATCATGACAATGCTTTGGAGATGGAGATCAAAGGCACAAGCTGATGATGGCCATATCATATCACTTATATTGATTGCATGTGATGTTTATCCTTTATGCATCTTATTTTGCTTAGTTCGGCGGTAGCATTATAAGATGATCACTCACTAAATTTCAAGGTAAAAGTGTTCTCCCTGAGTATGCACCGTTGCCAAAGTTCGTCGTGCCGAGACACCACGTGATGATCGGGTGTGATAATCTCTACGTTCACATACAACGGGTGCAAGCCAGTTTTGCACACGCAGAATACTCGGGTTAAACTTGACGAGCCTAGCATATGCAGATATGGCCTCGGAACACTGAGACCGAAAGGTCGATCGTGAATCATATAGTAGATATGATCAACATAGTGATGTTCACCATTGAAAACTACTCCATCTCACGTGATGATCGGACATGGTTTAGTTGATTTGGATCACGTCACTAGTGCAGAACCGAGCTTTAGCGCCCGTTTGTAAGGGCCTTTAGTGCCGGTTCCACAACTGGCACTAAAGAGTGGGGACTAAAGGTCCCCCCCTTTAGTACCGGTTCATCACGAACCAGCGCTAAAGTGCCACCACGTGGCATGAGCCAGGCCCGGGTGCGTGCAGGACATTAGTACCGGTTGGTAACACCAACAGGTACTAAATGTTTGGGGGTGTTTTGGTATTAATTTTTATTTTTCCTTTAATTTTGTGTTTTCGATTTAATTTAGTGATTATTTTAGTTGTTAAATCATTAGGTGAAAGTACCGCAGATTAGTTTCGACTGGATGCATGTGGATCCTAGCTAAGTGATCAAGTATATGCCATATCCATATTATACTTGATCACCTATAATGAAGTGATCAAGTATAATATGGATATGGCATATACTTGATCACTTAGCTAGGATCCATCCAGCTGAAACTAATCTGCGGTTTCTTTTATAAATGATATAATAACTCATCATCATCATCATCATCATATTAATATAAAAACTCTTGCACCATATCATCAACAACAGTAAACTAGCTAGCTAAAAATCATCATAGTCGTCATTACCACTGTTTAACCATCATAGTCATTATCGCTATCTAATCAGCACCAACACTAGCTTAAAGAAAAAACATTCACTTGTACCAGAAGCAAAGACATCATCGAGTTCAACATGGTCATCATATTATAAGCGTTCATAACACCACAAAAGCAAATCACCCTTTGAGATTAAGTTCAGGACGAAGAACACGGACATGAGAGGACAAAAGTACTAAGAGCATGAACTAGCTAAATCACTCCTGCTGCTCTCTCTCAGGTAAAATAACATAAAACATGTATAGCTCTCCTGATTCATCATACTGGAGCATGGAGATGAACCTGTCTCCTAATCGTGGGCTGCGCTTCTCATTGCTGCCCCCTAGTACTTCTCTGGGATCGTTAACAATTTTGCTCCAATCTTTCACTATTAAGCATTCATCGCTTTTAGAAATCCTGAATGCACTCATGTGCAATGTAGGATATCTCGGCCATAAGCTAACCATTGACATTTCACCTTTAGTCTCGATCCACTGAGGCACAACTGTCATCGGGAGTCCCTGTTGAAGAACATCGTATAGTAATTAATATACTTAGCAATGAAAGTCTAGGAAAAAAAATAATGTATGCAAAAGATGCACTGAGGACAAATAGTAAAAATCTTACCATCTTTCGTAAATAGATGTGACCGTAGTTCAATACGATCACTATTGGTCGCACGTTTTGAGTACTAACATTTCTAAGTGCAGGAAGAAATATTGTCTTAACAGTATGAAGATCCTCAAGCCATGAAACATAATGACTTATCTCCTCGCAGTTTAGTTCAGCTCCGGGACAGTAGTAGGTCCTGTCTACCAAGCGCCGGACATGTTTGCTTGAATGGAAATATGTTGTCAACTATTTTTGAATAAACAATATCAAAGACATAAATATGGTTGAGAAACTCACATAATGGTAGAACTGGAGGCGTCTGCACATCGACCCAGATGTCTCTATTACCTTCAATATCATGTTCCGGACGAATATCAAAGGTGATAACCATATCAGGCGCAAATGCATAAGCCTTGCATAGTACTTGCCAAGTTTTGCATTCAAAATAGGTGTACGTGTCTGCATTGTATAATTTGGCGTTGAAAGTATAACCATGCTCGGTCTTCAGGTAAATTCTCTTTACCTCCATAGTTTCCATAGCACTCAAACCTATCTTATCCAAGACAAAAATTCTTGCATGGCAGGGGATGCGCTAGTAGAATAGTGAAAATTTAAAATTATAAGTTGAAGCAAATGAAGCATATATAAGTAATGCTTAATTACGAAAAAAGACTTGTCGTTGTGACTTACTGTATCCACTTCGAAGGTCTCATCCAGCTTGATGCTGAAGCGCCTATCATCAACAAGGAAATTTTGTCGCACAGGCCGCGCTGGTCTTCACAGTATTCGCACTTAATGAAATCTTTTTCGTCGTCAGACGACATTTCCTATGTTCATATAGGTGAAACATTAAACACTTACTAGTTCTATTAATTCAACTAATTCAACTACTTCTATTAGTTCAACTAGTTCTATTAATTCAACTAATTCAACTAAGCATTTAATAAAAATAAACTTGTTCTATTAATTTTCTTACTAAAATAAAGTAGCTAGATCTATATAGTAATATTTTAATTAGATCATCAAATCTCAGATATCTAAATTTTCTTACTAAAAATAAACTAGTTCTATTAATTCAACTAATTCAATTAAGAATTTACTAAAAATAAACTAGTTTTATTAATTTTCTTACTAAAATATATAAAGTAGCTATATATATTAATATTTTAATTAGATCATCAAATCTCATATACCTAAATTTTCTTACTAAAAATAAACTAGTTCTACTAATCCAACTAGTTCAACTAAGCATTTACTAAAAATAAACTAGTTATATTAATTCAACTAGTTCAAATAATCTCATATACCTAAATTTTCTTACTTGAAATAAACTTGTTCTATTAATTTTCATACTAAAAATAAACTAGTTATATTAATTCAACTAGTTCAAATCTCATATATATACCTAATTAATATCTAGCTAATTCATCTAAAATTGACATTAATATTTAACATCTTTTCCATATAATTCATCTAACATTAACATTCTAACATTCTTATCTACGTAATTCATCTAAGATTAATCTAAATAACAGAAAACAGAAAATAAGTAAAAAAAATTGTGTGTGTGTGTGTGCATGTGTGTGTGTACGAGCGGGGGGCGGCGGCGTACGGGCGGCGGCGCGTGACGGCGATGCGATGGGGACGACGCGACGATGGGCGGCGGGCCGAGGGCGACGACGCGATCGAGACGGCGACGTAGTATGGGGTGGCGGCGACGGGCGGCGGGGGCGACGACAGTGACGGCGTACGACGGGCGGCGGGGGCGACGGCGGTGATGGCGTATGACGGGCGGCGGGGGCGACGGCGACGACGGGCGGCGGGGGCGACGGCGGTGACGGCGACGACGGGCGGCGGGGGCGACGGCGCTCGGCGGGGGCGGCGAGGGCGGCGGGGCCGGCGAGGGTGGCGTGTGATGGGCGATGGCGGCGATGTCGCGCGAAGAAGTTGAAGAAGAAGTGGGTCGATGAAACTGATTTTTTCGTAAGTGCCATATATATAGGAGGGGCTTTTAGTACCGGTTGGAGCCACTAACCGGTACTAAAGGCCAATTTTCGCCAGGTCAAGCGGCGGGAAACGGCCCTCTTTAGTACCGGTTCGTGGCTTGAACCGGTACTAAAGGCCCGACACATTAGTACCGGTTGGAGCCACCAACCAGTACAATGATTGTGCGCTGCCACTAGCGGTGCACAATGTTTAGTCCCACCTCGCCGAGCGAAGGGCAGCCGCACTGGTTTATAAACCCAGCCGCGGCTGCTCCTTTGAACTTCTATATATAGCAGGCTTCAGGGCCTAACTTCGGCGCGCTGCCCTGTGAGCCTGCTGGCCCTTCTGGGCCTGTATTTGCAAACCCTAGGTCTGGCAGGCCCACTGGGCAGCGCCCCAACAATTTTTTATAAAATTTTCTTCTATTTATTTCTGAGTAGTTTTTTTGCTGTATTTAGTTTCTTTGTGAATATAACAATTTTTATATAGTTTTTTTCTTTTCTGCATTATTTATTTTCTGCTATTTATTTTTGAGTAAATTTTTATATAGTTTTGTTTTTTCTGTTTTATTTATTTTCTGTTTTATTATGATGCATACTGGACGCAAAAATAGGCTGGAGTTCAAGAAATTTTAAAAAACATTGAAGTGCCCGTGTAACACATGAGTTCTCGTCCGAAACCCTGATACTCCGAAAAAGATTGTCCATTTTGTACACGAGGTGCGTCCAGTTTTCGCCGTGACCCTCTATACTCTTTTGCACATTCTATGCGGGTGAAATGATGATACCATGCAAGGTTCCAACATTTTCAGAGTTCATTTTGTAGTGATTTTCAATTTCACCGTCATTTAGCTCTCTAAACAAATCGGTAAATGACTGAAAAACAATAAATGATGTCAGAACGTGTTGGAAATTGATGACGTCGCTTTGAATGATGCATACTGAACCCAAAAATACGCTGGAGTTCAAAAAAGTTTAAAAAACATTGGAGTGCCCGTGTAACAGACAAGTTCTCGTCCGAAACCCTGATACTCCAAAAGAGATTGTCCAGTTTGTACACGAGGTGCGTCCAGTTTTTGCCGTGACCCTCTCTACTCTTTTGCACATGCTATGCAGGTGAAATGATGATACCATGCCAAGTTCCAACATTTTCAGAGTTCATTTTGTAGTGATTTTCAATTTCACCGTCATTTAGCTCTCTAAACAAATCGGTAAATGACTGAAAAACAGGAAATGATGTCAGAACGTGTTGGAAATTGATGACGTCACTTTGAATGATGCATACTGAACGCAAAAATAGGCTGGAGTTCAAAAAAGTTTGAAAAACATTGAGGTGCCCGTGTAACAGATGAGTTCTCGTCCGAAACCCTGATACTCCGAAAGAGATTGTCCAGTTTGTACACGAGGTGCGTCCAGTTTTTGCCGTGACCCTCTCTACTCTTTTGCACATGCTATGCGGGTAAAATGATGATACCATGCTAAGTTCCAACATTTTCAGAGTTCAATTTGTAGTGATTTTCAATTGCACCGTCATTTAGCTCTCTAAACAAATCGGTAAAATGACTGAAAAACAGCAAATGATGTCAGAACGTGTTGGAAATTGATGACGTCTCTTTGAATGATGCATACTGAACGCAAAAATAGGCTGGAGTTCAAAAAAGTTTAAAAAACATTGAAGTGCCCGTGTAACTGATGAGTTCTCGTCCGAAACCCTGATACTCCGAAAGAGATTGCCCAGTTTGTACACGAGGTGCGACCAGTTTTATCCGTGACCCTCTCTACTATTTTTGCACATGCTATGCGGGTGAAATGATGATACCATGCCAAGTTCCAACATTTTCAGAGTTCATTTTGTAGTGATTTTTAATTTCACCGTCATTTAGCTCTCTAAACAAATCGTTAAATGACTGAAAAATAGCAAATGATGTCACAACGTGTTGGAAATTGATGACGTCGCTTTGAATGATGCATACTGAACGCAAAAATAGGCTGGAGTTCAAAAAAGTTTAAAAACATTGAAGTGCCCGTGTAAGAGATGAGTTCTCGTCCGAAACCCTGATACTCCGAAAGAGATTGTCCAGTTTGTACACGAGGTGCGTCCAGTTTTCGCCGTGACCCTCTATACTGTTTTGCACATGCTATTCGGGTGAAATGATGATACCATGCCAAGTTCCAACATTTTCAGAGTTCATTTTGTAGTGATTTTCAATTTCACCGTCATTTAGCTCTCTAAACAAATCGGTAAATGACTGAAAAACAATAAATGATGTCAGAACGTGTTAGAAATTGATGACGTCGCTTTGAATGATGCATACTGAACTCAAAAATAGGCTGGAGTTCAAAAAAGTTTAAAAAACATTGGAGTGCCTGTGTAATAGACGAGTTCTCGTCCGAAACCCTGATACTCCAAAAGATATTGTCCAGTTTGTACACGAGGTGCGTCCAGTTTTTGCCGTGACCCTCTCTACTCTTTTGCACATGCTATGCGGGTGAAATGATGATACCATGCCAAGTTCCAACCTTTCCAGAGTTCATTTTGTAGTGATTTTCAATTTCACCGTCATTTAGCTCTCTAAACAAATCGGTAAATGACTGAAAAACAGCAAATGATGTCAGAACGTGTTGGAAATTGATGACGTCGCTTTGAATGATGCATACTGAACGCAAAAATAGGCTGGAGTTCAAAAAAGTTTCAAAAACATTGAGGTGCCCGTGTAACAGATGAGTTCTCGTCCGAAACCCTGATACTCCGAAAGAGATTGTCCAGTTTGTACACGAGGTGCGTCCAGTTTTTGCCGTGACCCTCTCTACTCTTTTGCACATGCTATGCGGGTGAAATGATGATACCATGCTAAGTTCCAACATTTTCAGAGTTCAATTTGTAGTGATTTTCAATTTCACCGTCATTTAGCTCTCTAAACAAATCGGTAAATGACTGAAAAACAGCAAATGATGTTAGAACGTGTTGGAAATTGATGACGTCGCTTTGAATGATGCATACTGAACGCAAAAATAGGCTGGAGTTCAAAAAAGTTTAAAAAACATTGAAGTGCCCGTGTAACAGATGAGTTCTCGTCCCAAACCCTCATACTCCGAAAGAGATTGTCCAGTTTGTACACGAGGTGCGTCCAGTTTTTGCCGTGACCCTCTCTACTCTTTTGCACATGCTATGCGGGTGAAATGATGATACCATGCCAAGTTCCAACATTTTCAGAGTTCATTTTGTAGTGATTTTCAATTTCACCGTCATTTAGCTCTCTAAACAAATCGGTAAATGACTGAAAAACAGCAAATGATGTCAGAACGTGTTGGAAATTGATGACGTTGCTTTGAATGATGCATACTGAACGCAAAAATAGGCTGGAGTTCAAATAAGTTTAAAAACATTGATTATCATAAAAAATACATTGATTATCAATGATCTTTTTGTGTACAATCTGAATTGTCAATATGAGTCCTCAACGCTTTAGAAACCGGTGAAGACTCATATTGCGACCACAAATTCTACACATAGAGTTCATGAAGACCAAGTGCTTGTGATAGTTTGAGAAGTAACATATTTAAGGTGGTAAAAATCTTGCTAAGGGAGTGAGGTGGGACTAAAAACAGCTTGCCAGAACCTCTTTACTACCGGTTCGTGCCACGAACCGGTACTAAAGGTGCTGGTCGGGCCCCATCCTCTTTAGTACCGATTCGTGGCATGAACCGGTACTAAAGGTTCGCCCCGAACCGGTACTAAAGATCTCCTCCCGCCTAGCCGTTTTAACCGGCACTAATGGACACATTAGTGCCGGCTCAAATGCAAACCAGCACTAATGTGTCTCACATTTGACCCTTTTTCTACTAGTGCATGATCACTTAGATGATTAGAGGGATGTCTATCTAAGTGGGAGTTCTTAAGTAATATGATTAATTAAACTTTAATTTATCATGAACTTAGCACCTGATAGTATTTTGCATGTCTATGTTGTTGTAGATCAATGGCCCGTGCTACTGTTCCTTTGAATTTTAATGTGTTCCTAGAGACAGCTAAGTTGAAAGATGATGGTAGCAACTACACGGATTGGGTCCGTAACTTGAGGATTATCCTCATTGTTGCATAGAAGAATTACGTCCTGGAAGCACCGCTAGGTGCTAGGCCTGCTGCAGATGCTGCTGATGACGCTAAGAACGTCTGGCAAAGCAAAGCTGATGACTACTCGATAGTTCAGTGTTCCATGCTTTACGGCTTAGAACCGGGACTTCAATGTCGTTTTGAACATCATGAAGCATATGAGATGTTCCAGGAGTTAAAGTTAACATTTCAAGCAAATGCCCGGATTGAGAGATATGAAGTCTCCAATAAGCTCTACAGTTGCAAAATGGAGGAGAATAGTTCTGTCAGTGAACATATACTCAGAATGTCTGGGTACCACAAGCACTTGACTCAGCTGGGAGTAAATCTTCCTGATGATAGTGTCATTGACAGAATTCTTCAATCACTACCACCAAGCTACAAGAGCTTCGTGATGAACTATAATATGCAAGGGATGGATAAGACAATTCCTGAGCTCTTCGCAATGCTAAAGGTTGCGGAGGTAGAAATCAAGAAGGAGCATCAAGTGTTGATGGTCAACAAGACCACCAGTTTCAAGAAAAAAGGGTAAAGGGAAGGAGGGGAAATTCAAGAAGAACGACAAGCAAGTTGCTGCTCAAGTGAAGAAGCCCAAGTCTGGACCTAAGCCTGAGATTGAGTGCTTCTACCACAAAGGGACTGGTCACTGGAAGCGGAACTGCCCCAAGTATTTGGCGGATAAGAAGGATGGCAAGGTGAACAAAGGTATATGTGATATACATGTTATTGATGTGTACCTTACTAATGCTCGCAGTAGTGCCTGGGTATTTGATACTGGTTCTGTTGCTAATATTTGCAACTCGAAACAGGGACTACGGATTAAGCGAAGATTGGCTAAGGACGAGGTGACAATGCGCGTGGGAAATGGTTCCAAAGTCGATGTGCTCGCCGTCGACACGCTACCTCTACATATACCTTCGGGATTAGTTTTAGACCTGAATAATTTTTATTTGGTGCCAGCGTTAAGCATGAATATTATATCTGGATCTTGTTTGATGCAAGACAATTATTCATTTAAATTTGAGAATAATGGTTGTTCTATTTATATGAGTAATATCTTTTATGGTCATGCACCCTTGAAGAGTGGTCTATTTTTATTGAATCTCGATAGTAGTGATACACATATTCATAATATTGAAGCAAAAAAATGCAGAGTTGATAATGATAGTGCAACTTATTTGTGGCACTGACGTTTGGGTCATATTGTTGTAAAGCGCATGAAGAAACTCCATTCTGATGGACTTTTGGAATCACTTGATTATGAATCACTTGGTACTTGCGAACCATGCCTCATGGGCAAGATGACTAAAATTCCGTTCTTCGGAACAATGGAGCGAGCAACAGATTTATTGGAAATCATACATACTGATGTATGTGGTCCAATGAACATTGAGGCTCGCGGCGGGTATCGTTATTTTCTGACCTTCACAGATGATTTGAGCAGATATGGGTATATCTACTTGATGAAACATAAGTCTGAAACATTTGAAAAGTTCAAAGAATTTCAGAGTGAAGTGGAAAATCATCGTCACAAGAAAATAAAGTTTCTGCGATCTGATCGTGGAGGAGAATATTTGAGTTACGAGTTTGGTCTTCATTTGAAACAATGCGTAATAGTTTCGCAACTCACGCCACCCGGAATACCACAGCGTAATGGTGTGTCCAAACGTCGTAATCATACTTTACTAGATATGGTGCGATCTATGATGTCTCTTGCTGATTTACCGCTATCGTTTTGGGGTTATGCTTTAGAGACAGCTGCATTCACATTAAATAGGGCACCATCTAAATCCGTTGAGACGACACCTTATGAACTGTGGTTTGGCAAGAAACCCAAGTTGTCGTTTCTAAACGTTTGGGGCTGCGATGCTTATGTGAAAAAGCTTCAACCTGATAAGCTCGAACCCAAATCGGAAAAACGTGTCTTCATAGGATACCCAAAAGTGACTGTTGGGTACACCTTCTATCACAGATCCGAAGGCAAGACATTCGTTGCTAAGAATGGATCCTTTCTAGAGGAGGAGTTGATCTCGAAAGAAGTGAGTGGGAGGAAAGTAGAACTTGATGAGAGGTAACTGTACCTGCTGCCTTGTTGGAAAGTAGTTCATCACCGAAATCAGTTCCTGTGACTCCTACACCAATTAGTGAGGAAGCTAATGATGATGATCATGTAACTTCAGATCAAGTTACTACTGAACCTCGTAGGTCAACCAGAGCAAGATCCGCACCAGAGTGGTACGATAATCCTGTTCTGGAAGTCATGTTACTTGACCATGACGAGCCTACGAACTATGAGGAAGCGATGATGAGCCCAAATTCCGCGAAATGGCTTGAGGCCATGAAATCTGAGATGGGATCCATGTATGAGAACAAAGTGTGGACTTTGGTTGACTTGGCCGATGATCGGCAAGCCATCGAGAATAAATGGATATTCAAGAAGAAGACTGACGCTGACGGTAATGTTACTGTCTACAAAGCTCGACTTGTTGCGAAAGGTTTTCGACAAGTTCAAGGAGTTGACTACGATGAGAACTTCTCACCCATAGTGATGCTTATGTCCGTCCGAATTATGTTAGCAATTGCTGCATTTGATGATTATGAAATTTGGCAAATGGATGTAAAGACTGCATTCCTGAATGGATTTCTGGAAGAAGAGTTGTATATGATGCAACCTGAAGGTTTTATCGATCCAAAGGATGCTAACAAAGTGTGCAAACTCCAGTGATCCATTTATGGACTGGTGCAAGCATCTCGGAGTTGGAATAAACGTTTTGATAGTGTGATCAAAGCATATGGTTTTATACAGACTTTTGGAGAAGCCTGTATTTACAAGAAAGTGAGTGGGAGCTCTGTAGCATTCTAATATTATATGTGGATGACATATTGTTGATTGGAAATGATATAGAATTTCTGGATAGCATAAAAGGATACTTGAATAAGAGTTTTTCAATGAAAGACCTCGGTGAAGCTGCTTATATATTAGGCATCAAGATCTATAGAGATAGATCAAGACGCTTAATTGGACTTTCACAAAGCACATACCTTGATAAAGTTTTGAAGAAGTTCAAAATGGATCAAGCAAAGAAAGGGTTCTTGCCTGTGTTACAAGGTGTAAATTGAGTCAGACTCAATGCCCGACCACTGCAGAAGTTTGAGAGAAAATGAATGTCATTCCCTATGCTTCAGCCATAGGTTCTATCATGTATGCAATGCTGTGTACCAGACTTGGTGCGTGCCTTGCTATTAGTTTAGTAGGGAGGTACCAAAGTAATCCAGGAGTGGATCACTGGACAGCGGTCAAGAACATCCTGAAATACCTGAAAAGGACTAAGGATATGTTTCTCGTTTATGGATGTGACAAAGAGCTCGTCGTAAATGGTTACGTCAATGCAAACTTTGACACTGATCCGGATGACTCTAAGTCACAAACCGGATACATATTTATATTGAACGGTGGAGCTGTAAGTTGGTGCAGTTCTAAGCAAAGCGTCATGGCGGGATCTGGGGGTGAAGCGGAGTACATAGCTGCTTCAGAAGCAGCAAATGAAGGAGTCTGGATGAAAGGAGTTCATATTCGATCTAGGTGTCATACCTAGTGCATCGGGTCCAATGAAAATATTTTGTGACAATACTGGCGCAAATGCCTTGGCAAAGGAATCCAGATTTCACAAGAGCACCAAGCACAACAAGAGACGCTTCAATTCCATCCGCGATGAAGTCAAGGAGGGAGACATTGAGATTTGCAAGATACATACGAATCTGAATGTTGCAGATCTGTTGACTAAGCCTCTCTCACGAGCAAAACATGATCAGCACCAAGACTCCATGGGTGTTAGAATCATTACTGTGTAATCTAGATTACTGACTCTAGTGCAAGTGGGAGACTGAAGGAAATATGCCCTAGAGGCAATAATAAAGTTGTTATTTATATTTCCTTATATCATGATAAATGTTTATTATTCATGCTAGAATTGTATTAACCAGAAACTTAGTACATGTGTGAATACATAGACAAACAGAGTGTCACTATTAAGCCTCTACTTGACTAGCTCGTTGAATCAAAGATGGTTAAGTTTCCTAGCCATAGACATGAGTTGTCATTTTATTAACGGGATCACATCATTTGAGAATGATGTGATTGACTTGACCCATTCCTGTTAGCTTAGCACTTGATCGTTTAGTTTGTTGCCATTGGTTTCTTCATGACTTATACATGTTCCTATGACTATGAGATTATGCAACTCCCCAATACCGGAGGAACACTTAGTGTGCAATCAAACGTCACAACGTAACTGGGTGATTATAAAGATGCTCTACAAGTGTCTCTGGTGGTGTTTGTTGAGTTGGCATAGGTCGAGACTAGGACTTGCCACTCCGAGTATCGGAGAGGTATCTCTGGGCCCTCTCGGTAATGCACATCATTATAAGCCTTGCAAGCAATGTGAGTAATGAGTTAGTTGTGGGATGATGTATTACAGAACGAGTAAAGAGACTTGCCGGTAATGAGATTGAACTAGGTATTGAGATACTGATGATCGAATCTCGGGCAAGTAACATACCAATGACAAAGGGAACAACGTATGTTGTTATTCGGGTTGACCGATAAAGATCTTCGTAGAATATGTAGGAACCAATATGAGCATCCAGGTTCCGCTATTGGTTATTGACCGTAGATGAGTCTCGGTCATGTCTACATAGTTCTCGAACCCGTAGGGTCCGCACGCTTAACGTTCTGTGATGATCGGTATTATGAGTTTATGTCTTTTGATGAATTGAAGGTTGTTCGGAGTCCCGGATGTGATCACGGACATGACGAGGTGTCTCGAAATGGTCGATACATAAAGATCGATATATTGGATGGCTATGTTTGGACATCGGAATGGTTCCGGGTGAGTTCAGACATTTACCTGAGTACTGGGGGGTTACCGGAACCCCCAGGGGAGTATATGGGCCCTAATGGGCCTTAGTGGAGAGAGAGAGAGGGGCAGCCAGGGCAGGCAGCGTGCCCCCTTCCCCTTGGGTCCGAATTGGACTAGGGAAGGGGGGCGGCGTCCCCCTTTGCTTCTCGGGGAATCCTACTCCCGGTCGGAGTAGGACTCCCCTAGGGCGCGCCATAGGGAGGGACGGCCCCTCCCCTCCTCCACTCCTTTATATATGGGGGAGGAGTCACCCCATAGACACACAAGGTGATTGTTAGTCGTGTGCGGTGCCCCCTCCACAGATTTCCACCTCGGTCATATCGTTGTAGTGCTTAGGCGAAGCCCTGCGTCGGTAACTTCATCATCACCGTCATCACGCCATCGTGCTGACGAAGCTCTCCCTCGACACTCAGTTGGATCTAGAGTTCGTGGGACGTCACCGAGATGAACGTGTGCAGATCGCGGAGGTGTCGTACTTTCGGTACTAGGATCGGTCGGATCGTGAAGACGTACGACTACATCAACCGCGTTGACATAACGCTTCCGCTTTCGGTCTACGAGGGTACGTGGACAACACTCTCCCCTCTCGTTGCTATGCATCACCTAGACGGATCTTGCGTGTTTAGGAAAATTTTGAAATTACTGCGTTCCCCAACAAGAGGGCGCAATGGTCAGATCCAGGGCCATTACGTTTGCGTATCTGATCACCAACGGGCAACCGCCCGCAAGAAGCTTGCCAGAGGAAAATCTTGATCTTAGGAGGGATACGAGCCCTCCAGATCCACTTGAACTTGGAAGTGGTGGAGCAAGAGATCAGCTTACCATATAACGATTTCACAGAAAAACGACCAGAAGGGGAGTGGCACTAGTACAGCGAGCTCCTAAACAAACGGTTTTTAACCCCTTTCCGCAACGGCATTTGGACCCGTCGCCAAGTGAGTGTGTGCGATAGGGGGGTCCTTCGCACAAGACCCAGAAACCGCCGGGGATATGCCCTCCTGGCACACACGATCGGCAAAATGAGGTCGTGTGCGACCGACGAGCGCTCAAATACGGAAATACGTACAGTAGCACTACTGGAATTTGCTTATTTGCCGTCTGCTGGCGGACAGCAAAGAAGGTCTTTGCCGTCAGCTTGAAAAAACGGACGACAAAGAACTGGCTGATGGCAAAGAATGTCTTTGCCATCAGCCAATTCTTTGCCGTCTGCTGGCGGACGGCAAAGAATCTTTGCCATTAGCTGGCGGACGGCAAAGAGAGAGGTGGGCCCCACTAACGAGCTGCTTAGAAAAAAACCTAACGGCCCCCCCTCTTTGCCGTCTGCTAGCAGACGACAAAGAGCAAAAAACCGGACGACAAAGGGGGGCGGACGGCAAAGAGACAACCTAACTAACGGCCGTCCCCCCACCCCGCTCCCTCCCTCTCTCTCTTTCTGTTCCTCCCCACCCCGACGACCACCGCCACCTGCCGCCGCCCCGGCCACCAGCCACCCGTCGCCCCACCGCCCGCCGCCGCCCGCTCGCCCCGCACCCCTCCCCTGCGGCGCACCTTCCACGCCGGCCAGCCGCCCCCTCCCCTCCCCTGCATGGCCGTCCCCGCCCCGTCCCGCCGCGGCCTCCCCCTCCACCGGGCCGCCGCCGCCCCCACCCGCCGCGGCCACCCCCTCCACCAGGCCGCTGCTGCCCCCACCCGCCGCGGACTCCCCTCCACCGGGCCGCCGCCGCCCCCACCCGCCGCGGCCTCCCCCTCCACCGGGCCGCCGCCTCCACCTCCACCGGCGATCCCCTGCGCAGGTGAGTGATCTTCCCCCCTTTCTTTAGTTTAGTTTGTTTTAGTTTAGTTTCTTTTAGTTACTTTTAGTTAATTTAGTTTCTGTTTTAGTTATAGTTTTACTTTATTTTTAGTTTCAGTTTAGTTTTAGTTTTATTTTAGATTAGTTTTAGTTTTAGTTTAGAAGAATAAGAAGAGTAGAAGGAGGAGGAGGAGGGAGGAAGAGGTGGAGGGAGAAGAAGAAAGAAAAGAATAAGAAGAAAGAAGAAGAAGAAGAAGAAGAAGAAGAAGAAGAAGAAGAAGAAGAAGAGGAAGAAAGAAGAGGAAGAGGAAGAGGAGGAGGGAGGAAGAGGAGGAGAAGAAGAAGAAAAAGAAAAGAAGAAGAAGAAGAGGAAAAAGGAGAAGAGGAAGAAGAAGAAGAAGAAGAAGAAGAAGAAGAAGAAGAAAAGAAGAGAAGAAGAAGAAAAGAAGAAGAGAAGAAGAAGAAAAGAAAAAGAAAACAGGAAAAAAGAAGAAGAAGAAGAAAACGATACCCTGACACCCCGACCCCGACACCCCGACACCCTGACACCCCGACCCCGACACCCCGACAACCTGACACCACACCCCGACCCCGACCCCGACACCCTGACACCCCGACCCCGACACGCCACCCCGACACCCCGGCACGACACCCCGACCCCCGACACCCTGACACCACACCCCGACCCGACCCCGACCACCCCGACCCCGAAACAGCACCCCGACCCCGACACGGCACCCCGACCCCGACACGACACCCACGACACCAGAGGCCGACGAGGTCATATATTTGTGAATTATGAGTTAGGTCATATATTTGATGCCACTGAACCCTATGAGCCCGTCATTGATTATAGTGATGATGATGATTATGCATTTATTGATGATAGTGATCGAGATTATTAGTAGTGTCAGGTATTCAATTTTTTTATGTTGTACTTGATGATGATACATAAGTGATATACATATAATTATTCATGTCGGTATTTTTTCTATGTTGTACTAATTTCGTTTACTCTTTGTCATGGCAGGTGTTGAAAGATGGTGGGCGCTGGTCTAGAGCGCTCCGAGGCCCCTTCTTCGTCGGCGCGTGGTGGGAGGTTTTCCATTCCACACGCACCTCTCCGCCGAGCGTTGCTGGACAGTATGGCGACACCGCCGGGCCCTTCTTCGTCGACAACGGTGCCCAGCAGGGGACGAGGTAAGGGAGGGAAGAAGAGAGGAATTGGAGCACGTGGTCGTGGGAGAGGAGGTAGGGTGACTGCTAGGGCGCCTTCCTCGCCGCCACCCCTAGCTATTTCACCCGAGCACGTGACTGCTAGGGTGCACTCGTCCGGGGAGGAGGCTACACGGACTCCGGTCCACGAGCCTTCGGCCCACGAGCCTCGGGTCGACGGGCCTTCGGCCCACGAGCCTTGGGTCGACGCGCCTTCGGCCCACGAGACCTCGGAGGAGCACACGTCTGGATGGGGTACCTGGCCGGATGAGCCTGAGGGGCCGAGTGGCCATGCTGATGATGGCGAGGAGCCGACTGATATTGAGGAGGAAGGGGGCACCGTCTACCAGCGTGGTTGTACACGGCTCCCGTCCGTGCCGGCGACCCGCGAGCAGAGGTGGTTGATTTTCCCTGATGGGGAGAGGTAAGTGCATTTAATCCTTTTGTACCTTCTGCATTCACGTTTCTTCAAATATCTAATGCGTTGGCTTTGTCATGCTGTAGGGGTAGGGACCACCATCATAGTGTCCGCCGGCCCAACTCCGTCCTTGGAGTGCTTTGCCGGCAAAACTTCCCAGGGTTTGTCATGTTGCCTGGTGAGGGTCGGCTTCTAGAGCTTGGATTGAGCTGGGAGAACTACTTGGCTGCCCCGGCCCCGCCGGGTGAGATTATCGACGGTGTCTTGTGCGACACGAGGGCAGATGTGGTGATCAGAAAGTTCTGGGTAATTTCTCCTTTACACATTTAAAAATCTTCAACTAGCTAGTTATTAATTGTACTAATCAATATTGTCTCATTTGATTGCAGACATTCTACAGGTGTGAGGAGGGATATGAGGAGGAGGCGGCAAATGTTATCGAGAACGCCTGCAAGCACCTACTACAGAACTTACGGCACGAGGCTCGGGTGCAGGCTGTTCGAGACTACTATGCCTTGCGTGGTATCAAGAAGCCCAAGCCGGCGTTCCGCGATAAGTTCCTGAGTAAGGAGCAGTACATGAAGGTAATTCTTAAGGCCTTGTACTTACTTCCTTCATTTAGTAATTCATAGCTGTAGCGCTCAAGTTTCTATTTGCTAACTTAGGCGCCTCCAAGATAGTGTGCGGATCGGATGGATTGTTGGGAGGTGTTGGTCAATGAGTGGTGCTCAAAAGAATGGCTAGCCGTCCACAACGCGGCCAAGGACAAACGTGCACAAATGGAAGGTGTGCCACACCATCAAGGCAGCTCCAACTTATATCAGTTCGGGTGGAACTGGGTATGTGGTTTGCTTCATGATTCATGCAATTCATTCATCATGCTAGCTTGAGCCCTTTAATTACTAATTTACTTTGTTTCACTCTTTCAGGCATGCTACAATAAGGCGGATAAGGTGCCAGAGGTGTATGACCTGTATGCCATGGCCCACACTGCCTCTTTCAAGAAAGTCAAGGCATTCTCTCCGTCCGACCTCGATGATGCAAACAACTTCACCAACATCTCCTCCCACGACAAGCTCGTGAAATATAGAGATGAGGGGAAGGCGAGGAAAGGGGAGGACTTTAACCCGAGCCAGGGTCCCATTGATCCAGAGGTGGTGATGATATCTGGTGGCGGGAGGTCCCATGGCACCATAGCCATTGGAGATGGACTTATCCGTTATCCTAGCACTCTCCCGGAGATCAAGGCGCGCCAGTCGAGCTCCGCTCCTGAGATAAGGCCTCGTGAACGGCCAGTCCAACTCGCCATCAAGGTTAGTTATACGTACTCAGTTATCTTTCTCCATTACATTGTCTGTGCTTCCATCAATGATTACAAATGGTAACGAGGAGTGGTGTTGCAGGCTGCTATACAGTGTGAGAGAGATAGAACGGAGAAACTTCTGGCGGAGGCGGCGGAGAGGCAGCGGGAGTTGGAGGAGAGGATGACAACGATGTTGGAGGAGGAGAGGGCACGGAATGACATGCAGGCAAGGGCCATGTACGAGCTCCTTGTGGTAAGTTTCTTCTGCAGATTAGCCAAAACATTCATGTAGTGTTTGTCTCATTACTAACTAGTATGACTGAGTCGTCAAAACCAAATGTGCAGTCTGTGTGCGAGAAGACCGGTCAGACCACTCCGCCGATGCCAGTGATTGCTCCTGGGACCACTGTGAGTTTAATTTGAATGGACATTACCTGCTAGTCTTAACATTTGAGTGTCATTATGCTAACGAGACATTGGAAATGATATTTGGTGCAGCGTAACTCCAGACAAGCATCGCACGATCCTTCTCCAGCTACCGGCACGAGCCTGCCCGCTCCTACACCTCCATGATCATGGTAAGTTTCTCTAGTGTTTTGCTTAACAAATGCATGAGACCTAGACTTAGCCTTATTTCCTCCAAAATGCTTACCACAATGACCTAGACTTAGCTTTATTTCCTCCAAAATGACTTAATAAGCTTACTGACCTCCAAAACCATCCATTTTACCTCGGTTAGCTCTAAAACGATCTATACTTAGCTTTGTTTCCTCCAAAATGACCAAAGTTAGCTCTAATATGCTTAGTTAACTAGGTTTGCTCAATAATGACATGTACTTACCTTACTTATGTCAAAAATGGCATAATTAGCTTAGTTAGCTCATAAACGATCCATTTTACCTAAGTTAGTTCTAAAATGATCCATTTTACCTTAGTTAGCTCATAAACGATCCATTTTACCCAAGTTAGCTCTAAAATGACCCATTTTATCTTACTTAGCTCATAAATGATCCATTTCACCCAAGTTAGCTCTAAAATGACCCATTTTACCTTACTTAGCTCATAAATGATCCATCTTACCTAGGTTAGCTCTAAAATGGTGCATTTTACCTAAGTTAGCTCATAAGCGATCCATTTCACCTAGGTTAGCTCATAAACGATCCATTTCACCTAAGTTAGCTCACAAACGATCAATTTCACCTAAATTAGCTCATAAATGTCATATATTCTTCCTCTTCTTCTTCTTCTTCTTTTTCTTCTTCTTCTTCTAATCTTCTTCTTCTAACTTTCTTATTTCCCATTTTGCAGAATTCATTCGCTTCACGGAAGCTAGCATAGATGGAGTGCTTGTTTGGATGAACTATGTTTCTTTTGTATCGATGAACTATGCATGTATGGTAGGATGACACTATTGTAATATGTATGGTTGGATGCATGTATGCGGAATTTGCTATGTATGGTTGATGGAACTATGCATGTATGATGAAATTATATGTGTTGGATATCTCATATGTTTGCTTTGAACTTGCCATGTGAAAAATATATATGTATCATCTATTTGCTGTGAAAATGGTTGGGTATAAGAAAAAACAGAAAAAGAGGCTATGCAGGCTCTTTGCCGTCTGCCACCGACGGCAACGGGTTCTTTGCCGTCCGCGGCGGACGGCAAAGAAGCCACGTGGCAATCACCTGTGCTTCCTGGCAGCTGACCCATTTGGTCAGTTTGCCTACCGTGGCAGACGGCAAAGGCTTGATGCTCTTTGCCGTCAGCCACAGACGACAAAGACTGCCGTTAGCCACCTAACGGACTAACAGCGAACTTATTGCCATCGGCTTTCTTTGCCGTCCGCCGCTGATGGCAAAGGCCCCTTTGCCGTCCGCTTCACAAAGCAGACGGCAAAGAAGCTCTTTACCGATGCCTACTTTGCCGGAGCCTTTTGCCGTCCGCCATCCTTGCCTTTGCCGTCTGCCGTGGCAGACGGCAAAGTAGCTGATTCCTGTAGTGTAGAGCTAAAAAATACAATTATACGGCAAAATTGTTTCCGGTCGCAAGTACATCCCACACAGTCAGTCCCCGCTAAACTTTTCCGTTCGTATGTACATCCCACACAGTCGCGCGACGGAAAACATTTCCGTCCATAGGTACATCACACACCATTTTTCCCGTTAAATCGCTTGCATTATTGAATATATCACACACAGTCCATGGAAGAAACTGTGTGGCAAAGTCTATCCATCACACACAGTTTTCATGTGGTAAACGTTTGCGCAAGGTGGCCTAACGCAAACAGTTTTCAAGAGAAAGTCGTGTGTGATTGTTCAGTGATCCAACATGGTTTATTCCTAGAAACTGTGTGCGTTGCCTAAGGTCATCGCCCACGGTATTTGTTTAACAACCGTTTGCAATAGCAAAACCCAATTTGCACGCTAATTCTCCACTAGCAGGCTAATTATCTGATTATTCATAATCCATTTATTAATTTAATTGACAGTTCATATTAAGGACACAATATATTTCATTTTCATAATTGAAATACATCAGAGTACAACATCATATAGCTTCAGCACTCAGCTACCCCATTACACAACTACACGAGGACCAAGTTTCACATGCAACATCTATAACCTTTCGAAATTAGCATCATAAACGGTACATAGACAGATGTATCTCATCTATAAAACTGCTAAAGCAGAAGGCGAATATTGAGCCTTCAATGATGTTGAAGGTCTTTGTAACTTTAGGCCAGTGCCTGTGGATGATTGACCGTCCATCTTTCATCCTCTTCAGGAACACTTCAATATTGAACCGTGGGTGTTGTATGAATACCTTCCTCGCCTCCTGACCATACAGGTGGTTTGAGAGGTAATCATCAGTGAACTGCTTTGGAAAGGCCTGAAAACAAGGATGTGCATACATATCTTCTCTATATTGGAAATGGGGCAAAGGAATTAAAAAGGCAAGGTATAATAGTTAGTACCATCCTGTAGTGAACTGATGTCTTCTTCATTGTGCAGACAAAGATCTTGTTGTTTTTTGTCGCTAATTTCTTTATCCTAACAATCTTTCTGAGTTTCTTGACTTGACTAATATTCATGGACAATTCATTTCCCCATATGCAAAAAGGGTCGAACAGTGGGTTAAAACCTATGACAACAGGACCTACATGTGCAAGACCAAATTGTTAAAAACCTAAATATTAGAATGGTTCCTGCAATTGCACAATAATGTGCTATTAGACAACGGACCATGCACGTGCTAACCTCGATTGTAAACCTCAGTGCTTCCCATTGTTTCCCTGCAACACATATAAGGTAGTTAGTCATTAGGTTAAGTAAGGGTTCGCATGCTATCAGTAAAATATGTTGATGAAAAATAATCACATTGCAGATTCATCAGATTAATTCAAGCCACAGGGAAAACCCATTTATCCAAACCAAGCATGATTAGGAACTAGGAAATATGGCACTTGTATATGTTTCTCATGTATTAAGTGCAGCGAAATTCGATTTATTCCTCACATGCACAACAATACAAAATTCTACCCACAGCAATTGGACATCGCATTACAGAATTGAACGAAGCAGCTAACTAAACACCACAACAAATGAACCAAACATTAACTGAGCACCACATTGCACAATATAAATTGAACCAAACAGTTAACTAAACACCACAACAAATGATCCAAACATTAACTGAGCACCACATTGCACAATATAACATACTCCTAATAGAAGATCAGACAGTTAACCAAACAGTTAACTACAGCCAATTGTAGCAATTGTATTTGTTTCTCATGTATTTACTACAGCCAAATTCAATTTTTCCTCACAAGGTATACAATAACAGAACGCACCCACAATTTTGTAAAGATAAATTCGATTTATTTCTCACATGGAAGACAATACAAAATTGCAGCCTGAAGAATTGAACATCACATTTGCAGAGTTGAACCAAATAGTTAACTGAAGACGTCAACTAATTAACAAAACAGTTAATAAGTGAGCACCACACTGCACGACCTATAAAACATATACACTAGAGCAATAGATTGCATGGTAAAATTAGATAGCACAATTCACTAGAATTTATGAAGGAAAGGCAGGAGCAGCACACGTGATACGTACATTTTGCATCATGCTTTTATATCGATATTTATTGCATTATGGGCTATTATTACACATTATGTCACAATACTTATGCCTATTCTCTCTTATTTTACAAGGTTTCCATAAGGTGGGAGAATGCCGGCAGCTGGAATTCTGGGCTGGAAAAGGAGCAAATATTAGAGACCTATTCTGCACAGCTCCAAAAGTCCTGAAACTCCACGGAAGTTATTTTTGGAAATAATGATAAATACTGAGGGAGTCCTGGATTAGGGGGTCCTCGGATAGCCGGACTATATACTTTAGCCAGACTGTTGGACTATGAAGATACAAGATTGAAGACTACGTCCCGTGTCCGGACGGGACTCTCCTTGGCATGGAAGGCAAGCTTGGCAATATGGATATATAGATCTCCTCCCTTGTAACCGACTCTATGTAACCCTAGCCCCCTCCGGTGTCTATATAAAACGGAGGGTTTAGTCCGTAGGACAACAACAATCATACCATAGGCTAGCTTCTAGGGTTTAGTCTCTACGATCTCGTGGTAGAACAACTCTTGTAATACTCATATCATCAAGATCAATCAAGCAGGAAGTAGGGTATTACCTCCATCGAGAGGGCCCGAACCTGGGTAAACATCGTCTCCCCTACCTCCTGTCAGGACCGGATTTTCGGGATATCAATTTCCTAGAAAATGGCCCTTGTGCTAACCAGCCCCAGGATTACTGTTAGCTGATGAGGCACCAACTTGATATAGAAATTCCAAGCAACATACATAATATGTAGTACAAGACCATTGTGGCCTATGAGTACAACAATTGGTTTCTAGTGGCTGATGGCGGAAGCGGTTTGTTGTTCATCTGCGTCTATGGGACTCCATTTCCCACAGGAACAGCTGACCAGGATAACTCCTATCTTCGCGAGGCTGCTATCACCTTTGCATGGGTTCCGGGGCTATCGTCGCAACGCTCCTCTCCACGCAAGAAATCTGGCCAAGACAATAGCCAGGGACAAGCCAGTGAGTACTTTTGAATGTACTCGCAAACATTATGAACACGGGTATAATACAACGAATGATAATCATGCTCTGAAATATTCTATGATCACAATGTCAGTCACGAAATAAACAAAATCAATGATGCACGCATGCAGGTTGTTCATATAAAACATGAATATGGAATACAGGAGTAGAAATAGAATGCACCGATCGGGTGTCTGAAGCGACGCCTCGAAAGGATAATAATATAAATCATGCCTCAGTCGGGCGTCTGAGGGACACCACATAAAGGGCTTATAAATAAAAGAAATAACAAGCATGCCACAGTCGGGCGTCTATGCGACACCACATAAAGGGCTTATAAATAATTTAAATAACAAGCATGCCACAGTCGGGCGTCTGAGCGACACCACATAAAGGGCTTATAAATAATTTAAATAACAAGCATGCCACAGTCGGGCGTCTGAGCGACACCACATAAAGGGCTTATATAAGAATAATCACAGTGAATATCCAGGAGGTAGAACCGTCCCAGGGATACTCAATAATTCAAATAATGTAAATGGTTAGTCCATAATAATAGTGATCATAATCATCATGAGTCACAAGTCATGATCCATGTTCTGGTTTAGCAATTTTTCCTTCGAAGACCGACACTAAGACCGACACTTGACCCATCCTAGACTGTAGTCCTTACCCATGGACACGGCTATTCGAATAGATGTATAATCTCTGCAGAGGGTGTACTCTTTACCCACGGGTAACGGATTTCTTTAGTCCATCGGGACTAATTCCGTCTACGGTCTTTTAATTGAAAACACGCCTAACCACACACACCAGCCTAACTTACCGGTGTCTGGAATCACCCACGACACCCATTAAGCAAAACTCTAAGTGGGGAGGCTACAACCTCGACTTAGCATGGGTTCACAAAATTTATACCGCGCGCAAAATTAGGGGAGCTACCCCTTCGGCTACAACCGAAACACCCATGCCCCCGGACCAGGTGGCATGCCTATCGGATGCCTCCGGTATCTTCCACCATGGCCTCTCTGTATGGTGTGTGCTTGGTAAGGGGTTGACAACTTACTGAACCGTACCCTACCTATGGCAGGGACAAGTGGTAGTACGAAACAAGTATGGGGGTTACTGGAACAAGACTCGATCTACGGCCGACTCAGGAGGTTTAAGTATTCCCTGCATGATTAGCATAGCAAATATGTTTCAACCAACAGACAAAATCACCACTCATCATACCTCATCATGCCATACCGGACACAACCGACTTGACGAGGAACTAGAGACAAGCTCGTGTCTACCCAAGACAGAGACTTTCCCGGCTTCCTTCCGGTAGGCATGAAAGGCATACGAAGATGATTACTATCACAAGCATATCCATTTCTAACAGCAAAGGATCTTCATTATGCACTCATGCGTATGATTGTATCGTCACATAAAATAACGAATGCTCCATGTCAAGGTGGTGTTGTAACCGTATCAAACAACACACAAAAATATTATGCCAGGGTTCAGAATGCTTGCCTTCAAGTTGTGGAGAGGCAGGGTGCATCCCAAAAACTTTTTGAAAGTTTTCTTCTCTCTCCAAAATCCTATTTTGAGGAAATTTAAATTAACACATAATTTTAAAACGGTACAAAAATGTTGTTTGGAAAATTTTATAATAAATATGAAAATAAACTAGACAAAATTTGAGAAACAACAGAAAAAGAATCAAATCACTTGGACTTATATTCAAAAAGTTATAGCCAGTCAAAGTTTAGTCAAAGTTCTATTTTTAATAAAAATCAGAAAAAGAAAACGGTTCGGGGGCTTACGCTTTCCCCTAGCGAAGGCATATTCGATGGAATACGTTTCCACTTAAGCCAGCGTGGGTCGACTCGTGGGTCACTGACAGTGGGTCCCTTGGGCCCACTGGTCAGGTTTGACCAGTCACCCGCGCCTCCTTCTCCTCTGGCCGAGCGGTGGCGGGGCTCCGGCGATCGCCGTCGACGAACGGCGGCTCCCCGCGGGATTCTGAGGGCGGGAATGGATCCGCTGGTCCAGGGCGGTCCTCCCAGTGGTTGATAGGCTGGCGAGCGTGGAGGGGGTCACCGGCGGCGAGCTCCGCGGCGGACGGTGGTTTCGGGAGCAATTGGGGGCTTGGGCGACGGTGGCTCCCGGTCAAGGCTGAGGTGTTGGGTGGCTCCGCACGGTCGAGGGGAGTCGGACGGTGGCCCTAGAAGGACTAGGGAGGCCCTGCTCGCGACGTTCGGCACCGGAGCGTGGCGGCGGACGAACTGGCCGGAGACGAGGAAGAAGGCCTCCCCCCGTCGATTGTTGGCTATGGGAGCACTAGGGAGATGGCCTGAGGTCGCCTGAGGGTCTGGACGAGCTCGGGGGCTCCTTTTATAGGCGGTCGAGGTCGGTTCCCGCGGCTGCGGATAAGAACGCTGGCGAACCGCCGTTCTGTAGCTGCAGGGCGACGTGGCGGCGAAGTGCACTAGCAAACGAGCTCGCGGATGAGCTCGAGCTGTTCTAGAGAGCAGCTGGCGCGCTGGAGTGGCTCGGGCGGTGCTGCCACGGCCGGGGCCTGCTGCGGCCGTTAGCTAGCCACCATGGCCGACCTGACGGTGGCTCTGATGGGTGCCAGGGGTGGCTTGGAGGGTTCTGGCGAGCGGATGAGGACGGGCGTGGCCCTGGGGGTGAGCAAAGGCCAGGGGCAAGACGCGGCGGCTCGGGTGCACGCACGTGCAAAACGCGCGCTCTGGCCGCGCCCAGAGCATGCACGCCAGGTGTTCGACGTAATGACAACGCGTGATAGAGGGTTCCAATCCACATGGGGTTTAACACTGTGGAGCTATAGACTAGGGTAGAGCCCTGAGACATGTTGGTTTGGTCAGGGGATCAAGCCCACAATGCAAACTAAAAACCAAGCCAAAACTGGCCATGCACACTAGGTGTTTGACAGAATGCTATGGGCATCTAGGCATCTCTTGGGGTGGCCAAAAACTCCAGATCATAGTCTCTTTGGATGATAAAGAGGGTGGCAAGGTTAGTTTGTCAAAAACAAAAACTTGTTAGTGCAAGTTTTTGAGAAAACCAAATCTGGACAGAAATTAAAGGCTGTAATTGCATGAACCAAAAATACTCCAATGGGTCCATTCTCCTGGATTTAAGGGTTTTGCAGGGAGGACTATAAGCAGGAAAAAGAATCATGGGCAACAGAGCAAACAAAAATAGAGTTCCAGTATAAAATGCCAAACTGGACCAGAGAGCAAAAGAGGATGATTTGCTCAAATTTTTCAAAGAACACTCATGGGTTTTGGCATAAAGTAGAATTACATGCATCTACTGACATCTCCAAACACTTGGAAGAAGTTTTAAAGAAATATTTAAATAGGTTGCAGTGCAAAATTATCAACTGGACCAGATTTGAAAATTTGGTGTAGAGCTCAAAATCTCCAATGACCAAAAGATATTTTTGCATAAAAGTGATGTGGAAACATCACATGACATCCCCAAAATTTGGTTGAAATTTTAAAGAAGTATTTGAAAGGGTTACAGTGCAAAAGAGGCTCCATAACTTATGAAAAATCCTTTTTAGAAGAATAAAGCTCAGGAAAAACAATTATGCAAATAAATCCACTGATAAAAGAAATGTTTTCTTGAGAGGGTATACAAGTCGAATAATATTTTTGGAAGGTTTTCACTTGGGGAAAAAACTTCACAATATCAAAGAAAAGAGAGGTTCTGAAATCAAAAGATAAATCCAGAAAATAAAAATTTAATTTCCTGGCAAAATTTTAATAAACAAAATATGGTTAAATTTTTGGGGTGTTACAACACTACCCCCTTAAGAAAAATCTCGTCCTCGAGATTTGCTAAAAGCTGTTTTGAACAAACATTGCTCTTACCAAAAAAAATCCTACTTATGCAATAAAATGTATCTACAGTGAGAGGCAATAAGTGGTGTAAAACTACAGTGTGGTATACTGGCGCTGTGTGGGAAAAATCCATGGTTTGGGGAAGACGAGAGATTTCTACGTTGGATATAGTAAATTTAGAATAAATTCTAAATTTCTAAAATACGCTGGTCGTACCCGAGAGCACAGTGCTCCCTCTGGCTGACAGGTGGACCCGGGGCCCACTGTCGGCCTCTTCTTCTACCTCTGGCTCTCTGCTCTTCCTCTCTCCCGCGTGCTTTCCCGCGCTTTGTCCACCGGAGACGTCTAGCGCGTAGGGCATCTAGGCCGTACTGTGGTAGTGCGCGGCGTGCTAGTTGTTGGTGCAGCGTGCACTCACCTCGCGGGCCAGTGCACTGTCGGCACTGCTCGCGGATTCGCCTCCGAACACCGGCGATCGAGCGACGAGAGGCGCTGGTGGACCTCGCCCACCGTACACCGATCTCGAGCTATAAAACGATCGCGGTGCTCCTTTCTTCTTCCTCACACCTGGCCTCGCTTCTCCTTCTCCTTCCTTCTCCTCCATTTCTGTTTGCAGGAGCTCGAGACGAGGCTCTTATGGCAGAGGTGATGCCGGACTGGTACGTGGTCCTGATGTGCGGAGGGTTGGCGGTGTTGCTGGGGTTCTCCGTGCTCCTGTGCACGACGATCCTTGATGATCGTCGTGATGCTGCCGCTTGAGTGTTGGCTCTCCGCGACAGCGATGATCACGAGGATTAGGTGCGGTGTCAGGTGCCAACTGCTGTCAGTGTGCTGGAGGCCACTTGCCCCCGAATAATTACTCACAAATCCCTCCTACTGAGACTGTGGTGTGCTCGGGTGTGATCAGTTAGGTGCAAAATGTGCACGAGGATTTGTAATTAGCGCCCGTGGTCGAGTGGTTGTTGTTGCGAGTCTGCTGTTATGGTGCTGCGTGAATAAAAATCTATGTCGTGAAGAGGTATACGCTGCAGCAACTCAGGGAAAGCCTCACTTCAGAATTTATCGTGAGTGAAAAATAGTTAAATCAAAATTAACAGCAGTAAAACTGCTCACATAATTGAAACCAAATATTAGATTCATCGCACAAGTTTAGGATACCACGCACAAGTTGCAACACATAAATAAATGCTGGGATAATAAACATAGCGGTGACGTCTACAATGAAAACGGTAAATGGACAGGGTCCTGAGAAAACGTCTCTGGTACTGGGGCACACTCCTCTTCTATCGGGGGAAGCGGATTGACTAGCCGATGAATGCGTCTCTCCTGGTCGGGTATCAGTGGTCTGCCAATAGCAATCTGAGGATTTAAATCAGCGAGGCTCTGGAAATAACCCATTACCCGCTGAGTCAAACGCTCTTGAGCGATGACATACTGTGCAAGGTTGGCCAGCACTGGGTCTCTCTCAATTCGTCCACTGGGGAAAGATGCTACTTCTCCGGGTGCTGCACGACTCGGGAAGTAATAATACCCTCGTTCGCTGGCATAGGGCACCGCGAATCGAAGGCGAGCAAGTGCTTCGTATGCAGCAGCTTCTATGGCCATTTGCGGAGTCGGCATAGATTTCCCCACAAAGGAGACTTCCGTTGGGTCTTGGTTTGGGTTTGTGGGAGGGATGTGCACAACTGCCCAATATTTCGAGGTGGACGGGGTGATCCTCGATTTGAGCAACTCGTACTGGGGTGGATGGATGGCACTCATGGTACTGCAGGTAAAGTCCCACAATATTTTGACAGAACTACCTGGGGTGGCATCTGGAGTTCTCAGATAAATACTGGGGCTTGGCATGGCAAAGGAATGGCTGCGAAAGTTATGCACAAGGTGAGAGATACTTGGCAAGGTCACGAGGTGGCCTTTTTTATATAGCATCTGGGCGGGTTCATTTATCATGGTGAAAGGTAACTAGTTTGTCGGTTCTGCTCTTATGGGGGTCGGGGTCAAAGCTACAGATATACATATCTCACAAAGTGACGCATTACTGTGGGTGTCGTCGGGGTGGTTTTGGTAGCTGCGCCCGGAATTTAAAAATGCAATTGTACGCTGACGTACTTATGCATGGCTACTATTCAAAAATAGGGGCGCACAAGCAGACATCATTTAATTATGGTGATACAGGATCACACAATTACAAGGCGTAGAAATACTAAGGCTCGGTACTACTCGAGTGACTTAGTCTACTTCGTTAATATCTAAGCGGGCTTGCCTTGTGCACGTCGAGGCTTCTCCACGGGTTTCACCGTTGGGATTAGCTGGATGAGGTTGAGGGGCTGCAGGGTCGGGGTAGCGATGATGACCATCGCGGGGGTTGTTGGCCACAACCCCGTTGGAGCGCGTTCCCAAAAGGCAACGAAGCACTTCTGGGGACACCAAAGCATTTTGGCCGATGGCTGGGGAAGTCCTCAAGGACTCGATCAGTTGTCCGAACAGCACGACTGGGTTGTTGGCATCAGGCTCATCTTCTCTTCTTGCCGGGGCACGGCGAACCAGTTCTCCACGAGCTGCGATCAGATCAAGGGTGATCTGACGAACAGTTCCTCTAGTGCACTTACATAGCGCACCAGATGCAACAATGCAGGATCCGTCTCGTGATCTCCATTGGCAACCTGGGGCGGCCTACCATACCCGTCACGGCTAGGGTAGTAGTAGAACGAGCGACAGTTAACTCTGGGCGACAAGTGCCGGAGTTGAACTATAGCCTCTCGAGCTGCTAGCTGGATGGCTTGTGGCTCAAAGGAAGTTGTCCTTCCAGTGAACCTGTAGGGGCGTTCTGGCGATAGACCCCTACCATAGATGTGTACAGTGGCCCAGAATTGACGGCTCTCACCGCTCATGGGTCCTTGGTACACAACATATTCTGGGGGCTCTTCTAATGCATAGGCACGGCGGTGAGGTTTGCGAGCACGGTCACAAAACCTCCAAGGTTGGTTGCTGTGGTCTTATTGTGAACAATGGGTCCAGGCATTTTAGCTTGGTTTGGGGTAGAGGCTGTGCTGTGCTAGGTTGAGGCTAGCGTGCCCTTTTTATAGAAAAAAAGGGGACAGAGTCTTCCTTCGCACGCTTGCGAATGAGACATTTTAGGTGTCGGTCACTGGCGCGTGATCGACGGGCTAGGCTGATAGGTTGGGCACCGACTGCCAAAAGGTGTCGGGGTCACTGTGTGGCTATCTTACACGAGAAGCTTGGCCGGGGTTAGGTTAAGGTCTGGTGGGTTGGTTAACCTAGGTTTATTGACCTGGCTAAGATAGGATTAGGCAATGGTCAGCCTGGCTCTGATACCAAGTTTGTCAGGACCGGATTTTCGGGATATCAATTTCCCAGAAAATGGCCCTTGTGCTCACCAGCCCCAGGATTACTGTTAGCCGATGAGGCACCAACTTGATATAGAAATTCCAAGCAACGTACATAATATGTAGTACAAGACCATTGTGGCCTATGAGTACAACAATTGGTTTCTAGTGGCTGATGGCGGAAGCGGTTTGTTGTTCATCTGCGTCTATGGGACTCCATTTCCCATAGGAACAGCTGACCGGGATAACTCCTATCTTCGCGAGGCTGCTATCACCTTTGCATGGGTTCCGGGGCTATCGTCGCAACGCTCCTCTCCACGCAAGAAATCTGGCCAAGACAATAGCCAGGGACAAGCCAGTGAGTACTTTTGAATGTACTCGCAAACATTATGAACACGGGTATAATACAACGAATGATAACCATGCTCTGAAATATTCTATGATCACAATGTCAGTCACGAAATAAACAAAATCCATGATGCACGCATGCAGGTTGTTCATATAAAACATGAATATGCAATACGGGAGTAGAAATAGAATGCACCGATCGGGTGTCTGAAGCGACGCCTCGAAAGGATAATAATATAAATCATGCCTCAGTCGGGCGTCTGAGCGACACCACATAAAGGGCTTATAAATAAAAGAAATAACAAGCATGCCACAGTCGGGCGTCTATGCGACACCACATAAAGGGCTTATAAATAATTTAAATAACAAGCATGCCACAGTCGGGCGTCTGAGCGACACCACATAAAGGGCTTATAAATAATTTAAATAACAAGCATGCCACAGTCGGGCGTCTGAGCGACACCACATAAAGGGCTTATAAATAATTTAAATAACAAGCATGCCACAGTCGGGCGTCTGAGCGACACCACATAAAGGGCTTATATAAGAATAATCACAGTGAATATCCAGGAGGTAGAACCGTCCCAGGGATACTCAATAATTCAAATAATGTAAATGGTTAGTCCATAATAATAGTGATCATAATCATCATGAGTCACAAGTCATGATCCATGTTCTGGTTTAGCAATTTTTCCTTCGAAGACCGACACTAAGACCGACACTTGACCCATCCTAGACTGTAGTCCTTACCCATGGACACGGCTATTCGAATAGATGTATAATCTCTGCAGAGGGTGTACTCTTTACCCACGGGTAACGGATTTCTTTAGTCCATCGGGACTAATTCCGTCTACGGTCTTTTAATTGAAAACACGCCTAACCACACACACCAGCCTAACTTACCGGTGTCTGGAATCACCCACGACACCCATTAAGCAAAACTCTAAGTGGGGAGGCTACAACCTCGACTTAGCATGGGTTCACAAAATTTATACCGCGCGCAAAATTAGGGGAGCTACCCCTTCGGCTACAACCGAAACACCCATGCCCCCGGACCAGGTGGCATGCCTATCGGATGCCTCCGGTATCTTCCACCATGGCCTCTCTGTATGGTGTGTGCTTGGTAAGGGGTTGACAACTTACTGAACCGTACCCTACCTATGGCAGGGACAAGTGGTAGTACGAAACAAGTATGGGGGTTACTGGAACAAGACTCGATCTACGGCCGACTCAGGAGGTTTAAGTATTCCCTGCATGATTAGCATAGCAAATGCGTTTCAACCAACAGACAGAATCACCACTCATCATACCTCATCATGCCATACCGGACACAACCGACTTGACGAGGAACTAGAGACAAGCTCGTGTCTACCCAAGACAGAGACTTTCCCGGCTTCCTTCCGGTAGGCATGAAAGGCATACGAAGATGATTACTATCACAAGCATATCCATTTCTAACAGCAAAGGATCTTCATTATGCACTCATGCGTATGATTGTATCGTCACATAAAATAACGAATGCTCCATGTCAAGGTGGTGTTGTAACCGTATCAAACAACACACAAAAATATTATGCCAGGGTTCAGAATGCTTGCCTTCAAGTTGTGGAGAGGCAGGGTGCATCCCAAAAACTTTTTGAAAGTTTTCTTCTCTCTCCAAAATCCTATTTTGAGGAAATTTAAATTAACACATAATTTTAAAACGGTACAAAAATGTTGTTTGGAAAATTTTATAATAAATATGAAAATAAACTAGACAAAATTTGAGAACCAACAGAAAAAGAATCAAATCAATTGGACTTATATTTAAAAAGTTATAGCCAGTCAAAGTTCTGTTTTTAATAAAAATCAGAAAAAGAAAATGGTTCGGGGGCTTACGCTTTCCCCTAGCGAAGGCGTATTCGCTGGAATACGTTTCCACTTAAGCCAGCGTGGGTCGACTCGTGGGTCACTGACAGTGGGTCCCTTGGGCCCACTGGTCAGGTTTGACCAGTCGCCCGCGCCTCCTTCTCCTCTGGCCGAGCGGTGGCGGGGCTCCGGCGATCGCCGTCGACGAACGGCAGCTCCCCGCGGGATTCTTAGGGCGGGAATGGATCCGCTGGTCCAGGGCGGTCCTCCCAGTGGTTGATAGGCTGGCGGGCGTGGAGGGGGTCACCGGCGGCGAGCTCCGCGGCGGACGGTGGTTTCGGGAGCAATTGGGGGCTTGGGCTACGGTGGCTCCCGGTCGAGGCTGAGGTGTTGGGTGCCTCCGCACGGTCGAGGGGAGTCGGACGGTGGCGCTGGAAGGACTAGGGAGGCCCTGCTCGCGACGTTCGGCACCGGAGCGTGGCGGCGGCCGAACTGGCCGGAGACGAGGAAGAAGGCCTTCCTCCGTCGATTGTTGGCTATGGGAGCACTAGGGAGATGGCCTGAGGTCGCCTGAGGGTCTGGACGAGCTCGGGGGCTCCTTTTATAGGCGGTCGAGATCGGTTCCCGCGGCTGCGGATAAGAACGCCGGCGAACCGCCGTTCTGTAGCTGCAGGGCGACATGGCGGCGAAGTGCACTAGCAAACGAGCTCGCGGATGAGCTCGAGCTGTTCCAGAGGGCAGCTGGCGCGCTGGAGTGGCTCGGGCGGTGTTGCCACGGCCGGGGCCTGCTGCGGCCGTCAGCTAACCGCCATGGCCGACCTGACGGTGGCTCTGTGGGGTGCCAGGGGTGGCTTGGAGGGTTCTGGCGATCGGATGAGGACGGGCGTGGCCCTGGGGGTGAGCAAAGGCCAGGGGTAAGACGCGGCGGCTCGGGTGCACGCACGTGCAAAACGCGCGCTCTGGCCGCGCCCAGAGCACGCACGCCAGGTGTTCGACGTAATGACAATGCGTGATAGAGGGTTCCAATCCACATGGGGTTTAACAGTGTGGAGCTATAGACTAGTGTAGAGCCCTGAGACATGCTGGTTTGGTCAGGGGATCAAGCCCACAATGCAAACTAAAAACCAAGCAAAACTGGCCATGCACACAAGGTGTTTGAAAGAATGCTATGGGCATCTAGGCATCTCTTGGGGTGGCCAAAAACTCCAGATCATAGTCTCTTTGGATGATAAAGAGGGTGGCAAGGTTAGTTTGTCAAAAACAAAAACTTGTTAGTGCAAGTTTTTGAGAAAACCAAATCTGGACAGAAACTAAAGGCTGTAAGTGCATGAACCAAAAATACTCCAATGGGTCCATTCTCCTGGATTTAAGGGTTTTGCAGGGAGGACTATAAGCAGGAAAAAGAATCATGGGCAACAGAGCAAACAAAAATAGAGTTGCAGTAGAAAATGCCAAACTGGACCAGAGAGCAAAAGAGGATGATTTGCTCAAATTTTTCAAAGAACACTCATGGGTTTTTGCATAAAGTAGAATTATATGCATCTACTGACATCTCCAAACACTTGGAAGAATTTTTAAAGAAATATTTAAATAGGTTGTAGTGCAAAATTATCAACTGGACCAGATTTGAAAATTTGGTGTAGAGCTCAAAATCTCCAATGACCAAAAGATATTTTTGCATAAAAGTGATGTGGAAACATCACATGACATCCCCAAATTTTGGTTGAAATTTTAAAGAATATTTGAAAGGGTTACAGTGCAAAAGAGGCTCCATAACTTATGAAAAATCCTTTTTAGAAGAATAAAGCTCAGGAAAAACAATTATGCAAATAAATCGACTGATAAAAGAAATGTTTTCCTTAGAGGGTATACAAGTCCAATAATATTTTTGGAAGGTTTTCACTTGGGGTAAAAACTTCACAATATCAAAGAAAAGAGAGGTTCTGAAATCAAAAGATAAATCCAGAAAATAAAAATTTAATTTCCTGGCAAAATTTTAATAAACAAAATATGGTTAAATTTTTGGGGTGTTACACCTCCTGTTACCATCCGCCTTAGACGCATAGTTCGGGACCCCCTACCCGAGATCCGCCGGTTTTGACACCGACATTGGTGCTTTCATTGAGAGTTCCACTGTGTCGTCATCATAAGTCTAGATGGCTCCTTCGATCATCGGCAACAATGCGATCCAGGGTGAGGTTATCCTCCCCGGACATATCTTCGTATTTGGTGGCTTCGCACTGCGGGCCAACTCGCTTGGCCATCTAGAGCAGATCGAGAGCTACGCCCCTGGCCATCAGGTCAGGTTTGGAAACTTGAACTATACTGCCGACATCCGCGGAGACTTGATCTTCGGCAGATTCGAGCACATGTCAGGTGCGCCGCACAATCACGACGAGCATGACTTAGCTCTGCCGTCGGACAGTGTTCGGGAGATCACACCTGCAACTACTCCGGCCCTCAATCCAGAACAAATTGCGCCATCCGAAGACGGGTGGATGTACCCCGCCACGGAGGCCGCACACTCAGTGGCTATAGAGCCGAATACTGACTTCACCTCTCATAAGACCCGTGTGGCTGGACATTTGGATCTGTCCCCGGCCACGGGCTCCGAACCTCCTGAGTCCATGCCCATCGAATCTGATTGGGCACCGATCATGGAGTTTTGCTCCGCGGATATCTTTCAGCACTCACCACTGGGCGACGTGCTAAATTCATTAAGGTCCCTCTCTTTGTCAGGAGGCCCTTGGCCGAACTATGCCCGGCCCGAACAGGAAGCGGACGACGAAGAAATTCGTTCCCCACCCACCACCCATTTAATAGCCACTGTCGACGATTTAACCGACATGCTCGACTTCGACTCCGAAGACATTGACGGTATGGACGACGATGCACGAGAGGAACAGGAACCACCGCCCATAGGGCGCTGGACAGCCACTTCATCACATGATATACATGGTGGATACACCTAAAGAGAACAATGACGAGGAATAGAAGGATGCAGCGAAGGATAGCTCCCTCGAGAAGCAACCAAAGCGACGGCGTAGGCGCCGCTCCAAATCCCGCCTCGGCAAAAACAGCGATAACAGCGCAAGAAAAAATAATACCCCGGTCGACTCCAGAGGAAACAACGACCACACGGACCCAGCGACAGAGTAGGATGAACCGGCGGACGGCGAACATAGTACGGATCCACTGTCCGATCAAGGCGACGCCGAGGATAAAGCTCATCAACCTCTCTCCGGAGAGGAAAATAGTCCAGACGACGACGACGCACACATCATCCCAGAAAGGCACTTGGAACAACAGAACCTCCGCAGAAGGCTTATTGCCACCGCGAGAGTCTGAAGAAGCAGAAGCAAAGGCTTAAGGCCGCACAGAATACACTCAACAGTAGATGGAACAAAGTGCTCGACACTGAAGAAAAGTTTGGTGGTAGTCGCCCCACAAAGAGCTATCCAAAGCGCAAGCTGTTGCCTGAATTAGATGATGAGGCCTTAGATCCTACACAGCCGACAAATAAAACGGCCAACTGGTCGGATCGACCACCTCGTGACCGCGATAGGGCGGCTAACGAGGCCACACATAAGTCAGCACATGACCCACGCAAGGGCTTGCATCAAAAGGCCGGCGTGACCAGATCCATCTACGAATCTAGGAAGAGCGCACCAGTGCATAATCAAAACTGAACACTACAACCGTCAGAACGCCATGACACATCCAAATACAGGGGTGCCGCACACCCCCTATGTTTCACCGATGAGGTGCTGGATTACGAATTTCCAGAGGGATTCAAACCTGTGAACATAGAGGCGTACGACGGAACGACAGACCCTGGGGTCTGGATTGAGGATTTCATTCTCCATATCCATATGGCTCGCGGAGATGATCTCCACGCTATCAAGTACTTGCCCCTCAAGCTGAAAGGACCAACTCGGCACTGGCTGAAGAGCCTCCCCGAAAATTCAATTGGAAGTTGCGAGGAGCTTGAGGATGCTTTTAGGGCCAACTTTCAAGGGACCTATGTCCGACCTCCGGATGGAGACGATTTAAGTCATATAATTCAACAGCCCAGAGAGTCAGCCCGGAAGCTTGGGAACAGATTTCTCACTAAGAAGAACCAAATCGTCGACTGTCCGGACGCCGAAGCCTTAGCAGCTTTCAAACACAGCGTCCGAGACGAATGGCTCACCAGTCACCTCGGCCAAGAAAAACCAAGGACAATGGCAGCCCTAACAAGCCTTATGACCCGCTTTTGCACGGGCGAAGATAGCTGGCTGGCCCGTAGTAGCACCAGCGACCCAGGCACATCTGAAGTCAGGGATGGTAATGGAAAACCACGACGCAGTAAAAGCAAGCGTCGAAATAACGAAGACAGCCCAGACAACACGGCGGTAAACGCCGGATTTAGGGGCTCTCGACCCGGTCAACCGAAAAAGCCCTTTAAAGGCAATAGGGATGGACCGTCCAGCCTCAACAAGATTCTAGACAAATTATGTCCGATTCATGGCACCTCCGATAAACCTGCAAATCACACCCACAGAGAATGCTGGGTCTTCAAGCAGGCCGGTAAGCTAAACGCCGAACACAAGGGGAGGGAGACACCAAGTGAAGACGAGGATGAGCCTCATTAGCAAAAAACTGGGGGCAGAAAAGTTCCCACCAGAGGTCAAAACAGTGAACATGATTCACGTAACACAAAGAAGAAGCAAACATGCACTCCGAGACATGCGCGCCGTAGAGCCCGTCACCCCTAAGTTCAACCCTTGGTCGGCCTTCCCGATCTCTTTTGATCGCAGGGATCACCTGACAAGTATCCGACACGGAGGATTGGCGGCCTTGGTGCTATGCCCCATTATCGACGGATACCATCTCACCCAAGTCCTCATGGACGGAGGTAGTAGTCTTAATCTGATATATCAGGAGACAGTCCACAAAATGGGGATAGACCCGACAAGAATCAGCCAAAGCAATACTACCTTTAAAGGAGTAATACCAGGCCCAGAGGCCCGCTGTACGGGCTCTCTAGTGCTAGAGGTTGTATTCGGTTCTGCCGACAAATTCCGAAGTGAAAAGTTAACCTTTGACATCGCTCCATTCTGAAGCGGCTATCAAGCACTACTCGGAAGAACAAATTTCGCTCGTTTTAATGCAGTACCGCACTACGCTTCTCTTAAGCTTAAGATGCCCGGTCCACGTGGCATCATCACAGTTAGCGGAAACGTCGAGCGTTCCTTACGCGCGGAAGAACGTGTGGCGGATTTAGCAGCCGAACTCTAAACGGCCTCTCCAACCAGAATAAATGAATCGTCGTCAAGACCACAGACACGGCTAGACGAGTCCGGCGCATCACTAGCTGTAACAGCTTAGATAAACCTGAGATTGATGGATATACCCCCATAGGCGGTACCAGGGGCTTCCCGCATGTAAAAAGGACTACAGCTCGGCTCGACCTTACTTATCTTGAATTTTAATGGTTTATCGAGAATAACTAATTTTTCGCACGACAACTTTCACTTAAGTTTTTCTCTTTTACAGATGATAATCGTGCTACACCCGTCCAGGATATGGCACAACGGAGACACAGGCGTAGACGTGCAGCAGGGCCCCGCTCAAAGGTTTCTTTTTAGCTTAAGACCCTGTGTAAACCTTTTTTACTGTCTCTTGTTGCTTCACATCCTCCGGATACTCAGTATAACCGCGAGGGATGCTGACGTTATTGGCATTTCGCCACGTCGGAATAAATGCACGTACCTGCACACTCAGGGTTCATTATCAAGGGCGTTACTCAGCCCGGTATATGTTGTAAAGACCGAATACCTTAGGGAGTGTTCGGCGTCGCGAGTTTGGCCTTATATGCATCAGCTCCGAATCATGTCTTTGGTCAAATGTTGGGTTTGCCCGGCTCCAGTGTTTTGCTACCTTACGTTCCGCTCTATCGGCTAAGGTGGCACCGGGAGAACTACTGCGATTGTGCCCTGGTTCATCCGGACGAGCACCTCAGTAGAGAAAGCCGAAAACTGACTGTCATGATAAAGCGTGAGACTGGTCAACCACTCGACGACTCATCGGAATCTTCGGGATTCCTCCGCATTAATGAAGGGCCGGTTTTCCCGGTCATGTACGTATGCGCACCGTATTCGGATAGCCGCGGAAATACCAGGGCCTATATAGTAGCCCCACTGTCAAACTCCTATGGTTAAGTGAAAGTGTTAAAGCAATATAGTCCGATTGCCTCGTTCAACACGCTACCACCTCCTTAATGGACCAAGACGTTGGATCAAGTGTGAAGACGCGCTGTTGCAAACACCCCCGCATTATATGCGTGGGGGCTGAAGCCGACGACTGCAAACTTTCAGGATATATATATGCTTGGCCGATACCCGGCCTACGGCCGAACTCTGGGTTGCAATAGCGGTGGCCTCCATCTCTGCCCAGTATGTCTTGACACGGGCAAGAGCCATCCGAGCACCCTCTATGCACGCCGACCTCTTCACAGCGTTGATATGCGACACAGCACCAAGGAATCGTTGCACTAAGCCAAAATAACTATTCGGCCTTGGTCCTTCCGGCCAAAGATGATCCACAACAGACCTCATGGCAAGCCCGGACAACCTATGGAGCTCGGCCCACTCGGCCATTTGCTCATTTAACAGCAGCGGACGCGCCGGAGCATTGAACTGCGACTAGAACAACTTTTCCACTTCGTGATCTTTTTGATCTTCGAAAAACTCGTCGCATCAGCAGCACTTGCTGCCAAATCCAGGTACGCGTCCGCAGAACTCCATAATTGATCCAGAAGGGCGTACATAGGATCTTCGAACTTCGTACGCAGCAAAAAGTGCTTCCCAGCCACGATATCTCCGGCTTGACGTAGCTCCTCCTTCGCTGCTCTGATTTTAGAGCGGGCTTCCTCGGCTGCTACCATGGCTTTCTCCAGGTCCGCCGTCTTTGTTCGGCTTTCCTTCTCAAGAAGCTCATATCGGTCGACGGCATCTTTCAACTCAACAGCCATCTTGGCTATTTTTTCTTTGCTCTGGCAATGCGCAGCCTGTTCGGCTCTTAGCTCTTCGACCGCCTTTAGGGCGGTCGCATCACTCCTCCTGTCTTGTTCCTTGGCTCGGGCAAGTTCCGCCCGAATGGTCTCCACGGCGGCAGCTCCATCTGCAGTTACAACATATTATAGATACTAGCATCATGCTCCTCTTAATATATGTTGACCACTGGAGAATACATACCCTGTGCCTCGTCAAGCCGCTTGTTTAAAAGCACTATGTCGGCATCTGCCGCATCAAGTTGCCGCTTCAGTTCGGCAAACTCACCAGTCCGGCTAGCCACCGAACCCTCAGCCGCCTGCACATGAAAGTGGCATGATCATTACCTGGGACTATGATCCTCTATTTGCCACCTTTTTCGACAGCAACCAGAGTCTCAGGGGCTGCTATCCGCATAGGGCACACCTAGCGTGTGCGGTACCGTCAAAAAAATATATTACTCTGCGTACCTCAAAGCCTCTTAGCAGGCTCATAAAAGCTTCATGTAACCCGCTTTTGGCGGACGACATCCTCTCAACCACCGTACCCATTAGCGTACAATGCGCTTCTGAGATAGCCGCTTGCTCCAGAAGATTCATCAGTGCGTCTGGTCGCGCACCGGACAATCCCGGACTCTTTATGTTACTCTCCTTAGGAGCCGAATACCCCGGGCTTCGGGTGGCCGAAGGGTTACCCTCTGGCCTCGGCGGATCAGGAGAAATCCTCCGTGACGACACCTTAGGGTCGTCCGCTTCACGAGGCGGGGAGGCACGGGGAGGCGTTTTGCTCTCCATCATCTCCGGAAGAAGATCCCCCGAAGACGAACTCTGTCGAGAGGGGCTATGATCCGAACTACAAGACATACGTCTCGGTTATTGTTCTCAGAAATGAAGCAGGGTATATTTACTATAAAGTACTTTTGTTTACTTACAGCTCGGTGGAGGCCTGGTCCCCTTGCGGATACTGTGCGGTAAGGATACCCTCCGGGGTAGGACCCCCTGACGAAGATTTCTTCCCTCGCTTGGAAACCATTGTTTCCAAGTCTTCAGAGGCTGTCCTTTTCCTTCCCTGGGGAGAGGGAATTTTGGATTCTTCCCCCCGGTAATCCTCCTTCGCGGAGGCACTAATTCCCCCGGTCTGTATGAATAATGAGTGAGGCCTGCTTTCGGCTTCTTTACTCCCCCCTTTATCTTCCCCTGAGGGCGCTTGATAAGGCGCGAGCTCAAGCATCCTGGCCAGTACCGGATCTGTCGAGCCTTCGGGAAGGGGGGCCGAACACCTGATCATCTTCGCCTTTTTTACCTAGTCCTGATCAAAGAGCAATTTTTCAGAATGAAGTTGCGATAAATTAAAAGACAACGCGTTCGGCCACGGAATTACTTACTTGGGTGTCTGGACAATTGCAGCTCAGACCCGCATCCTCGGTGGTGTCCGGACACTTTATTTGTGATCTGAAGAACAATTTGTACATCCCTTCGAGCGTCACGCCGAAGAAGTGCTGAATAGTTCGCGGTCCTTCTGGGTTGAACTCCCACATACGGAGAGGTCGACGTTTGCAAGGCAGGACTCGACGAACTAGCATGACTTGCATTACCTTGACAAGGCTGACATCTCTCTCAAGGAGATCTCGGATGTGACTCTACAATATCGGCACATCATTTACTGGCCCCCAGTCCAGCCCCTTGTTGATCCATGACTCCAGTTGTGGCGGGGGTTCCGAGCGAAAGGCAGGGGCGGCTACCCACTTAGTACCTCGGGGAGCTGTGATGTAAAACCACTCCCGTTGCCATAAGCTGGACACCTTCGGGAAGGAACCCTTTGGCCATGGAACATCGGCGCCGTTGCTTATTACAGCACCTCCGCATTCTGCGTGTCGCCCATCAATCATCTTTGGTTTCACATTAAAGGTCTTGAGCTATAAGCCGAAGTGTGGGGTGACGTGGAGGAAGGCCTCACACACGACGATGAACGACGAGATGTGAAGGATGGAATCCGGGGCCAGATCATGGAAATCAAGCCCGTAGTAGAACATGAGGCCTCTAACAAAGGGATCTAGACTAAAGCCTAGCCCTCGGAGGAAGTGGGAGACGAATACGACACTCTCGCCGGGTTCGGGAGTGGGAATGACCTGCCCTCGAGCAGGCATCCTGTGTGAGATTTCGGAGGTCAGATACCTGGCTTCTCTTAGTGTAACACCCCGGATGTAACTTTCCATATTTGTAACTCCAACTCTTGCCATTTTCGGCTATGTATGATGATATTCCCTTCGTGGTCGGGTTTTGTCTTTCGTTTTGCATTTTTGTTCATGTCATGCATTTCATATCATGTCATCATGTGCATTGCATTTGCATACGTGCTCGTCTCTTGCATCCGAGCATTTTCCCCGTTGTCTGTTTTGCAATCCGACACTCCCACGTGCACCGGCGCACCCCTCTTGTTTCTTTTCATGAGTGGGTGTTAAAATTTCTCGGAATGGACCGAGGTTTGTCAAGTGGCCTTGGTATACCACCGGTAGACCACCTGTCAAGTTTCGTTCCATTTGGAGGTCGTTTGATACTCCAACGGTTAACCGGGTAACCGCAAAGTCCTTTTGTGTGTTGCAGCAAAACCCCTCTCCAAACAGCCCAAAACCCACCTAAGTCCCCTCCATGCTCTCGGTCGTTCGATCACGATCGTGTGGGCAAAAACCGCACTCCATTTGGACTCTCCTAGCTCCATATGCCTATATAAACACCTCCTCCTCCGAAATCCGGGTCGAAACCCTAGCAAAATCGCCCTCCGCCGCCACCGGACACGTCCGCCGCCGCCGGACGAAAGTCGCCGCCGCCCCGAGCCAATCGCCCGCTGCCACGTGGCCTCTGCCGGCCGCGGCCCGCTCGGCCCGCGGGAGGCCCCGTCGGCCCGTTCGCTCCTCGCCGCCCGTCGCCCGCTCCCGCGACCTCCGCGTGCGCCTCGCCGCCTGTGCCCGGAGCCGCCGTTTGCCGGCGCGGCCGCCTCCCGGTCGTCGCCGCCTCCCCGCGCCCGAGGTCGGCGCCGTCCTCGCCGGCCACCGGCGCTCCTCCTCTGCGCCGCCCACCGACGCCGCGCCCTCCGCCCGAGCGCCGGCGGCCTCCTCCCTCTCCGTCCAAGCTCCGGTGACCCCCTGCCCCGAGCTCCTCCCCAACGCCGGCCGCCGTCAGCCCCGGTCTCCGGCGAGCGCCAGATCTGGATCCGCGGTTGACTTCTTCCTCCCCCTCTGATTTCTTCAAGTCCCGTATATTTTACATTATATGCTCCTGTTCATCGCGTCATATCTCCGTGCATACTGCTCCGTTTCGTGCGTGTAAGATGTCGAAATGTTCGTCTCGAGGTGTTTTTCATTTTGTTCCATTGTGCCATGCTCATTTGAGTTCATATTGATGCCCAAATCTCTGGTGCAAGAGTGCTATGTGATGTTTACTGTTGTTACTTATCAGAACTTGGTGATTTGTTATTCTTCGTTGCAATTGATGTGTGCATCTTATATGCATGAGCTCTACAGGTGTTTTGATCTATGCCATGCCATCTTTACAGAGGTGTATTCCACGTTTTTTTGTGACCTATGTGGTGACTAGCACAAGCATGCAAACTAGGCTTCGTGATGTTTCTGTTTTCAGAGAAAGGATTTTCACTGTCTGTTACTGCTGTTATTTTGTTGCCACGTATCCATGTGTCTACAGAGAGATCCATGCTCCTTTTGGTGATGTTCAGTAAGGATGTTTTGTAGACAAAGTTGTGATATATCCATCCATGCCCCTGTTTGAAATTATGGAGTGCCCTAGCATGTCTTAATCGTGCTCTACTTTTGCTATAAAATATTTCTGGCAGATTGTTAACATGATATTCAATTTTTCCAAGGTTGTTGTAGTTGATCCATACATGCTATGAACTTGCTCTTGCAATGGTTAGCATCGTAAACATACCATCTTGCTTTATTTATGCTTGTTTTGTCATGCATTGCCTTTTGATGAGTGAATCAAGCTCACCAAGATGCCTTCATAATGTTGTTACTGCCATACTCTGTTTTCTGCTAAGTCTGAAACCTGTTAACGAAACTTGCTATGTTTACATGGGTGCCATCATATCTTTTGATCCTTTTTGGCTCATGGTCAGTAAGGGACTTTTGTTCTATGCATTTAGTAGATTCATGCCATGCCTTGTTTTTCTATGTTATGTTCCTGTAGCATGTGTTTTGCTTACTCTGAACATTGCTACCTGATGCTGTTTCAGCCATGCCCAGTAATTTCACCAAGTCTGTGAACCTGATATCTTTTGCACTTTTGCCATGCTTGTTTGAAGCTGTTATGGTGTGATCTAGCCGTAGCTCAGTGTTCATCTTTTGTCAAGAAACTCTTGTAGATTACTGCCATATGCTTTGTTGCTATGTTGGAGTGCTGTAGCATAGTTACTTGTTATATTATAAGTGCTATCATGTTGTTAATCGCAGAATGGTGTCATTCTTGTTTTGCTTGCCATTTGCAAACCGTGCATCCGTTTTCGGTGATCTTTATATCGATTTCGACCGAAATCATCTCATCCTTCCAGTGGCATACTTGGTTTGCCAAGTTACTGCCTTGTTCATCCTTTTTCTTCCAGAGCACGCATATGCATCGCATATCTTGTCTCGCATATCGTGCATGTTTTGCATCATGTTGCTTGTGCATTTCCCGTGATTGATTGTGGTTTCGTTGCTTGTGTTCTTGCTGTGGGTAGAGCCGGGAGACGAGTTCGTGAACGAGGAACCTGTTGAGTACGCTTACGAGGATCAAGCTTTCGACAACTCTGAGAACCTTGCAGGCAAGATGACCATACCCTCGAAATCACTTCTATCTTTGCTTTGCTAGTTGTTCGTTCTATTGCCATGCTGCGCTACCTACCATTTGCTAAATCATGCCTCCTATATTGCCATGTCAAGCCTCTAACCATCCTTTCCTAGCAAACCGTTGTTTGGCTAAGTTACCGCTTTTGCTCAGCCCTTCTTATAGCGTTGCTAGTTGCAGGTGAAGTTGAAGTTGGTTCCATGTTGGAACATGGATATTTTGGAATATCACAATATCTCTTATTTAAATTAATGCATCTATATATTTGGTAAAGGGTGGAAGGCTCGGCCTTATGCCTGGTGTTTTGTTCCACTCTTGCCGCCCTAGTTTCCGTCATACCGGGTATTATGTTCCTTGAGTTTGCGTTCCTTACGCGGTTGGGTGATTTATGGGACCCCCTTGACAGTTCGCCTTGAATAAAACTCCTCTAGCAAGGCCCAACCTTGGTTTTACCATTTGCCACCTAAGCCTTTTCCCTTGGGTTTTCGCGAGCCCGAAGGTCATCTTTATTTTAACCCCCGGGCCAGTGCTCCTCCGAGTGTTGGTCCAAACTAGAGCACCGTGCGGGACCGTCCCTTGGCAACTTGGGTTACGTTGGTACCTGTACGCTTAGCTTATCCGGTGTGCCCTGAGAACGAGATATGTGCAGCTCCTATCGGGATTTGTCGGCACAGCGGGTGGTCTTGCTGGTCTTGTTTTACCATTGTCCAAATGTCTTGTAAACCGGGATTCCGAGACTAATCGGGTCTTTCCGGGAGAAGGTTTATCCTTCGTTGCCCGTGAGAGCTTATGATGGGCTAAGTTGGGACACCCCTGCAGGGTATTATCTTTCGAAAGCCGTGCCCGCGGTTATGAGGCAGATGGGAATTTGTTAATGTCCGGTTGTAGAGAACTTGTCACTTGACCCAAGTAAAATACATCAACCGTGTGTGTAGCCGTGATGGTCTCTTCTCGGCGGAGTTCGGGAAGTGAACACGGTTTGAGTTATGCATGAACGTAAGTAGTTTCAGGATCACTTCTTGATCATTTCTAGCTTCGCGACCGTTGCGTTGCTTCTCTTCTCGCTCTCATTTGCGTATGTTAGCCACCATATATGCTTAGTGCTTGCTGCAGCTCCACCTCATTACACCATCCTTTCCTATAAGCGTAAATAGTCTTGATCTCGCGGGTGTGAGATTGCTGAGTCCTCGCGACTCACAGATTCTACCAAAACAGTTGCAGGTGCCGACGAGACCAGTGCAGATGACGCAACCGAGCTCAAGTGGGAGTTCGATGAGGAACGTGGTCGTTACTATGTTTCTTTTCCTGATGATCAGTAGTGGAGCCCAGTTGGGATGATCGGGGATCTAGCAATTGGGGTTATCTTATTTTCATTTGGATTTGACCGTAGTCAGTCTATGTGTGGATTTTGGATGATGTATGAATTTATTTATGTATTGTGTGAAGTGGCGACTGTAAGCCAACTCTCGTTATCCCATTCTTGTTCATTACATGGGATTGTGTGAAGATGACCCTTCTTGCGACAAAACCACAATGCGGTTATGCCTCTAAGTCGTGCCTCGACACGTGGGAGATATAGCCGCATCGTGGGCGTTACACTTAGCTTCTTGATGTCCTCCTCTGTGACAGAGGAAGGCATCCACCGACCTTGAAGGTTGGATCCGGACATGACTGAAGGTCCGAAGCACCTAGCCTGAGCCTTGGGTGTTGGAACTCGAGGTAGGGGAAGGATTCGATTGAGCGCGAGAAGAAAAGGACAGGCCTTGGCCCCTTTATAAAGAGGGTGAATATCAAGCGTCCTCCGCGTGGCCGTTTGGAACTTGCCTAAAATTGAGGAGTCATACCAGCAGGCACGATTGGGTTACCCATACCCGTATTGATGAGAATCCCGTGAAAAGAGGGACACGATCTCTGCTTCGACAGGATGTGCCAATAAAACCGCCTCGCAACACATGCAGTGGCAGGCTCGGAAAACGGTTCGTCATGACCAGATCGCGGCATTACGTCACGCTATGAAAAGCTGTCAGCAGATTAGATTTGTGGAAATATTATTCTCTCTACGGTGGTATGTGGAATTTGTTTTGCAGAGCCGGACACTATCCTTGTGATCGCGGCATTACGTCACGCTATGAAAAGCTGTTTTGCAGAACCCGCCTTGCAATGTCGAAGACAATCTGCACGCCGGACTCATCGTCATTGAAGCCTGGTTCAGGGGCTACTGAGGGAGTCCTGGATTAGGGGGTCCTCGGATAGCCGGACTATATACTTTAGCCGGACTGTTGGACTATGAAGATACAAGATTGAAGACTTCGTCCCATGTCCGGACGGGACTCTCCTTGGCATGGAAGGCAAGCTTGGCAATACGAATATGTAGATCTCCTCCCTTGTAACTGGCTCTATGTAACCCTAGCCCTCTCCCGTGTCTATATAAACCGGAGGGTTTAGTCCGTAGGACAACAACAATCATACCATAGGCTAGCTTCTAGGGTTCAAGATCAATCAAGCAGGAAGTAGGGTATTACCTCCATCAAGAGGGCCCGAACCTGGGTAAACATCGTGTCCCCCGCCTCCTGTTACCATCCGCCTTAGACGCACAGTTCGGGACCACCTTCCCGAGATCCGCCAGTTTTGACACCGACAAATACTGAGCGGCAGAAATACCAGAGGGGGCCCACACCCTGGCCACGAGGGTGGGGGCGCGCCCTACCCCCTGGGCACGCCCCCTACCTTGTGGGCCCCCTGTTGGCCCTCCGGGGCCCATTTTCTTCTATATGAAGTCTTTCGTCCGAAAAAAATCATAAGCAAGCTTTCGGGACGAGACTCCGCCGCCACGAGGCGGAACCAATCTAGGGCTCCAGCGGAGCTGTTCTGCCGGGGACACTTCCCTCCGGGAGGGGGAAATCATCACCATCGTCATCACCAACGCTCCTCTCATCGGGAGGGGACCAATCTCCATCAACATCTTCACCAGCACCATCTCCTCTCAAACCCTAGTTCATCTCTTGTATCCAATTCTTGTCTCCAAGTCTGGGATTGGTACCTGTAGGTTGCTAGTAGTGTTGATTACTCCTTGTAGTTGATGCTAGTTGGTTTATCTGGTGGAAGATCATATGTTCAGATCCTTTATGCATATTAATACTCCTCTGATTATGAACATGAATATGCTTTGTGAGTAGTTACGTTTGTTCCTGAGGACATGGGAGAAGTCTTGCTATTAGTAGTCATGTGAATTTTGTATTCGTTCGATATTTTGATGAGATGTATGTTGCCTCTCCTCTAGTGGTGTTATGTGAACGTCGACTACATGACACTTCACCATTATTTGGGCCTAGAGGAAGGCATTGGGAAGTAATAAGTAGATGATGGGTTGCTAGAGTGACAGAAGCTTAAACCCTAGTTTATGCGTTGCTTCGTGAGGGGCTGATTTGGATCCATATGTTTCATGCTATGGTTAGGTTTAGCTTAATACTTCTTTTGTAGTTGCGGATGCTTGCAATAGGGGTTAATCATAAGTGGGATGCTTGTCCAAGTAAGGACAGCACCCAAGCACCGGTCCACCCACATATCAAATTATCAAAGTACCGAACGCGAATCATATGAACGTGATGAAAACTAGCTTGACGATAATTCCCATGTGTCCTCAGGAGCGCTTTTCTCTATAAAAGAAATTGTTCAAGCTTGTCCTTTGCTACATAAAGGATTGGGCCACCTTGCTGCACTTTATTTACTTTTGTTACTTGTTGCTCGTTACAAATTACCTTATCACAAAACTATGTATTACCTATAATTTCAGTGCTTGCAGAGAATACCTTGCTGAAAACCGCTTATCATTTCCTTCTACTCCTCGTTGGGTTCGACACTCTTACTTATCGAAGGGACTACGATAGATCCCCTATACTTGTGGGTCATCAAGACTCTTTTCTGGCGCCGTTGCCGGGGAGTGAAGCGCCTTTGGTAGGTGGAATTTGGTAAGGAAAAATTTATATAGTGTGCTGAAATTTATTGTCACTTGTTACTATGGAAAGTAATCCTCTGAGGGGCTTGTTCGGGGTATCTTCACCCCGACCAGTAGAGCAAAGAGTTGCTCCTCAACCTATTGAACCTACTGAACCTACTAAAAATGAAAATGTCTACTTTGAAATTCCTTCGGGTATCATAGAAAAACTGCTAGCTAATCCTTTTGCAGGAGATGGAACATTACATCCTGATGAGCACCTAATATATGTGGATGAAGTTTGTGGATTATTTAAGCTTGCAGGTATGCCCGATGATGTTATCAAGAAGAAGGTCTTCCCTTTATCTTTGAAGGGAGATGCATTGACATGGTATAGGCTATGTGATGATATGGGATCATGGAACTACAAACGATTGAAATTGGAATTTCATCAGAAGTTTTATCCAATGCATCTTATTCATCGTGATCGCAATTATATATAATTTTTGGCCTCGCGAAGGATAAAGCATCGCTCAAGCTTGGGGGAGGCTTAAGTCAATGTTATATTCATGCCCCAATCATGACTCTCAAGAGAAATGATTATTCAAAAAATTTATGCTCGGCTTTCTGACAACAATCGCATCATGCTCGATACTTCTTGTGCTGGCTCTTTTATGATGAAGACTATTGAATTCAAATGGGATTTATTGGAAAGAATTAAACGCAACTCTGAATATTGGGACCTCGAGATGTTTTCCGGATAAGGAGACTTATGATGAAGACTTATGATGAAGACTATTGAATTCAAATGGTAAGGAGTCAGGTATGACACCTAAGTTTGATTGTGTTAAATCTTTTATGGATACCGATGTTTTCCGTAAATTTAGCACTAAATATGGACTTGACTCTGAGATAGTAGCTTCTTTCTGTTAATCTTTTGCTGGTCACGTTGATCTCCCTAATGAGAAGTGGTTTAAATATCATCCTTCCATAGAAGTAACAGTAGCTGCACCTATTAAAGTTGAAGAAAAGACTATCACTTATAATGATCCTATTGTTCCTACTGCCTATGTTGAGAAACCACCTTTCCCTGTTAGAATAAAGGATCATGCCAAAGCTTCAACTGTGGTTCGTAAAAGAAATATTAGAACTTATACACCTCCTGAGCAAGTTAAAGTTGAACCTAATATTGCTATTGTTAAAGATCTCTTGGCTGATAATATTGATGGGCATGTTATTTATTTCTGTGAGGAGACTGCTAGAATTGCTA